>NC_044986.1:35459040-35827638 GCF_008728515.1 Papio anubis | reverse complement strand
GAGTGGGAGAAAAATGTTCCTGGACATCATTTCATTTCAGCCCATGGGCTTCCTCGCTGCAGCGATCAAATATGCTTGGTTTTTATGAATTTTAGTTTTGATGGATCTGTGGGGAAAAGAGCATTGGACGGAGAGTCCAAAGAACAGGATTTTAGGTCTGAATAATTCACTTTGCCTTGCTCACAGGTTTACTGTGGCGCCACCTGAAGCAGTAGGTAGAAGTGTGTTGGGGACTAGACGTGCAATGCAAATGTTGGTAATTATTATGGTTACAGGATGCAGACTTCAGAACGTGAGGGGAGTGGGCCGGAGCTGAGCCCCAGCGTGATGCCCGAGGCTCCCCTGGAGTCTCCACCTTTTCCTACCAAGTCCCCAGCGTTTGACCTTTTCAACTTGGTTCTCTCCTACAAGAGGCTGGAGATCTACCTGGAACCCTTGAAGGATGCAGGTGATGGTGTTCGATACTTGCTCAGGTACAGACTTTGTGGAGTTGCTCATGTCTGCTGTGCCTTCTGCCTTCCTGCTCTGTAGTAACTAACACCGGCCATTTAGGCAGTGCCTGGGCTGTCCTTTCTGCCCTAGTGAGGAGCAGTTCTGGGAGGTCTTTTCGGCCTCTAGGTTTATCTAGGCCTACCCTGTGTCTCAGACCCAGCCCAGGAAAGGCAGATACTGGGAATGATCCTGCCTTTCAGCAGGATTCTTCTTTGTGACTGAATAAGCTCCTTCCTCCGGACTGCTGGACAGCCTTGAACATCAGACCTTCTGCAGCTTAGAGCAGGCTTAATTTTTTCCTTTGCTCCCAATATTGGCTTAATTAATATTTAAAAATTAGGATATAATTTTGAACAAAAGTTTAAGAAATACAAAAATCTATGAATAAGCAGATACCATTTTCACTATTTTTTTTTTTTTGAGACAGGATCTTGCTGTGTTGTCCAGGCTGGAATGCAGTAGTGTGATCATGGCTCACTGTGGCCTCAACTTCTTCGACTCAAGCGATCCTCCTACCTCAGCCACTGTGCTGGGCTAATTAAAAAAAAAAAAAATTGTAGAGAGGGTCTCCCTGTGTTGCCCAGGCTGGTCTTGAACTTTTGGGCTCAAGCGATCCTCCTGCCTCAGCCTCCCAAAGTGCTGGGATTACAGGTGTGAGCCACTGCGCCCAGCCCATTTTTGCTAATTTATTGAGATTATGGATTTTAATTTTTTCCCTCCTATCCTGCTTTGATTTTCATTCTCTATAATTTTCTTTTTTTTCTTTTGGCTCATTTTATTATGTTAAAATTATTATTATTATTATTATTATTATTTTTTTTTTTTTTTGAGACGGAGTCTCGCTCTGCCGCCCAGGCTGGAGTGCAGTGGCCGGATCTCAGCTCACTGCAAGCTCCGCCTCCCGGGTTCACGCCATTCTCCTGCCTCAGCCTCCCGAGTAGCTGGGACTACAGGCGCCTGCCACCTCGCCCGGCTAGTTTTTTGTATATTATTATTATTTTTTTTGAGACGAAGTCTTGCTCCGTTGCCCAGACTGAAGTGCAGCGGCGCGATCTCGGCTCACTGCAAGCTCCGCCTCCCGGGTTCATACCATTCTCCTGCCTCAGCCTCCCAAGTAGCTGGTACTACAGGCACCCGCCACAACGCCCAGCTAATTTTTTGTTTTTTAGTAGAGATGGGGTTTCACGTGTTAGCCAGGATGGTCTCGATCTCCTGACCTCGTGATCCACCCACCTTGGCCTCCCAAAGTGCTGGGGTTATAGGCGTCAGCCACTGTACCCAGCTGTTAACATTATTTTAAATTACTTATAGGGCATTCTACTCCCTAAATATGTCAGTTTTTATCTCTAAATAATTAAGGACGTTTCTTTTAAGATCAAAGTAATATCATACCTAACAGAATTAATAACTCCTTGGTATCATCCTGTACTCAGTTCATATTCCATTTCCTCAGTTGTACCATCTATTTTGGCTAAATCACATTTCAGTCCAGGACTGTGCATTGTTTGTAGTTATTATGTCTTTTAAGTCTTTTTCAGTCTAATCGTCTCTCATGACATTGACTTGCTGAAGAGACTGAGACTGAACTGACTTTCCTGGAGAATTTGCTACCGAGATTTGTCTGGTTTCTTCCTCGTGGTGCAGACTAGAAGTTAGATTTAAAGGTTGAATTTGATTCAAGTTAGAAAAGTTTTTTTTTTTTTTTCCCCAGAGGTAAATGTTGTGTCCCTGATATTGCATTGCATCAGGAGTCACACAAAAACCTGATTGTCCTAAAGAGCAGAGGTTTTTAACTTGGAGCCTATGGGTGAGTTTTAGGGATCAGTGAATCCCCTGAAACTGCGTGTAAAGTTGTGTGTCTGCACATGTGTATATTTCTAGGGAAAAGCTTCTAGTTTTCATCAGATTCTCATAAAGACCCTCAACCCTATAAAATACCTGAGAGAGACTGGTAGGAAGCAGGGTGAGTGGAGTTAGGTTAACCTCTGAGGATGCCATTGTGTATTTATCAACGCCTCAGGCTGGAAATAGTGGATGGCTTGTTACTAGTTCTCTGGCCAAGGCCCTACATTTTTCTTGTTCATCTAATTTATGTCAGTATCTGTAGAGATGAGCTAGTCAGTGTTCCAGAGCTGTGTTCTCTAGTGTAAGATCACTGTGCTCTTGGCACAAGGGGTAGTGAGACAGTATGAGGGGAGGCTGTTTTCTCCTTTTATAATCTCAGCATGATGTGAAGTTTGGTCTTTAGGAGAGAGGCTGTGCCCCCTGGCACATTCTTTGTATGTGTGTGTATTGCCCTTTGTGGCAAAGTACAAAAGTGGCAAAGTACAAAAGTTAAGTATATCCTGCCCTGCCCTCCTCCTTTTCCTCTACTAGTCTGTAGTGCTTCTTAGCACACTAATGTATTAGGGTTTTTCCATTTTACAGAAATTGGAGGATGTGGTAGGATTGGTTAAAGCTGGATGCAGGAGGAGCATTGGACCTAAAAGCCCCCAGGAGCCTGCGGTTTCTGTGCTTCTGGGAGAGGGAGCATTGGTCCGTGAAAGTGGCTGTCACGTTAGTTTGTGCTTTTGATTGTTCTTTTCTTAGTAAAGAGGATTTGACTTTGAAGAGAGACCTAATCTTGGGCTCTAGCTATTAGGTCTGAAGCCTAGAGCTGCAGTAAATTGTTAACAGACTCTCTTCTGGGATCAGCTACTCTACTGCTTGGGTCTCCTGGGACCAAAGTGTCAGTAAAAACATTTTATAGAAGGGAAGAGGCTTTAAAATGAAAGTGACTTGAGTGGTGGTGTGATGTTTTTATTTCCAAAATGGGATTGGCTTTTATTTCACTTTTACCCTGGTAGCTGCTACTAGAGGTTCTGAGGCCTAATTAGGGTGGTACAGGTGGAGTGTGTTGAATTTCAGGAGAAAGACAGAGATGTCATTTCATTCCCTTATAAATTTTATTAAAAAGTAAAAGCCCCTTTACACTGTTGGTGGCAGTGTAAATTAGTTCAACCATTGTGGAAGACAGTGTGGCGATTCCTCAAGGATGTAGAAGCAGAAATACCATTTGACCCAGCAATCCCATTACTGGGTATATATCCAAAGGATTATGCATCATTCTACTATAAAGACACATGCACATGTATGTTTATTGCAGCACTATTCACAATAGCAAAGACTTGGAACCAGCCTAAATGTCCATCAATGATAGACTGGATAAAGAAAATGTGGCACATATACACCATGGAATACTATGCAGCCATGAGAAAGGATGAGCTCATGTCCTTTGCAGGGACATGGATGAAGCTGGAAACATCATTCTCAGCAAACTAACACAGGGAGAGAAAACCAAACACCACATGTTCTTACTTGTAAGTGGGGGTTGAAGAGTGAGAACACGTGGACACGGGGAGGGGAACATCACACACCGGGGCCTGTTGGTGGGTGGGGGGCTAGGGGAGGGATAGCATTAGGAGAAATACCTAATGTAGATGATGGGTCGATGGGTGCAGCAAACCACCATGGCACATGTATACCTATGTAACAAACCTGCATGTTCTGCACATTTATCCCAGAACTTATAATAAAAAAGTGAAAGCCCTGCATAAATTAGTTAACCTCATTCAGTAGCTCCGAAATACTCCCATTAGGGCACAAGAAAATATATTTAGCCCCAGCACGGTAGCTTATGCCTTTAATCCCAGCACTTTGGGAGGCCAAGATGGGCAGATCACCTGAGGTCAGGAGTTTGAGAGTTTGAGACCAACCTGGCCAACATAGTGAAACATCCCGTCCCAGCTGAAAACACAAAAACCGGCCAGGTGTTGTGGTGTGCGCCTGTAATCCCAGCTACTAGGGAAGCTGAGACAGGAGAATCTCGAACCCAGGAGGTGGAGGTTGTAGTGAGCCAAGATGGCGCCACTGCATTCCAGTCTGGGCAACAGAGCGAGACTCCGTCTCAAAAGAAAAAAAAAAGAAAATACATTCAATGCTTTGCTTGCCAACAATTTACCTGTTTATTTTTCTGATATTTGTCTCTCTCCTAATGACTCACCTTATATATTGTCACTGCCTTTAGAATTTGGGTGTCGTCGCTTCATTGTTGCATCTGTGCTTCTCTTTCAGTACTAAATGTCCTTTATCGGGGATGGAGCCAGCAGCATTTGCTTGTTGTCAGCAACCTGAGTCTCTGGTCTTCCTTCTTCCCTCTTTAGGGGCTTCTGCATTGCCATTTGGTGGTGGTGGTAGTGGCAGCGACTGTATCTGTGTTTGCTTCTGTCTGTTCCAGCTCACTTAAGGTGTGATTGCTAAATGAATGCTGCACCCTACTTTCATCTTGATTTTTAATATATTAAAATATTTACTATTGTTTCTCCTTTTGAATTAATAGGTATTCAAAATAAACTCTCAGATAAACTCAAATTTTCAAAAACATGGACATAAGAAGATAAAGGCACAAATGGGGCCAAAGAAGTCCACAATTTGTTCTTTCTTGATTTCCGTATTAGTTGACTCTTGCGCAATGATTATATATTCTTAAGAAATTATAAAAAAGAATAGAGGAAAATATTAAGAATGTTTGTCAGTGTCACCTCTTAAGGAGAGTACAGCCTTACAAAACACAGGTTAAATGGTATTAACTGGGTTTCTTAACTGATTTTTTTTTTTTTTTTGAGACAGAGTCTTGCTCTGTCACCCAGGCTGGAGTGCAGTGGCATGATTTCAGCTCACTGCAAGCTCCGCCTCCCGAGTAGCTGGGACTACAGGTGCCCACCACCACGCCCGGCTAATTTTTTTGTATTTTTAGTAGAGACGGGGTTTCACCGTGTTAGCCAGGATGGTCTTGATCTCCTGACCTCGTGATCCACCCGCCTTGGCCTCCCAAAGTGCTGGGATTACAGGCGTGAGCCACTGCGCCCAGCCTTCTAAACTGATATTTTATAAATTCTTCCTTTTGGGGGAAAGCACTACAGACCTAACAGTTTCCTCACCCCAGGTGCTAATGTGTGACATCTTACCGCCTCTCCTGGGCACCAGTCCAAGAGTGAGGCCTCCTTTTCGTTTCTCCTTGACTTTCTGTGTTCCAGGCCTCCTTTCTGGTTTGATGTCCCATCTGTGCCGCCCGGTCTCCCCCTCCCCAGCTGGAGGAGTGGCTGTCTGTAGTGATCAGGACTCTCTGTATTGTAGGTGGCAGATGCCTTTGTGTTCCTTGCTGACCTGCCTGGGCCTCAACATCTTGTTCCTCACTTTGAATGAGGGTAAGAACTGCCTTCAGGGGCCTGTGGTTTTTGTGAATGAATGTGGGGGAAGAACACCTGGATTCAGCCCCACCCTGTGTGTGGGAGCTACTCTTATTGTCCTGGAGTTAGTGTTCTCTGTGTCTGCTTGGAGTCAGAAACAGGCTCCAGAGGGACAATCCAGGCTGAGCTGCCTGCTGTGACCTTGGGCAAATTATTGGACTTCCCTGTTAAGGCCTAATTTTCCTTATCTCTAGAGGGAGGATAAAAATGATGCTTTCTTCCTAGAGTATTTGTGAGGAATGCGGCAGTCCAGGCATAATACTTAGCACAGTGCCTGGCATGGAAGAGGCAGCCAGTGCATTGTAGCTGCTCTCAGTATTATTGTTGTTTCCTTCTTGACTTCCTGCTGAGGATGCATTCACCTTTTTCCATTTTGGTTTTCAAGCTGATTCAAGGGTCATCTGGGGACATGGCATGGGTAAAGGTACTGGGAAGGGGAGCTGATAAGGGATTTTTGCCATATCTGTTGCTTTTCTCTGGTTCAGCTAGTGAACCTAGCAGGAGCTGCTGGGCAGTCATCAGCAGTGAGGAGTGGCATAAAGCCTTTGAGATAGAAGTGTGGACACATGGGTGTCTTGGGGTCCTGAGTAATGTCTCCTATGAACCTCTTAACTACAGTATGTACTGTGACCCTACCCTGTCGGTGGTTGGCACTGGCAGATGGCCACATAAAAAGACCCCTCAGGGTGAGAATAAAGAGTCTGGGACAGACTGTTTGGAGGAGCTGGGCCATTATTCATGTTTTTGTTCTTATATTTACCTTGTATTTCTCAGGTGTCTTCTTTGTTTCCTCTGGAGATAGGGATTGAGTAGGTTGAAAATAAATCCAGTTCATACAAGATCTCATTTTCTGTTTCTTAGTTGGACTCATCTTTACCTGTTCAAAACTTTGTAGGATGTTTGATTTTTTCTATATATGCTCCCAAAGTAAATCAGTTCCTGTGACATGTTTAATAAGCATTTATTATGTGCCCGCTGCTCTGTTAGCTTGCTGTTGGGGTGCCATGTTACACGAAAGAAGTTCCTCCTTTGAATTTTATCTCAACTTCGCCATTTCTCAAGGCACAGTTGTCTGCAGTGTCCTAAAAGCTGAACGAAAGACCTTCCAGTCTTCCTTAGTGGCCCAGAGGTCTGAGTGTCAGGCATCAGGAGCACCTGGCAGTCACACTCCAGCGTGAACCTCCTACTGTGTGCTAGCAGCATCTTAAAATGTATTAAAAGTGAGGATGGAGCCACAGCAGTGACCAAAGGGACAAAGTCCCAGCCCTCAAGAGCTTACTTAGTAGAGGGGACAACAGACATGCCTGTAATGTGTCATGTGGTGGTAAGGTCTATGAGGAGTGAAGCTGGGTTAAGGGGGCTGGAGAATAGGGGTGTGACACTGTGTCATACAGGGCCATCAGGGAAGGCCTGACTGGCAGAGCCCTGGAGGAGGTGAGGAACAAGCAGTGGGCGTCTGGGTGGGCCGACTCCTGATCTTTGCTTACCTGTGTTACCTGCAGTGTTTTTGATTCTGTAGGTGCATGGTACTCAGTAGGTGCCCTGATGATTTCAGTGCCTGCCCTGCTGGGCTACCTTCAGGAGGTTTGCCGGGCACGGCTGCCTGAGTCTGAGCTGATGCGGAGGAAGTATCATAGCGTGAGGCAGGAGGACCTGCAGAGAGTTCGCCTGTCTCGTCCCGAGGCCGTGGCTGAGGTGAAGAGCTTGTGAGTATGGAAGAGAGGCCAGGGAGGTGGGGGAACAGTAACAGCAGCCATGACACTAAGTGCTAGCTTTGTGTGCCAGACATTATATTAGGCAAACCACAGCTGTTATTTCATTTAACCTTTTTAACAGTTCTGGGAGGTAGCTAATATTAACATCTTCCATTTATGGGTAAAGAAAAAGGCTGACTTGCTTAGCTAGAAAGTGGCCAAGCTGGGATGAGAATCTAGATCTAGCTGTTTTCACAGCTCCTATTCTTTCTGCTGGAGAGACAGTTTAGGGTCTTGATTAAGCATGTGCATGTATAAACCACTGCCTGGATTCAAATCCCAGCTCTCCCATTTACTTGCTGTGTAGCATTGGGCAAGTTGCTTAGCCTCTCTGTGTCTCAGGTTTCTCATCTGTTAAAATGGAATGATAACAGGGCTTACTCACGAGGTGGTTGTGAAGATTGAACAGGTATCTGGTACTGGGGAAGTGTTGAGTAGATACTAGTTATCGCTATACTGTGGAGAAACTTCCTAAACATGACAGAGCTGGTACTTCCGAGGAAGCATTTTAAGACTTGAAAAATACTCATCTAACAACTTCAGTAGCAGTGGGCATTTACCCCTCCCTTCCCTGGAGTGGGGTCTCTGCATTCTCTTGCGATATAGTAGGAGCAAAAGAAGTTAAAAACAAATAGATGTCTGGGCCTCACCCCAGAAATTCTGAGTCAGTTTTCTGGAGTGGGGCCTGGATATGTAGTTTTTTAAAAAAAGACTTTCTTACTTTGAAATAGTTTTTTATATGTGTGTGTGTATACATACATACATATATATACACACACACACACACACACACACACATATATATATATAGTTTTTTGAGATGGAATCTTGCTGTGTCGCCCAGGCTGGAGTGCAGTGGCACAATCTCGGCTCACTGCAAGCTTCGCCTCCCGGGTTCATACCGTTCTCCTGCCTCAGCCTCCCGAGTAGCTGGAACTACAGGTGTCCACCACCAAGCCCGGATAATTTTTTGTGTTTTTAGTAGAGACGGGGTTTCACCGTGTTAGCCAGGATGGTCTTGATCTCCTGGCCTCGTGATCCGCCCGCCTCGGCCTCCCAAAGTGCTGGGATTACAGGCATGAGCCACCATGACCGGCCGTTTTTTTGAGACAGAGTCTTGTTATGTCACCCAGGCTGGAATGCAGATCTCGGCTCACTGCAGCCTCGGCCTCCTGTGTTCAAGCGATTCTCATGCCTCAGCCTCCAGAGTAGCTGGGATTACAGCTTCCACGTCCAGCTAATTTTTGTATTTTTCGTAGAGATGAGGTTTCATCATGTTGGCCAACCTGTGCTCGAGCTTCAGCCTCAAGTGATCTGCCTGCGGCCTCCCAAAGTGCTGGGATTGCAGGCGTGAGCCACCGCACCCAGCCTGAAATAGTTTTAAACTTAAAGAAGTGCAAGAATAATACAAAGAACAGCCTTATGCCCTTTACCCAGATAGAACAATTGTTAACATTTTGGTGTGTTGGCTTTGTCTGTCTCTCTACATATACATATTCTTTTCTTTTTCCTAAACCGTTTGAAAGTAAGTTGCAAACGTAACTGTTTACCCCAAATACTTCAGCATTTATTTCCTAAGAACAAGGACATTCTCTTATATATCCACAGAACTGTAATCAAAATTAGGAAACTTAACATTGATAACTAATGTATAATTCGTAATCAGATTTTACCAGTTATATTAATAAAGTTCTTTTTCTTCTTTTCTTTTCATTTTCTTTTTTTTTTTTTTTTTTTTTTTTTTTACTTTTTGAGATGGGGTTTTGCTCTGTCGTCCATGCTGGAATGCAGTGGCATGATCATGGCTTACTGCAGCCTTGACCTCCTGGACTCAAGTGATCCTCCTGCCTCAGCCTCCTGAGTAGCTGGGACCACAGGCACATGCACCATGCCCTGCTAATTAAAGAAATTTTTATGTAGAGATGGGGTCTCACTGTCTTGTCCAGTCTCGCTTCGAATTCCTGGGCTCAAGCAATCTTCCTGCCTCAGCCTCCCAAAGTGCTGGGACTACAAGTGTGCGCCAGTGCAGGTGGCCTAATAAAGTTCTTTATATCAGTTTCCCTGATCTGGGATCCAACTCAGGATTATACATCATGGGCCGGGCGCGGTGGCTCAAGCCTGTAATCCCAGCACTTTGGGAGGCCGAGGCGGGTGGATCACGAGGTCAGGAGATCGAGACCATCCTGGCTAACATGGTGAAACCCCGTCTCTACTAAAAATACAAAAAACTAGCCGGGCGTGGTGGCGGGCGCCTGTAGTCCCAGCTACTCGGAGGCTGAGGCAGGAGAATGGCGTGGACCCGGGAGGCGGAGCTTGCAGTGAGCCGAGATCGCGCCACTGCACTCCAGCCTGGGCGACAGAGCGAGACTCCGTCTCAAAAAAAAAAAAAAAAAAAGGATTATACATCATGTTTAATTTTTTTTTATGTTTCTTTAGCCTTCTTTAATGTGGAGCAGTTCCTCGGTCCTTGTTTCTTGTGACATTGACATTTTTGAATAGTACAAGCTTATTATTTTGTAGAATCTCCCTCATTTTTGGATCGTTTGGTTCCTTGTGATGTGTCATGTTCAGTGCATCCGTATCAGGAGGCACACGATGTCAGGAAATACTGACTTTGATCACTTGGTTAAGGCATCCGTACTGTAAATTACCATTTTACTCTTCTTTGGTAGTAATTTGAGGGGAGATACTTTGAGACTATGTAAATATCTTGTTCCTCATCAAACATTTACCCACTGCTTTAAAAATCCATTGATGGGTCTTGCCTTAATCAGTTTATTACTATGATGGTTGCAAAGATGATCTTCTAATTATTCTATTTGCATTTTTTTTTAACTGGCTTTCTACTATAAGAAAGCTCTTCCTTCTTATTTATTATCAGTATGAACTCATAGATTTATATTTTATTTGATGAGTTAGAATCTATTACTGTCAGTATTTATTTTGATATCAAATTGTCCTAAATTTGGCCAGTAGGAGCTCTTTTGAGTTGGCTCTTGTTTGCATTGGTCCCTGTCAATTTTGAGTGCTTCCTTACTTTATGGTACAACAGGATGGTCAAATTCATCTTATACTTCCCTGCCGCAGCCCTGAAATCAGCTTGTCTCCAAGTTTCCTGGTTTGCCTTCGGAAACCCAGATCTAGGTTCAGATTGTGCTCATGGCTTCTGTGGTTCATCCATGTTTAAAAAAACAACAGCCAGAACTCCCCAAGTGAGTCTGTTTGATATCCTAGGTGGAGAATATCATGCCATTTTTTCTGACAGCTGCTCTGTACCTGTGAGGTGGGTCCTCTGATCCTCATTTTATAGATACAGAAGCTATAGCCCTGGAGAAGTTTAGTAGCCTGCCTGACATCAACAGCTAGGAAGAGACCAAAGAAGGAACATTTATACTGTTTCCACCTCAGCAAGAGGCTCCAAAAAGGGGACTGAAATGTAGCTCGGGTGGCTTAGCCAGGCCCATTTCTCCCATGCTGTCTCAACCCCTTTCTCTTTAAGCATATGGTGAGTGTGTTTAGAGAGATTGACCATCCCTAGCCAGCTGTACCTGCAAGGCCCCAGGCTCCACTTCCCAGGGCTTCTGTCTTGCCTACTCACCAAAGCCCCTGTGTCTGTAGCTTGATCCAGCTGGAGGCCTTCCTGAGCCGCCTGTGCTGCACCTGTGAAGCTGCCTACCGTGTGCTGCACTGGGAGAACCCCGTCGTGTCCTCACAGTGAGTGACCCCTCCTCTCCCACCACTACCCTGTTGGAATTTGCAGCTTGAGCCTGAGCAAAGCCAGCTGCCTTGAGAGGACCTCTGCCCCTCCTACCTCAGGGGAAGAGCTCGCCTCCTGGGCTCTTGTGTGTGTATCTGCGCATATGCTTGTGGGCTCTAATGTAGGCTTTTGTTTAGATGCTTTCTTTTTTTTTTTTTTTTTTTTTTGAGACGGAGTCTCGCTTTGCCGCCCAGGCTGGAGTGCAGTGGCCGGATCTCAGCTCACTGCAAGTTCCGCCTCCCGGGTTCACGCCATTCTCCTGCCTCAGCCTCCCAAGTAGCTGGGACTACAGGCGCCCGCCACCTCGCCCGGCTAGTTTTCTGTATTTTTTAGTAGAGACGGGGTTTCACCATGTCGGCCAGGATGGTCTCGATCTCCTGACCTCGTGATCCACCCGTCTCGGCCTCCCAAAGTGCTGGGATTACAGGCTTGAGCCACCGCGCCCGGCCTAGATGCTTTCTTTTATGTGTGGTAAAAATATTTTAATAATAGAAAAATAACTCACCATGTAATCCACTGTGCAGCCCAATCTCATATTTGTTTTGCTTGCTAGAATTTGTCATATGCATCTACTTTATGGATGTATAATTTCGTAGTGTATGTTTGATTTTTCTTTTGTTTGCCACTTATTATGTTAAAGATGATTTTCTTTGTTATATAGCCTTTGGAATTATTTATAATACCAGATTAATATAGATGGCAAATATAGTTTATGGAACCATTCTGTTATAGATTTAATCAATTTCTCTTTACTAACCCCATGGTAAACGTTTTTATGGATTTAGCTTTAATCTGTTAGAAAATTTTTCTTAGAATAAATTCAAGGATGAAACTACCATATCAAACAGAATGGGTGTTTTTGAAGCTCTTTAATGTGAATAATAGTGATAACTAATGTTTGTTGTCTTCACCTGGTGCCAGGCACTGCTCAACACGTCCTCTGTGTTATCTCACTCTTACAGTAACTCCATTAGGTAGGCGCTATTTCAGTCCCCATCTTACACAGGTAGGGAGCCGTGTCCAGAGAACAAAGAGACTTCTCAGAATGAGAAGTGGCAGAGCTGGATTCAATCCCAGTCTGTCTTACTCTAGACTTCAGAGTCTAGACCTTGAGGAGTGATCATGGTTGAATGAGTTCATGTGCCCCCAGCTGATACCACCTCGGCCTCACCAGCATTAGATGTTTGTACTGGTGACTTGTAGTTCTCAGTCTTCATTGCCATTTTCCACTGGTTTGATGAGCGGGTCTTGTCAGTTTATTAATGTGCCCAGAGCTGTGTCTCACCTGGACCCCACTGTGGGTTTGCTCCAAACCCGTCTCCTTCTGCTGTTATGAATTTCTGATCTTGTGGTTCTTCCCTGTCATCCAGGTTCTATGGGGCTCTTCTGGGCACGGTCTGCATGCTGTATTTGCTGCCACTCTGCTGGGTCCTCACCCTTTTAAACAGCACCCTCTTTCTGGGGAATGTGGAGTTCTTCCGAGGTAAGCCCTGGAGGGCCTGACAGGGACGGGGCCCAGGCTCTCTCTGATGGCTAGGCTAGGCTCCGCAGTTCTGTCTCTATAGCTAATCATCAGTTTGCTGTACTTCCACAAGGGGCAGCACCACACTGGGGTCCTCTCTCATGGGTTCTGTGTCTCTGAGATGTTAGATGAAGCTGGAATCTCACCAGGGGAGGCTGCTACCATTAGGCTCCCATCTCCCTTCCCTCCCTTCCCAAGGCAGATGAATCACTGCTTATATGATATGCTGGCTTCTGGAAGATGAGGGAAGGATGTTTTCCCAAAGCTGCCACCCATTCCCTGGGGTGCAGCCACCTGGAGTTGCTACCCCATGTCCGTGTGATCCCAGAGTACCCGTCTGTTGTCTGGCTTCTAAAGCGCGAAGCAGTCTGGAGAGGCACTGAGTCCCAGAGGCCTGAGTCTGTACCTATGTTTGGGTGATTGCTGTATTTGTTTTCCTCCCTGTGGTAGAGTAATTAATTACAGAAGCCGTGATTTATTGACCATTTACTACATTTAATCTCTGTAGCCGTCTGGGGCAGGTGGTGGTATCTAAGTTTTGTTGAAGAGGCTCAGGTTAGGTGACTTGCTCAGAGTTAGGAGGGCGACTCTTTCCCGTAGCAGAGGGAGGAGAGGCCAGCCAGCTGCAGAAGTGGGTACCCCCAAAGTGCCACTCATGGTGTCTCATTTTTGCCTCCTACCCTGTTCTCCGTTCCCTGGGTAGTTGTGTCTGAGTACAGGGCATCTCTGCAGCAGAGGATGAACCCAAAGCAGGAAGAGCATGCCTTTGAGAGCCCTCCACCACCAGATGTTGGGGGGAAGGGTGGTCTGATGGACAGCACGCCTGCCCTCACACCCACGGAGGTAAGTGCCACTGTCAGGGCAGAGCCTGCTGTGGCAGCTTGTGGGCCCCCCTGTTATCAGCTTGTTTATGGCTCCTGGGCTGGCCTCTGTTGTAGTTCCTGCTGTTTCCCAGGCCTTATCTCCCCTGAAGTGTTTAATAATAATAATTGCAATAAAAACAGCTACTCCGTGCTTCATTGAGTGCTTACCCTGTGTCAGATGCTGCTCCAAGTGCTTTATAGATAGACAGTCACATCATGGAGTGCAGGTTCGTTCTTTCTCCTTTTCTTTCTTTTTTTTTTTGTTTTAATTTTTTTTGAGATAGGGTCTCCCTCTGTCACCCAGGCTAGAGTGCAGTGGGGCAATCACGGCTCACTGCAACCTCCACCTCCTGGGCTCCGGCAGTCCTCCCGTCTCAGCCTCTTGGGTAGCTGGGATGCAGGCATGTGCCATCATGCCCAGCTAATTTTTTTGTATTTTTAGTAGAGATGAGGTTTTGCTATGTTGCCCAGGCTGGTCTCAAACTCCTGGGCTCAAGTTCAAGTGATGTGCCTGTCTCGGCCTCCCAAAGTGCTGGGATTACAGGCGTGAGCTACCACACCAGGGTGGTGTCTAAGACCCCAGCCCTGTGGTTCTAGAGCTCATACCCTCAACCACTGTGTGATGCGGCCACTGTAGGGCCAGCCGTGCTCGTGCTTCCATCTCCCTCACCCTGCCAGGCTAGAGGTTGCTCCTTCCTGTGATTTCCTTCTTTCTTGCAGTTGTGCCATTTCCTGGTGTTTTGGGTAGCCTAGATGCTGGCTTGGGGAGGTGGTCCTCTGCCTTAGGGAGCAACGCTGCCATCCTTCTCCTTCTGTCATAGAGTCTCTCTTCCCAGGACCTCACACCGGGCAGCGTGGAGGAAGCTGAGGAGGCTGAGCCAGATGAGGAGTTTAAAGATGCGATTGAGGTGGGTGGCCCTTCCCCAGCATCCTCTATTGAGCGGGCCAAAAATTGGGTGGTCCTGGAGCTGTTTTTTGTTTTTGTTTTTCAATGTCCAAGTGAGAAGCTAAAACTTGCTGTGAGCTAGAACTGGTTGAAAGGGTGCCACTGAACCCTTCCCCGCTCCTGTTTCTTGTTGAGCCAGCTGTCCTGGGTGCCCAGGGCAAGAGTGGCTCTGGAAGTCTCTGGGTAATGCCCTACTCGGGGAGCTGGATGATTTCTGGCCTTTGCTGGAGACCGTGAGCTTGGTGCCTTTGATATAGGAAAGGCAGCTTTTGAGGAGGCTGCTGCCCTGGGTCTCCGCTCTTCTGCAGAGTGAGTTCCATAAGATGTCCCTTTGCCGGGCAGGGAGGGGAGGTTGGAGAAAGTAGTTGCGTGGCCAACTGCTAGGCCGGGGAAGTTAAACAGCCTTCTTGATTTTAGGATGGTGATTCAGACTGGTAGTTTGCAGAAGTTGTTTTATTTGGCATGCAAAGTTTCAAAATAATTTTTTGAGCCAATGTTTAAATATGGAGAGATTTTTGTTAGAACTGCAGGTTTCCAGTTTCTCTGGTAGCCCTGAGTATGCAGCAGTAGGTGTTGCTAAGGAGCTGCTGTCCCCTTTACACAGGTCACATGTGGCTACAGGTGGTCTTCAACACCCCTGCTGTATCTTGTCGCTGAGATCAAGTGGCAGTTGCCATTTGTCACATTTGCGTTTTTGTTTTTCTTAGAGTAGGATATAATTTCTCTTTATTTATTTCTCTTTGTAAAGTGGGAAATTGAGATATAAGAAAAACACCTCGTGGATTTCCACTAGGCCTGTGATTTACCCCAACTCACCTCAATCATACATCAGCCCAGGCCATGCAGGCATTTGACTTTCTGTTGGCTAAAAGATTGCTCCAAAACTTTGATATATGATTATAGACCATGAATCTTGGTGGAGGGAATATGTAGAGCAGGGGTTTTCAAGCATTTTTGTTCATGACCTGTAGTAAGGAACACATTTTGCATCTTGACCCAGTTCACACTTAGGTCTATAAAATATGTAAAACTTAAGTGAAACAAAAGTTTCCTGAAAATACATTTTAAGGGATATTTTCTTTCCTTTTTTGTTCTACTCAAATAAAGACCTACTAAATTAATATCACCCAGCTCAAAACAGTAGTACCCAGCTTTCTCCAAGGCTGTTCGATGCTGGGATCCTCTTTTGGCGGGGGCGTCTGTCAACATAACCATTTGGGAAGTGCGCAGAGCTCAGAGCAGTGCTTCCATGCTTCCCTCTGCTTGGGGGCCCCTCCAGGCAGCTTCTTTCTTCTTGCTATCTTTTTCTCTCTGTTTTCTCTCCTCTTCCCCGCACCTTGGGAGGCAGGAGACCCACTTGGTGGTGCTGGTAAGTGGAAGCCTTGGTGGGTGGGCAGGGGCTGGGCTGGGGAGGGTAGCTGAACCGGCTGCTGCCACACCTCGTGGGGGCTGCTGTGCCGGATGCCTCTGCACACAGGTCCCGCAGCCTTGCAAGAGGTGGGCAGGACTGGAAGGAGCTGTTCCCACAGGAGGATGATGAGGGTGTCCCGTGCCCAGCAGAGGATGAGCTGGCCCTGCAGGACAACGGGTTCCTGAGTAAGAATGAGGTGCTGCGCAGCAAGGTGTCTCGGCTCACGGAGCGGCTCCGCAAGCGCTACCCCACCAACAACTTCGGTTCGGCCAGGGCACAGGGCTGGGCTGGCGGGGGAGTAGGGTGGGACTGCTGGGACTCGGCGGGGGAACACCCAGCCACCGGGGCAGAGTCTCAGAACTGTGGGTACTGACTTGTGACAAGAGCAAGGAGTGAAGGTGTGTCCACGGGACCCTGGGGTGCTAGCAGATGCCCGGCAGGACTGTTGAGGGAGTGGGTGTGGGTTCCTTCTTATCCCTCTGTCCTGATTGGACATTCACTTGTGGGAAGACAAGGAACTCAGTTTGGGAAATGCCATCCCGGGACTGCAGAGAACCGTAATCCTGACAGAACTTCAGAAGGCAGTGTAGCATGATGGCGAGGAACAGAGTGGAGTCTCACCGCTTGCTGCAAATCCCAGCTCAGCCAGGTGTCCTTGAGCAAATTATTTCACACCCTGTGCCTCAATTGGCCCTTCTGTAAAAGGGGGATCATCATTCTGACCTCATAGGGTTGTTACAGGTCTCATGTCAAATGAGACAGTAGTACTTATGAAGGGCACAGTGCTGGTTGGTTCATAGTGAGTAGTGGGTGCGGTTAATGTGGGAGGCCCTGGCCCACCCCGTGGGTTCCTAGGATCCTGTCTTGGTCTTTCTGATCCAACTGGAAGCAAGTTGAAGCAAACATTGTTTCTCTGGACATCATAAGAGCCCTGAGTTCACCTCTTCCCAGTCAGTCCTTATTTTACTGAGGGTTGGGGAGAGTGGTCAAGGAAGGCAGCTTTGGAGAAGGGTGGACTTGATGGTTAGCACAGCTTGGAGACCTGGCTTAGATCAGCAGTGTTGGGAGCTGAGCCACGTGACAATTGTGGAGGAAGCCTAGAGTAGCTAGGTTGACCTGGGAGCTGCTTGCTCCTGAGGAAGGGCCCTCCTGCCTGCTGTCAGATGGGAGCAGGGGAAGGGGGCAGTACTGTGGGTTCTGGTGTCGAGTTCTAGGGTCTGTGCCCTGGAAGAAGCCTATGGAGTTTATCTTGAGGAATTTAACTCAGGGCCCCCAGGGTCCTGCCTTCCTACCCCCGCAGCAACCAGTGCAGTTGTTTTCTCAGGATTAGATGTCCTGGACAGGCTCTTTCCTTCTGCTGTGTGAATGTCCCCCAGTTATTCAAGATCTCTTTCTTTTTTTTTGAGACAAGGTCTCTGTGTCTCACAGGCTGGAGTGCAGTGACATGATGACAGCTCACTGCAGCCTCGACTTCCTGGGCTCGAGTGATCCTCACAGCTCATCCTCCCGAGTAGCTGGGACTGCAGGCATGCAGCACCATGCCTGGCTGATTTTTGATTTTTTTTTTTTTCTAGAGACGGGGGTCTTACTTTGTTCCTCAGGCTGGTCTCGAACTCCTGGGTTCAAGTGATCCTCGTACCTTGGTCTTCCAAGGTGTTAGGATTACAAGTGTGAGCCACCCCTCCTGGCCCCTTTGTTTTATTTATGCTGCTGGCTGACTTCTGTAGGGCATTCTGTATGTTCAGTGATCTGTTTACCCTCCATACTTGCACATGTGTGATCTCATTTCATCCTTACTGTAGGTGTGACAGGAGCAGGCAGTTCTTAAGGGCTCAGAGCAGCCAGGTTCCAGCAGTCCCCAGTAGCACTACACACAAGAAGTATTACTCTGGTCCAGCAAATAATTTTCTATTTCTACAACTTCTAAGTTAAGGTACTTAGTTGTTCCCATTTTACAGATGAATAACCTGAGGTAAAAACAGTGCTTTGTCCATAGACTTTAGCCTGGAAATGGCAGAGCTGTGACTCAAATTCAGATCGTCTAATTCGGCTCTTGTGTTCTTTGTACCTCTTCATCCTCCCTCTCCATTTTCCCTTTACCCTCATGTGTGGAGTCCCTTGTTTTATGCCTGTCCCGCTTTTGCATTTGATTTTTGATTTGGATAATCTCTGCCAACATGGGCAGAGGCCTTTTCAGTTTCCCTCAAGGATAGCAAGGGCAGAAAGTGCTTCTTTTCCTAAACCCCTCTTAGCTCCTCATCCTTCAAGACCACTCACTTCTTTCCCTTTTCTGAAATGTTCTCAAGCTCTTTGCCCTGAGGGCAGGTGTAGCAGCTCTGCTCCTGCAGCCTCTGCTCATGGGTCTGGGTCCTGAGAGCAGGGCGAGGGGAGCTGCTTTGGGGGCTATCTTTCTCCATTTCAACTGCTATAATGAAATACACTAAGCCGCGTGGCTTTTAAGTAGTGGAAATCTTTCTCAGTTCTGGAGGCTGGAAGTCCAAGATCAGGGTGTCAGCAGGATCAGGTTCTGGTGAGGTCCATTTCCGTCATCATAGACAGCACCTTCTCACTGTGTCCTCACGAGAAGGTGGGGGGGGGGGTCACAGCAGTTCCCTGGGGCCTCTTTTATAAGGGCACTAATCCCATTCACGAGGGCTCCACCCTCATGACCCAGTCACCTCCCAGGGACCCTGCCTTGGGTGTTAGGATTCCACATGTGAATGTCGGGGGACTGTAGCGGGGGCCATTCTGTTACCCCTGCCCGTGGATGAGGGGATGCATGGGGAGAATGAGGGCAGACTGTGCAGGAGCTTCTCTGTGGTCTCCGTGTGGGAGAGGTCTTGGTGAGGAGGGCCCTCTTTTGTCCTGGAGGCTCCGTGACTGTTGCCCTGGCAGGTCCCACTGGGCCTTAGTGCCCCTGCTCTCATGGCCTCGGTGGCATCATCACATGGTGAGTGAGGATGGGTGAGTCCAGGCCGTTGCCGAGAAGGGGCAGAAAGAGTTGGTAGGTGTTGGAAGGGAACATCACCTGAGTGAGGTGCTGTCAGTGCCCAGAGCCCTCCCTGGCTCTGGCCTGTGTGTGGGTTCACAGCTGTCTCACCAGCCCACCTGGCTGTCCTGGGCTGCTTGGCCCTGGCATCCCATTCAGTTCAGAGGAGCCCTTGGGCACAGGCCAGTGTCAGTCTTTGAGTAGCTCCTTTTGCCTGTCCCATTCACCTGCCTCCCTTGTTAAGGAGAGGCTGGGGCAGGCTGGCTTCCCCAAATTCTTAGTGTAGGGACAGAATCTTGGAGCAGCCAGTTTCCTGGTTTGGCACCAGCAGCAGGCTTGTTCTTCTCTTTCCCTGGCTGATTGACAGAGTGGGCATTTATCTGAAGCGCTTTGGCCTCATATTTCCCCTGGCTCTAGCTCAGGTCTTCCTTTCCCTGAACCTAGGGAGTCTTCTTTAGCAAGAACTTCAGGTGATTTTGGCTGGACAGAGGAAGGGACCACGTGTAGCCGTCAATAAAGCTTTGGGGCCTTTGTGTGAAAGTGAGGCATGGTGCTCTGTACCTGCCCAGACAGGTGGTCCGGCTGGGTCACAGCAGGACTATGGGCCCCACATCCCAGAAACCTCCTCCTTCCCTATCTTTCCTCTCCCTTTACACCCTATTGTTGTCTTCTAGCCATTTTCTAAGCTGCCGTTGCCCCTCCACTGTTGCTGGGCACTTGGCCATCCTGGCATCTCTGGTGGTTTAGGCAGGACCTTGCCTTGCTCTGCGTCCCCCCATGCCACTCACTGCCTACCACAATTGAGCATTCTACCCTTCATGTCTTCTCGGAATATGCCTGGCTCTCAGCTTCTGTCCTACAGTCTTCAGGGGACAGAAAACAGGAGTTTGGGTTTTTAGGAGGAGTTTCTGTCTTTAGCCTGTGGGTGGAGTATTTGTAAGGCGTTGCTCTGGAAAGGGTCGTGTTAGGCAGGTGTCATTTGGGAATGCCTGTGGTCAGGTCCCTGCCAGCTTAGCTGGCTTTCCAGGAGTGGATTCTGCTGGGTGCTCCTTGAGTTCTGTTGAACCTGCAGGTGGGGCCACTCAGCTCTGGAAGGGTTCAGGGACTGGTACCTATGTATGGCTGGAGGCATCAGTTCTCAGGGGCTATCAGTGTTCTTAGTTTGAGTCCTTCTTTCTGGCTCTGAATCTGGCCTTGCTCCCTGGCTCACTGTGTCCACCCAAGGAGGCTGGGCAGATGTCCTGAGTATCCCATTTAGAAGCGCCAGGAGCAGGTGAGCGTGAGAGTCCTGGGATGGGCGGGGACTGAGCTGCTGCTTCTGTTTCCCAGGAAACTGCACGGGCTGCTCGGCCACCTTCTCAGTGCTGAAGAAGAGGGTGAGTGTGAGGTTGCATTTGTTGGGAACAGTGTCCTTGGGACTGTCAGGTGGGGAGGAGTTGAGGGGAGTCACTGAGGAAGTCTGGCTCGGGTCACATTGGGCCTGGCAGTGGCTTTCTGGAGTGAGTGTGCCCTCCCCTGTCCCTGTGCCACCTTTCACCAGTCTCCCCAGGGGGCATTCCATTTGCTGTCTTTCCTGCTCCACTTGTGCACCCCCCAGTCCCACTTTCCTTGGGTGGGATCAGCTGGTGTAAAGGAGGGAGGCGATGAGAACTCCAGGTGCTTGAGGGTGGGGGACACATCTGACCTTGGCTCTTGTCTGCAGCGGAGCTGCAGTAACTGTGGAAACAGCTTCTGCTCTCGATGCTGCTCCTTCAAGGTCCCCAGGTCCTCCATGGGGGCCACAGGTGAGTGGTGCAGGTGGTGGCAGGGCTTGGTTGGTATCCCGTCAAGGGGATGCCACATCGTGGCAAGGGGGCGAGGGTGTCAGAGGTCAAGGGAACTTGGGATTGTAGTCAGGTCTATGGGAACATTTCCTCCATCCCCTTTAGCAAAATCCTGAAACATTTGGTACATGCCGAAGAATAGATATGATGTACCTGTGAATTATGAAGGGTAATAACAAGATGAATACCTGTGGCCGCTTCACTAAAGTTGAAAAACAAGAGCACTGGCAACATCCCCGTGGCTCCCAGCACTGCTCCTGCCTTCCTGGAGTCAATCCCAGCTGCACTTTTAATCTTTTTCTTACTTCCTTGGCACTTTGAACAAAAGTTAAAAATCCCTTTTTTCCTTTTATAAAAGCTGTACATACATGTTGTAAATAAAACAACACAGATAAGCAAAAGGAAGAAAAATATTCCTGATTTCTTCCCGAGAAAACAATCGGACGTGGCCCCTGCTGCTCATTAGCTTGCATGTAGAATAAAAGCGTGTGCATATTCCTGAAAAATGTGGTCACATTTCATGTACCGTTTTGTAATATAACATTAAACCAAGTTCTTTTTTTTTGAGATGGAGTTTCGCTCTTGTTGCCCAGGCTGGAGTGCAGTGGTACGACCTTGGCTCACCACAACCTCTGCCCCCTGGGTTCAAGCGATTCTCCTGCCTCAGCCTCCCAAGTAGCTGGGATGACAGGCATGCACCACCACACCCGGCTAATTTTGTATTTCTAGTAGAGATGGGGTTTCTCCATGTTGGCCAGACTGGTCTTGAACTCCTGACCTCAGGTAATCTGCCCGCCTCGGCCCCCCAAAGTGCTGGGATTACAGGTGTGAGCCACTGCACCCAACCCAAGTTCTTTTTTCTTCCAATGCAAGTAACACATGCTTACTAACTAGAAAATTTGGAAATTCTTAAGCAGAAGAAGAAGGAAGAGAAAAATAACCCTGTAATCTTACCACCCAGAGATAACCACTGTTAAAACATTTTGGGAAATTTCACTGTGACATTTTACTTATTTTAGTCTTAGTTTTTTGAGACAGAGTCTCGCTCTGTCGCCCAGCCTGGAGTGCAGCGGCGCCATCTCGGCTCACTGCAGCCTGTGCCTCCTGGGTTCAGACAATTCTTGTGCTTCAACCTCTTGAGTAGCTGGGATTACAGGCATGCACCACCACGCCTGGCTAATTTTGTATTTGATATTTTATTTAAAAAGACATTTTTAAAGGTGTTCTGTTCGTGCCACAGTGATGTCTAATTCATAGCACAGGAGCAGCCTGCTGTTGGCATCATCACGCCCGGGATCCCTAGTTCCCATGGAAAGAAGAGTCTGCGGGCAGGCTAGCAAGCTGGGCAGGGAGGGTGTGGGCTGGGTCTGGGGTCTGTGTGGGGCATTTGGGAGGTGGTTCTAGTAGTTGGGGCCATGAACCAAACAAAGGGCACAAGGAAATGTCTCACCAAGTTCTTCCTCCTTTTCAGCCCCTGAAGCCCAGAGGGAGACTGTGTTTGTGTGTGCCTCGTGTAACCAGACCTTGAGCAAGTGAGAAGAGAGGCCAGAGTCCAACCAGGCACCCATCCTTGGGGCCAGCAGTAGGCGCCCCACTCTCCCCACCCCGGCCCCCTGTGGTGTGTGCTGGGCAAATGTGGCCTGAATGCTAGGTAGGCTTCCCCTTCCTTCCTCGCTCTCTCCAGCTGGATTCTGGAGCTGTTCTCCACCCCTGAGAGTGGCTGGCAATGGCTGCTCTCAATCCCTTGGGGAGAGGAACCCCTGGAGGGCCTGGCATGTTGCCCTGCTCTGCCTGGGACTGAATGAGTGGACTCAGGGCTGGGCAGGCAGTAGCCACCAGAGGGCAGCAGTGAACTAGGTCAGGTCTGACTGGGGTCTGATGACCAGCGTCAGTGTGGCTATGCCTGGGAATTCCAGACCTGAGGTTGGGAAAAGAGGTTTTTCTCCTGTAGGGTACTGGCCAGGCCCTCAGCCTCAGAGAGCCTGCAGAAGGGCTTGGGAGTGCCACACCCCATCTCTGCTGATTGAATGTCCTTCCAGGCACCAGGATCTCATCATTTCCCCCATCAGAGGGTGTGGCCAGGCCTAACAAGACCAGGGGTGCTTCTAGAAACAGGGTTGAAGTTCCCAGATTCCCCCAGAGGAGAATGTGTATAGGAGGGGTTGGCCGAGTCCTTCAGCATTAAGTGGAGGAAAGCATGGGGAAGCCCCAACAGCTGGACAGACCTCAGCCTCCCCTCGAAGATGCCTCAATTCACAGACTCAGCCCACACGATGCCCTAGTGTCCCCAGCTGCGCTGGAGCAGCTGCAGGGCACTCGGATCACAACTTCTGCACCCTCTGCCCAGAGTCTGGGGCAGTCCTCCACTGGCCCAGCGCTCCAGCTTCCTTTCCCTGCCTCTTGCCCCATGGAGTAGGAGGCCAGGTGAGTGGAGCAGAGGTCCTGAAGCCCTTGACCCCTGGGGGCCTGGGAAGTGTAGGATCTTTCTGGACTGGGTCCTGGATCCCGGGGCTATTCCCTGGAGGACAGTCTTAGTTATGGGATAAGGTCCCTTGGGGGTCTCCGTTTCCTTTCCAACAATTTCATGTTCACTACTGGACTCTTATGGGCTCAGTATCTCTCCCTTAGCCATGAGCTGGCTCAGGCATCCCTTCCCTTCCCTGGAGCTGCTTTGCCTTTCTAAAGTATTTATTTATTTATTGCATGGTTCCTGGGAACATGTAGCACAAGGAATGGGATGAGGAGGAATTGGGAGGCGGTCTCCTACCTAGAGCTCTTCCCCGGAATCATGGACTGCCTGGGACCCAGGACCTATGAGGGGGCCGAGAGGTTTCTACACTCGGGGAGCAGGGGTGCAGAGAGGCAGGTTGGGGAGACAAGGGACCCATCCTAGGCCCAGACCAAGCAGTTTAGCGCGACTCTACAGCCAGGGGCCTGCCCAGGCCAGTGGAGGTGCCAGAGCCCTGGGGAGCCTGGCACGCTTTGGTATCGTATCGCCTCTGTGTCCTGTTAGGAGAGTTCAGTACCCCGTGCTTTCTTTACACTGGAGAGGAACTAAAAGGATCTCTGTGTCTATGGAGAATTGTCAATAAAAAGGCCTCAAGCTTCTTGTTTTTGTCTTGTCTTTGTGTTGGCATTTTCCCTGAGACTGGAAGACCAGATCTCCCTGGCACTGCTGGAGTTTTGCAGGCCTGGGCAATTCCTGCAGGACCAGGCTGAGGGGCAGGCCTTTGGGGCACCCTGGTGGCAGGGGTGTGGGGGCTGCAGCTTGGTCTGGGTGTGAGCTGGGGGCCAAGAGGAGGAAAGCTGTGCCTTGCACGCAGGAGGGGCTCAGCACATGCTTGTCGGATTGACTTGAGGCCTAGTCTTGTGACCAAATTGTGAGGGCCCAGCACTGGGGGTTGGGGTTGGGACTAGAACTTGGTAAATGCCAAACAATGCAGACTTTAGAATGGAAAGATTTTAACTAATCCCTCTGAGAAAGCCAGAAAGGGTGAGCCTTCAGGGAGGCCGAGAGCGGCAGGAAAGAGGATTGGACATGAGATGGGAAGTACGCACCATGCCCTGAGCTGGGGCAGGTGGGTGGCAGGTGGCTGGGTGCTGGGCACTGGTAAGGGCTTTGCGTGCGGTATCTCATTTATTGCTTGCAACAACTCGAGGTAAGCACTGTTCCCCCGAAGCAGGAACAGAGTCCCTGCAGAGGTAGAGGGCGGTGCCTGGCGCTGCCTGCTGTGGCCCAGCTCCATGCTTGGCCCCTTTACCATCTGTTGGAGTGGTGCTGGGGCCTGTTGGCACAGGGGTGCTGCCCCCAGGCTCACTGTGCTTTCTTCCTGTGGAAAGTGCACCTGATGGTGATGTGTATCTGGTGTGGGTGCTGTGAGAGAAATGAGAGAGTCTGGGAGGCATGGGGCATGGTGCCTGGCATGCTGGACACATTGGCTCCTGTCATCCTGGCCACCTTTAGAGGACAAACAGCTCTGTCCTGGGTGGCTTAGAAGAGTGATCTTTTTTTCTTTTAAACCAGAGAATAATTTTAGATTATTCTTCAGAGAAGAGTATCAGAGGCACGAGTGTAGTTTGGAAAAGCAGAGTCAATACATTTTATTTTTGGAAAATGAAAATGCCAAATGTTGGTGAAATCTTGACCATAACAGCAGTGACTTGAAGCCTGTGCTTGCAGGCATGGATTACAGAGATGGGAGAAACATGAGTTTCCATCCTTGGGTGGCAGCCTCAGAGAAGGGGATGCTAGTGGGCCTTGTCCCCTTGAGGTGCCCCTGAGAGTAGGCAGGGGACATAACTTTCAATTGCAGGTACCACTGGGAAGTGAAGTCACGGAGGGATTGTGCTTTAGAACTGGCTGCATCCACAGCATGGAGAGGACCTGCACGTGGGTGGCCTGGAAGACAAATTGTCCATGTTTGGAAAAAAAAAAAAAACCACACAATTTGTTCTCAGGCCCCTGAGGAGGAGGGGATGGGGAACCAGACTCTGCTGCAGCCCTGGCGCCTGCTGGGGCAGGTCTGGGGCTCCAGCTCCCACAGCCTGGCGTGGGCTTAGGGCTCTGCCGATCCTTTTTGTGGTTGGTTGTGTTGAGCAGCCTCCTGTGAGCCGTGGCTGGCAGTGGTTTCTGGTATCTTCAGGATTTTCAGCCCTTGGGGCTGAAGCCATATGAAGTTCTGTGTTCATCTCCTTGTTTCCCTGGAACCTTCGAGGCACTCCCTAAGAGAGGCCCTGGCCCAGCATCTGTCTTACAGCTGGTGGCCCTCGCGATAACACCTACATTGATGGAGCACCTGTGCCAGGCACCATGCTGAGTGCATCATCTCATCAAGACCTCATGATAGTCTCCAAAAGTAGGTTCTGTTGTTAGCTCTGTTTAATTGATGAATAAATGGAGGTGTGGGGAGGTTAGGGAACCTGCCCAAGGTCACATAACTAGTAAGTCATGGAGCCGGGATGTGAATTGTGCCACATGCGCTTGTAGAGGCCTCATAAGAGAATGTTCGGAGGAACAGAGCAATCCTGGGTGCCACCCTCCCCTCTCTCTGCCTGGCCCCCACTGGCTCCAGGAGCTAGCCACTGAGCTAACAAGAAGGCCTACCCACTAAGCACAGCCTCTCTCCTCTCCTCCCTCCCACCCCCAGCCCTAGCGAAGTGGGCTCAGCCTCAAGAACAGAGGCAGCCTTGTGACTGGAGTTTCTCCAGCTCCCAGCAACCCCACCTCCGGTCTGGCTGAGTATGTTTCAACACCCCAGAGCAGCACATTCCATTCTCTGGCACAGCTGGGGGCTGGGGATTCCGGATTCCCCTGGCTGCCTGTGTTCTTCACAGCCCCAGCAGAGCCTGCTGTCTGGGCTGGGACGTGGGGTCCCAGCCACACACATTCCAGCAGCAACCACCCCCCACGTTACATTTCTTCAGGAGTGAACTTCAGCCAGGATTACAGGCGACTAAACAGTTGTGGGATGTGAGCTTCCTTTGTGGAGACCTAAGGCTGGATGCTGGCAGGGCTGAGAGGGGAGAGGGGATTGGGGGTGGGCTGTCTTTGGGAATTAGGAGAAAAGCCACTGACTCCTCTGCCTCTGTCAGTACCCTTGGAGTGGGATTGGAACAGGGATCCCAAAAATCTTCCTGTGAGGCAGACTGGCAGAAGCATGGCTGCCTGCACCCCCTGGCCTTGGCTTTGCCCCTACAGACAGTAGTATAATGGTTAAGAGCATGAAGTCAAATTCTAGCACTGCCATGTGCAAGCTGTGTGACCTCCAACAAGTTCCTTAACCTCTCTGAGCCTCAGCCACCATCACTGAAATGCCACTACCTTGAATGGCTGTTGGGAGGCTTAAATTAGAATGCAAAAGTTGGGTGAGCCACAGTGGCTCATGCCTGTGATCCCAGCACTTTGGGAGGCCAAGGAGGGAGGATTGCTTGTGTCCAGGAGTTTGACAGCAGCCTGGGCAACATAATGAGACTTCAACTCTACAAAAAATAAGAAATTAGCCAGGCATAGTGGCATGCTCCTGTGGTCTCAGCTACTTGGGAGGCTGAGGCAGGAGGATTGCTTGAGCCTGGCAGGTTGAGACTGCAGTGAGCCATGATTGTAATACTGTGTTTAGCCTGGGCAACACAGTGAGACCTTGTTTCAAAAAAAAGAAAAAAAAGAGAAAAGATCAGAGAATGCAAAAGTGTTTTGAGTAGTGCCTACCACCCATCATGGCCTTGATATTTATTGATTGCTAGTATTATAGGAATACTAGTAATCTCTTCAATGTTGGCTTACACCACCACCTGTACTTCTGAAGCAAAACCCCAAATGTAGGTTCTAGCTCTCTTCTGAAAGTAGTGTTCTGGCTTTTAGATAAGATCCTCTTGTCTTTTCCTTGCCTTCCTGCCAGTATTGTTTCTTAGTTGATTAATGAATCAATTAGGAATTTTACTGAGCACCTACTATGGACAGGCACTGCTAGGTCATCGCTTTTGGTTAATAAAAATACTCATGACCATTTAATGGACATCTATATACTGTGCATTGTACTTTTCGTGCATTTTCCCACCTAACGCTCAGCAACCCTGTGAAGTAGACATTTTTACTCCATTTTACAGCTGGGCACTATTCCCGACGGTACGCAGTCACTAAGTCACAAGATTAGAAGCCAGGACTGGACTGTACCTGCCTCTTCTCACCCCAGCCCAGAGTGTTCAGCTGCCTCCTCCCCTGTCTTTTCTGTTCTCTATTAGAACTCTGATTTTGTCCCCAGCTGAAAAAGCTTGACTTACTCTGCTCTCTTGCACCTAGGGGTGGCCATGTGACTTAGTTTTGGCCAGTGAGCTAAAAGTGGAAATCTACTAGGTGGGATTGCTGGGGAAATTTCTGTTTTCCTGATCAAAGGGGGGCCAAAGGCAGCTGACAAGCTGTGCTCCTCGCCCTTCCCCGCCTTGCTGTCTGGAATGTGGTGGAGAAGTTGGAAGGAGGCATCGTCTATAACCACGAGAGCGAATGTCGCCCCATGGCAAAGCAGGAAGGCAGGAGTTGGACGTAGACCTCCCACCTGTGCACCTCCAACCCTCTTGTGTGGAGAAGCTGGGGTTTCTTTTCCTGGGGTTTCTGTTCTGTGTGGTGGGGGCCACATCGTTCACTGCACCCAGGTGCGCTTGGGGCAACACAGCTGCTGGGTCTCCAGCCAGTGGGAGGGAGCCTTGTGTGACTGAAGGGAATGAAGGGTGGGGCTCAGGCCTGGAAGGACCTCCCTGGTCTTTGGGAAGATTCTTCTTGGTCACAGAAAATAGGTTCCTGGTGAGTCTGACAGCAGATGCTGGGGGACAGCAGTCAGAGCTAGGCCCTGACCTCTTGTGGGGGTAGAGGAGTGCCTTCCTGGGCTTCACAGGATGGACTAAGGGAGTCTTCCCCTCGCCCCGCTGCCCCATGGTTGCCAGCATCTGGCAGAAGTCAGCATAGTACTTCAGCCAGGGCAGGCCCAGTCCTGTGTGTGCCATGGAAAAATCACCCCTGGTCCTGGTTGACCACAGAAGTGTCCGTAAACATTTGGTCAGGGTAGGCGGCTGGGAGACAAGGGGCAGATTCAGGGAGCCAGGTGCGCTGGGCAGGGTTTGGGCGTGGGTGGATGAGGGAGGAACAAGGCAGCCTATGCAGCTGCTGACCTGCGGCGAGGCCACCTGCCTGCCCAGGGTGATTTATGAGCACACTGTCGGACCACCTGCTAGCCAGACCTCAGGGGAGTGCGCGCGCATGGCCCACAGCAGAACTCAGCCCTGGCCCCTCTGGAGTCATTTCCCTGAGGTGATGGGCACCTCTGGGAGTGGAAGCCAAGGCTTTCCTCAGCTCCAGAGAACGAGGCTCCTTTGTCTTGGAGGAACACCAGGCCTTGTCTGGACTTGGCATCCCAGCTTTACCCCCACTGGTGGGGTAAACTTCTCCCACTGGTGGGGAGAGCCCCTCAGGGAGTGCCCCTAGCCCCCTGCTCTGGGTACATCTGGCATCTGCTGATGGACCCCCCAGGGAGCTCCTTTCTGGCACTGCCCTGTCCATAGGCTGCTCATTAGAGTGGCAGTGGCTTCTCGCCTCCATCTCAAGCTTTCTCCCCCTCCCTGCCCATCCACCTCAAGGCAGCAGCCTCCATCTGCTCTGAGCCCACTGGGGCACCCCCTCAGCTCCTTGCCCTCTCCCTGTCTCAGTTGTCACCTTATCTAGGTAGTAGTTCTCAATCCTGGCTACACATCATCCCAGGGAGCATCTAAAAACACCAACTCCCGGGCACCCTACAGAGATTCTGATTGAATTGCATTAGAGTAGGGCCCAGGATTCTGTAAAAGCTCCCTAGATGATTCTAACGTTTATGTGTTGAAATGCAGATTCGGATACAGCAGGTCTGCATTTCTTTGTTGTTGTTGTTGAGTCAGGGTCTCACTATGTTGCCTTGGCTGGTCTTGAACTCCTGGGCTTAAGGGATCCTCCCTCCTCAGCCTTCCAAAGTGCTGGGATTATGGGCATGAGCTACCATGCCCCCAGCCAGATGCTGCCTTTCTAACCAGCTCCCAGTGATGCTCATGCTGCTGGACCAGGGACAGGTAAGGAGCAGTGCCCGCGGTGTGACACATCTTTGACCTCAGGCTCTTCACGATACTGCCCTGCGGCCCTGCCTTCTTGGACTCCTCCGATCAGGCCTTCACCTCATGGGGGAGCTGCTGCAGGACGTGGAGTCTTCGGACTGTGGGAGAAAGCTGGGGAACTTGGCACTTCCATTCCTCCTCAGGGACAAAAGAACGTCCATCTCCATCCCTCACTTAGCGGTCAGAATGACAGGGTGACCCTTGCTATGTACTACAAAAACACAGGCCTTGCTTTTCTTAGCATTCCAAGGAGGTCTATGTGGCCAGGCCATGGGTTAAGATAAGGGCTTCTTTCTGGGTGAGGCTCCATTCTAAACCTCCCTCTCCCCCCACCTCTTGGGAACCAGCTGACAAAGAAATCACCTGGTCCAAACCAATTATTGTTTTCTTTAATTAAAAAGTTAAAAAAATTAGAAAACACAACCGTGTATGTATTGGTTGCCTAGTACCTATGGCCTCACAGGAGTAGCAATAACTTATCGGGATAAAAAGGAGAAGCAGAGGCTGAGGAATGAACCCCGGGAAGCGAGCCTGCGGGTGTACCGGAAGCGGGTCTGTGCTGAGGCTGGGCTGGGCTTGCTCTCCAGTCCAGGGAGAGCTCTGGGCCTTGGGGCAGGGAAATGGACAAGCTGGGGAAAGCAGGGGGTGTGGCTGGAGGCACTGAGACCCTAACTCCTTTCCTTTGCGGGGCTAGGATGACGCATACAGGGGCGGTGGGGAGAGCTGTCTCCCAAATAGCTTAGCCTAATATTGAGACTTCCCTCTTCAAGGCAAGGCCCCACCACCGACAGAGGGGAGCTGGAGCTGACACCACCGTCTACTCTGAAACCTCCTCCTCACGGTGCCGTGAGCCCCTCCACCCTTCCCTCACCCTCTCCTCCCCTGCCTACTTTCTGAGACCCTGGGGTCTTCCCCCTGATGAAGAAGCCCTGCTCCTGAGAGAGGAAGCCCAATATCCCAGGGACCCCAGGACCCCTGGGTCAAAAAGGATAGCCTGGGCTCCGTGCCCATCCCTTGGGCCCTGTGCCAGTAACAACACTCGTGAAAACACCCTCCGGCAGGGCTGGGTCAACCTGGAAGTTGGGGCGGGGCCAGAGGGCAAGCAAGGCACAGCTGGCAGGGCAGGGAGGAGTGCCCTTTAGTGGGGCTCTGCGGCCCCATAGAAGAAAGGGTAGTAGAGGGAGCAGGGGTAGGAGAACATGAATTTGACTGCGAACTTCATCTCCTTATTCTTCTTGTCCCAGCGGTAGACGGCCATGAGCAGCAGCTGTCCATCCACTTTGCGGCCCATGACCAGGAAGCTGCCCGCCAGGCCGTCCAGCTGCGGGCAGGGGCAGCCCGCGCCGTTCTTCATGTGCAACACCAGCCGCTTGGTGTCCTTGCGCTTCAGGGGGCCCGGCTTGAGCAGCTTCTTCTTTTTCTGGGCTCCAATCAACTTCCGGTCCCCATTCTCTATCTTGATCTCCTTGATGCGCATTTTGACCACTGTGGGAAGAAAGGACAGGGGCAAGTTGGGAATGGTCAGATCTACGTGGGCCCAGAGTTGGTGGGTTCTGGACCTTCGGGCTCGGGGAGCCTGATGCCCTGCGGGGTTTGGAAGGGTGGAGCTCGTACAGGCACATTTTCATATTTATGAAGCGCTTACGGTGCTGCACTCTCATGGACAGCATCATGTTTCATCCTCAAGGTACAGGAGAGGGGAAATGAGGGGTAGAGAGCTTGTGACCTGCGCTAATCAAGAGCCCAAGCCCTTCTGAGACACCAAATGCAGGGTGGAGAGCTCCTGATGGAGCAGCGTGTGGGGCTCCCCCCAGGGAGGGATAAGGAGCGGATGGGACTGGGGCCGGCTGCTTGGAAGGGGATCCTTGCGATGGAGGGAGGCTGGACTTCCTGATCTCTGGGGATGATTCCCATTGGGATTTCTGGCTGTGTGTGAGTGTATGGTATGGAGTATATATGGAGTGTGTATATGTGTAGTGTGCGTGCATGCACACACGGTGAGTGTGGTTGGAGCAGTGGTGGGCTGGCAAATATTTAACAGCTGGCTCTGTGGACAGGGAGCCCTGCTTTGCATTCATTGACATCCATGGGGTAAATACTCCCACCACAACTGACCGCAAGACTGGGTGTGGAGCTGGGAATAGATACACACAGTTCAGCTCTTGCTGGTGTGAACACACCACTGCACAGTAATATGTATGTGTGTGAGAGAGAAATTGTATGGTGGATGGGAGTGTGTTTGTGGTATGTATAGGAGTAGGGCAGGGGGTGTGGCTGGAGGCACTGAGACCCTAACTCCTTTCCTTTGGGGGGCTAGGATGAAGGCAGGGTCTGTAGCCAGAGAGTCACGGTGCAGGTCACCCTGCAGTGGATGTAGAGAGCCTAAGGAGTCCTGGGCCTCAGGGTGGGGTGGGGAGTCCCTCGGGCTGGTTTCTCCCTTCTTCAGGCTTCTGGGCCCCCATCTCTGTGGGGCCAGGGAGAAGTCAGAGAATAACTCTGCCCACTCTTGGCTGGAAATTGTCATAAAATCTTGTTCCTTTTCTTTATGTCCCCTTCCTCTTCTCTTTCTCTCTCTGACACACACACACACCCCTTGCAATAGCAGTATTCTCTTTCCAAACACAAACAGGCTACCGACATAAAAGACTCCTCTGAAGAAAGGACTTCATTATCATCTCCTTTTTTCTTTTTTATAGACAGGGAGGCTAAGACACAAAACAGGGAACTGACTTGGCAAAGATCACACACTGGACTGCGTGGCCCATATGTGAGCCGGGTCCTGACCGGACTTGGCTGGGTTTTCCCAGAAAATGGGAAGGCTCTGGGATGAAGTTGTGGTGACAGGTGACCACAATTCTGCTGGCAGGAGGTGTGCTGAGTCCCAGGTGGAGGTACCCACGGACAAGGGTGCTCCACTTCCATCCTAGAGCCATCACTCCCCACCTGGCTCCATCCATCTCTGGGCTAAGCCTGCACTATCCACAGAGATGATCCAGTCATGGAGGCCCCTCTGAAAATGACACCAAGGGAGGGCTGCGGGAGCCCTGGCCGGGGTGGTTTCTGAGGCCTAAGGCCCATAGCCTTGAGGGACTTGTGATGGTCCTGAGATGATGCAGAAAGAGGTGCATTTCTCTTGGGAGAGGGTTTATGGTTATCATTGGATTCTAAACCAGAGCCATGATGCAAAACCTGTTGGGATTCACTGTGATGGATGTGGGCACGTCTGTTCCCGTGTGTGTCAAGAAAAAGAGGCTGGGGGTGGTGCCAGGGCAGTGGCAGCATGGGCCCCACACTCACCAAAGTCACTGGAGCACATCTGCTCCATGAGGCCGTCAGCGCTATGCTCCATCTCACACTGGGCGCAGATCTTGGTCACTGAAGAGAGAAAGTGGGGTGGGGTTGGGGGACAGTTGGTGAGGGGATTGGAGTTCCAACAGCCACTCAGGGTGCAGGCTTCCTCACTGACCAGCCACTTCCCCCTGCCAAGCCTCTACTTCCTTATCCAGAAATGGGATGATGGCAATCATATCACTACCCGCTCACAGAGTGACTGACAATCACCAGACAGGCTGTGCAGGGACAAAACTGCCAGGTGGGTACAGTGACTGCTCCATGACCCTGGCGGCCACAGCCATGATGTGCATTGTCGTTTAAATTTCATCTCCTCTCATCCTCAGCCTATGAAGTAGGGATTCTTATTCCTATTTTATTTTTGAGACGGGGTCTCACTCTGTCACCCAGGCTGGAGTGCAGTGGCTCTCTAATCTCAGCTCACTGCAATCTCCGCCTCCCAGGTTTAAGCGATTCTTCTGTCTCAGCCTCTCAAGTAGCTGAGATTACAGGTGTGTGCCACTGTGCCTGGCTAATTTTTGTATTTTCAATAGAGATGGGGTTTCACCATGTTGGCCAGGCTGGTCTAGAACTCCTGACCTCAAGTGATTCACCCACCTTGGCCTCCCAAAGTGCTGGGATTACAGGCATGAACCACGGTGCCTGGCCCTTATTCCTATTTTGGAGAAAAGGGAACTGAGGCCCAGAGCGGGTTACTCAAGTCTGACAGCAGACGGGGAGGAAGGGGGTGAGGGCATGGAGCCAGCCTGGAAGAGCTATGTGGACCAGCACAGCAAAGGGGAGGCTGAGACCAGGGAGAAATCAGGGTTCAGGGGACTGAGGGTGTGGGTGGGAGGAGGGACTTAGGATCTCACAGGTTTCATGAGCCTGGGATGGCTTCCTATTTTATGGATGGGGGAAACTGAGGCTCAGTGAAGTCAAGCAACTTGCCTAAGGGCTTTTCTTTAGGGGCAGAGCCTAATCTGCTCTTCCTTCCGCAGTGAGCCTTACCCAAATGACTCCCAGCCAGTGGAACGGAGGAAGAGGGTGGAGATCTTAGGGTTCCAGGTACAGAAAATGGGGAGGCAGACCATAGCCCAGGAACGTTCTTAGTCTCCAGTCTTTCCCCACATCCCTTCCCTCACCTCTCCTCTCTTCCCAAGGTCCCAACACGGGATGGGAGTGTTGCTTGCTTTGGTGCCTCGGGATCCAGGTGAAAGGCATTGTTTAACGACCCCAGACATTCGTGGGCTGAGAGGGGTCATAAGGCATTTATCAGGACGTCCCAAGATGGGGGGACGGCATTGGGGGATTCTCAGCAGCTTGGTTGGGTGGGCACTGAGAGGGGTGCCAGGGGTGTCCAGGGAACGAGAGCCAGAGGGAAGGTCTGGAGCCGCAGGGAGGCACTACGCTGCTACTCCCTGGGGAGGTGGGAAGGCGGGAAGGCTGCGGGGGATAATTCCGGGGGCGATGGGCTGAGCTAAGACAGCGTGTGTTGTGTGTGTGTGTGTGTGTGAAGAGGGGGAGCTGCACCTCTTGGGGGATTCGCAGAGCTGTGCTAGGGGAGCTGCAGGGCCGACGGAGCGCGCGGGGACGGCGGCGGCGGCGCTACCTGGAGGCGCGGTGGCGGGCAGGTGCCCGAACTGCACGGCGATGCAGAGGTCGTTGTCCAGGGGGAACTTGTGGCAGTGCAGCATCTCGGGCCAGGGGAAGCCGTAGGCCTCCATGAGTGGCGCGCAGCCGGCACGCACGGCCTCGCACAGCGAGCGGCACGGGTAGATGGGCCGGTCGAGACAGACGGGCGCAAAGAGCGAGCAGAGGAAGACTTGCGTATCCGAGTGGCAGCGCTTGGCCAGAAGCGGCAGCCAGCTGCTTGCCTGCTGCTTCACTTCGGCCAGGCTCTCGTGCTCCAGCAGGTTGGGCAGCCGCATGCGCTTGTAGCCCACCGTGTGGCAGAGCGGCAGGTCGGCAGGGATATCGAGGCACTGCGGCGGCTTGGAGTAGGAGCGGCCGTGCAGCGGCTCGGCCTGCCAGCCATAGTAGTCGTACTCCTCGCCGCGCGCCGGCGTCCAGTGCAGCGCCCCCAGCAACAGCGCCAGAGCGGCTGTCCGCGCCACCCCCGCCGCTGCCCGCATGGCTGCGCCCTGTCCAGGCGCGCGCCGCGCAGCCCCCCGACGTTCGGTGCCCGGCGGCCCAGATGTCCCGGCGTGCGCCCCCGGCCCTGACTCTCCCCAACCGCCGCCGCGGAGGTCGCCCAGGTGGGTGGCAGCCTGCGCTCCGGGCGCCCCAACTGATGCTGGCGCCTCCCACCTCGGGGCTCCAGCCCGGGCCTCGCCGTGCGCCCCAGCCAATCTCCGGCCGTCTGGCCCCCGCTCCAAGGCGGGGATGCAGTGGGGGCGGCCCTCAGCCCCTCCCGCACCCTGCCCGCGCGTCCCGCCCAGCGCCCGGTCTTGCGCCCCTCTCCCGGCTCGGCTCCGCTGCTGCGGCCCTGGCCTCGCCCAGCGCTTGTCCCCGGGGCTCCCTGCCTCCCTGGGCATTTTCCTCGACCCTCGCCTTCTCCATCCTTCCTCCTTATCTCTCTCCGCCACAGCCTCTCCTGTTCCTTTTCTCACTCACTTCACTTGCTTATCTCTCTGCCTCGGCCTTTCTCCCTCTGCTCTGTTTTCTCTTCCCTGACACCTCGGTTCCTCTTCTCCCTGGTGGGAGGCTCGTGCCACCCCACACCCTCCTGGATCTTCTGATCCTCCGGGCAGGTCTTCTTTGAGCTTGGTGCCAGGCCCCGTGCTGGCTGCTGGGGAATCAAAGATGGATATAACCCAGAACCCACCCCCAGGGCCAGGATAGTCTAGTGGGGTGAAGGTAATCATAGCTTCTAGTTAATGAGCTCTTACTACCAGTCAGAGACGGTGCAAGGTGCAAGGTGCAAGGTGCGGTGCATGGTACGTTCCAAACTTATCAGCTATTGCTAATGATAGCCAATACTTAGTGGGTGCTAATTGTGTGCCAAGTCTGATCTGAGCACATTGCATAAACTCCTTCTGCTAATTCTCACAATAATGCTAGATGGTGGGGAGGTACTATTATTGTCCCCACCTGACAGATAAAGATCCTGAGGCAGAGAGGTTAAGCACGGATTGGAGCTGGGATTTGAACCCAGATAGTCTGGTTCGAGAATCAGAGCCCAGAAACAACCAGGAGGCCTGGACTCTGAGTCTGTAGGCCTAATGACCAAGGGGATAGGGAGTTCAGAGAGGTGGAGTAACTGGCCCTTGGCCGCACAGCTCATATGTGAAGGAGCTAGGATTTGAATCCAGGTGTGGGGCTCCAAAGGCCAGGGCTTAACCACCCTGTGGTAAGATAACTTCCAACCCATGGTAGGTAACACGGTGGGAGGAGGGGGAATTGATGGTGTCTCTGAGCGGTGCACCCAGGCAAGCATCAGAGGAGAAGGGACCTTCAGGAACCCCATGCTTGGTGCCTTTCTCTCCTGTCTGAGTCCTGCCTTTCATTGGCTTTCCCTTGAGAGGAACTCTGACTGGAGGCTTGAAGGGAGGGGAATTCCTTCCTGAGAGCCTAACCTGACACCTGACCTCCCAGTCTTTGGTGGGGAGGGCACCCTGGGGAGGTGTCTCCTAGGAGGGCTTGGGGAGCTGGGGGCTGGCTCTGCTGAAGGCAGGAGAGCTGGGGCACTTTCTCCCTCTGGTCCTCCCCTTAGTCCCACTGATGGATGTTTCCAGGGCTCCTGTCTTCCTCTGGGTCTGTCCTTGCAGTGGTAGTGGAGAGGGGTGAGGGGCCACTCCTTAAAATTCATGGAAAATGCATGGAGTACCTACTATCTGCAAGGCATGGGGTAGGGTATGGATGGGGATACAGAGGTGCAAAAGACATGGCTGTGTTCCTTCTGGTCTAGTTGTAAGAAAAAGACACAAGGCAGGCAGAGGAGGCAGGAGAAGCCTCACCCCACTGAGCCCCAAGGGTGGGACAGGCTGTGTTTGATGTCCAGGATGACCTAGTGGGGTCCAGGTGGAGTAAACTTTGACCTTCTTTTCCCCTCTCCCTCTCCCAGCCCCCAGCATGAAGAGGTTATGCGGATGGCCACTCAGAAGGTGAAGGACTGGTCTCTGCAGGGCCAGGCAGTGCAGTGTAGCAATGGTACGAGAGCCTGGGCTCTGCAGACGATGGAGCCAGGTTCAGATCCTGGCCACGCACCAGCTGTATGACCTTGGGCAAGTACTTAACCTGATTTCCTTCTTTGTAAAATGGAATTTCTTCAGCAGTTTTTGTGAGGAGCAAATAAGGTGAATGGAAAGAAAGCCCCCTGCACAGTGCCAACACACAGAATGAACACCTAGGGACGTGTGACTTTGGAGTAAAAATGTGCTGTGTAAACACAGCAAGACTCCATCTCTACAAAAAATAGAAAAGTTAGCTGGGTATGGTGGCATGCGCCTGCAATCCCAGCTACTCAGGAGGCTGAGGTGGGAGGATTACTTGAGTTCAGGAGTTCGAGGTTACAATAAGCTGTGATTGCACCACTGCACTCCAGCCTGGGCACCAGAGCAATACCCTGTCTCTTAAAAGAAGAAAGTGGTGGCTGGACATGGTGGCTCATGCCTATAATCCCAGCACTTTGGGAGGCCAAGGTGGGCAGATCACCTGAGGTCAGGATTTTGAGACCAGCCTGGCCAACACGGTGAAATCCTGTCTCTACTAAAAATACAAAACTTAGCTGGGTGTGGTGGTGCATGCCTGTAATCCCAGCTACTCAGGAGGCTGAGGCAGGAAAATTGCTTGAACCTGGGAGGTGGAGGTTGCAGTGAGCTGAGATCAAAAAAAAAAAAAAAAAAAAAGTGGTGTGTGTTCTGAAAGCCCTTGGGTGCCTTGGCTCTGGCTCTGGTTTGGGGCTCTGAACAGCAGTTGTGCCCCTGCACGCTGACTCTCCCACCTCTCTAGGCTTGGCAGGCTCCCGCCCTCCAGGGAAGGTGTGGCCTCGGGCACTGGCAGGGGTGTTAGAGCCCCCCAGGTGGTTGTGCAAGGTGCTGGCTCCTTGGGCAGCTGGTTGGCTGTGCTGTTCTTGGCGTCCCCGTGCCTGGCCTGGACAGAGCAGGGCTTTGTTTCTACTGGTAGTTATGTGAGAACTGCGCATGACCAGAGAGCTGTGAGTCCATACCTGACAGCTCTGAGGGCTGTTAACGGGCAGAGGGGCCAGGCTGAAAGCCTCCTGGAAGAGGAGCGTGGACAGTCTTTACCTGGCAGCTCTGTCATGGGAACCCCCAAGGGCCCCTGACACAGGGCAGGGTGAATGCGAGGAGGTAAACTCGACAGGAACCAAGCCGAGGTGAGGGCTGCACCATGAGGCTGTTGTCAGGGGAGCTCTCTGTGGCCATTTGACCTGGTTCTGCAGCCTGGGCAGGAGAAGGCTGGCTCTGATGTAGCGCCCCTTCTTGCTGAGGCTGAACCAGGGCCTAAGCAGCAGGTGGAACACCTGCGCACTGTGCTGGGCATCTGTCCATCTTGAAGCATCCACAGCCTGTCCAGACCTTTCCCCCAGCTGATAAAGGGGACCATTTGTTCAAAAAAATGTGTATTCGTGGTTTGTTGTGAGCAAAGTTCTATATAAATACCTCTTAGATCAAACTTGCTAATTACGTTGTCAAATTCTACATTTTTCTACTCTTTTATTGTCTATTTCAATGGTTCTCAATGTGTAGTCAGTGTTCCCCAGGGGGACCCCAGGACTCTTTCCGGAGGAGTATACAAGCTCAAAACTGTACAAAATTCAAATGCCCATTCAAAGTACAAGATAGTCCAGTGGATTTTAAGGTAATTGGGTAAGAGAAGCTTATTGATATGGTTTCAGATTCTGCATTACATTTAAGAAACTACACATGTCAGGCCAGGCGCGGTGGCTCATGCCTGTAATCCCAGCACTTTGGGAGACCGAGGTGGGTGAATTGCTTGAGCTCAGGAGTTTTGAGACCAGCCTGGGCAACATGGTGAGACCCTGTTTCTACTAAAAATACAAAAAAATAGCCGGGTGTGGTGGTGTGTGCTGGTGGTCCCAGCTGCTCAAGAGGCTGAGGTGGGAGGATGGACGCTTAAGTGGGGGTTAGGGAGTGGGGTTTGTTGAGGAGAGGCAGTGGAGGTTGCAGAGAGCCAAGATTACACCACTGCACTCCAGCCTGGGTGACAGAGTGAGACCCTGTCTCAAGGAAAAAAAAAAAAAAGATTACACATGTCAATCTTTGGGGTAGTATCAAAGAAGTATATTCACAATTAACTGAAAAGGCCATCAAAATACTCCTCCCTTTCCAACTGCATTTATGTGTGAGGCCAAATTTTCTTCATATACTTCAACCAAAACAACATATGGCAACAGACTGAATGCGGAAGCATATATGTTAATCTGCTGTCTTCTGTTAAGCCAGACATTAAACAGATTTGCAAAAATGTAAAACAATGTCACTCTTCTCACTAAAATTATTTTTTGTTTTGAAAAATACAATTATTTTTCATAAAAATTTATATTAACATATAAACATTTCTTTTAAATGCATTCATGCATTTTACTTTTTCCTCATTTTTAATTCCAAATATGGTGAATAATGATAGGTATAAAACCATGTAAACAAAATCTCTTTGGGATTCTCAATTTTTTTTTTTTTTTTTTTTTTGTATTTGAGAAGGAGTCTCTCTCTGTCGCCCAGGCTGGAGTGTAGTGGTGCAGTCTGAGCTTACTGCAACCTCTGCCTCCTGGGTTCAAGCGATTCTCCCACTTCAGCCTCCTGAGTAGCTGGGATTACAGGTGTGTGCCACCATGCCCGGCTAATTTTTGTAGTTTTAGTAGAGACAGGATTTCACCATGTTGGTTGGCCAGGCTGGTCTCAAACTCCTGACCTCAGGTGATCCACCCGCCCCGGCCTCCCAAACTGCTGGGATTACAGGTGTGAGCCACCGTGCCCAGTCTGGGGTCTCAATTTTTAAGAGTGCAAGAAGGTTCTGAGACCAAAATGTTTGAGAACTGCTGGGCTACTTAATCTGTCCATTTCTGATAGAGGTATATGAAATCTACTGTGCATATGGGTTTGGCAATTTTTCCTTTTTTTAAAATCAATTTTAGCTTTATATACCTTAATGCTGTGTTGTCAGGTGTATAAAGCTTCATGATTATTATAACTTCTGATTGAATTGTAACTTCTGTCTGTATGAAATATCCTTTTTTGTTCCTTTTAATGCCTTAGGACTTAAGAATAATGATTTCATGAACCAACACTTAAACAGAACCTGCTATGGGCCAGGTATGGATGCGAAAGAGATTTAGTTCTTGTCGGTGTGGAGTACACAGGCACAGGAAGGCAACATATGTAGTGCGGCAGGCACAGTCTGGGCTTTGGAGTCAGACTGACCTGTGCTGAATTCTGAGCACTTCCTAGTGGTGTGTCCTTGGGCCTGTGTATGTTGGACCTTGAACCTCAGTTTATAACATAGGGTTAATAGCATCTATGTACTAGTAGTGCTGGTTGCGGGAGGCTTCCTGAGATAATGAGTGACAGCAGCACCCTGCAGAGTGTGCCCTGTGTAGTAGCTCTGTGATCAGTGCTGCAGCAGAGCCACCAGCCAGGAGATCTGCCCTGTTTATGCCTCCTGACAAGGCCCCCAGGAGGGCAGTGTGGGGCAGTGGGGAGTGCACCAAGCTGGGATTTGAAAGATCCTGAGTTATACCTTTTTAATTTACTAGCAAAAGTAATTTAATTACTTTTTAATTTAGTGAGACCCTGAGTCTCAGTTGCCTCATCTGTGCGGTGGGGGGGGACCACATTGCCCTGCATTCTCTGTGGGGTTATCTTGAGGATCCAATGAGAGAGTGGAAGGGTCTCAGGATGATGATGGAGGTGGAGCCGAGGAATGCAAGGAGGCCCCCAGGGTGGCTGCTGCCTCCCCTATCCTGGGCTGTGAGGAGGCCTTACCAGCGCAGGCTTGCCTGGACCCCCAGGAGGGCTGGGATGACTGAAGTGCTAAGACAGGGTCTTGTCATTATTTCAGACTCCTGGAATTGTCTGCCTTCTTTTTTTTTTTTGAGACTGAGTCTCACTCTGTTACCAGGCTGGAGTACAGTGGTGCGATCTCGGCTCACCACAACCTCCGCCTCCTGGGTTCAAGTGATTCTCCTGCCTCAGCCTCCTGAGTAGCTGGGACTACAGGTGCCCGCCACCACGCCCAACTAATTTTTGTATTTTTAGTAGAGATGGGGTTTCACCATGTTGGCCAGGATGGTCTTGATCTCTTGACCTCATGATCCGCCTGCCTCAGCCTCCAAAAGTGCTGGGATTACAGGCGTGAGCCACCGCGTCCGGCCAATTGTCTGCCTTTTACAATCCCAGTGCTTCTCTGACAGGGTGGTGTCTTCATAGCAGCTGCCATTAAGTGCCCATTAAAAAGCCAGGGTGAGTGGTCTAATTAATGAAACTATCAGTGCTGGTAGGCACCTACTTTCCCCAAGCATCGCTCTCCTGGTCCCCCACCATTTTCTTTAAGAGGAAACTAAAAATTGGCCTTCCTGAGCCCACAGTCTAGAGCTCTTCCTATCATACCTCCAGTTGTTTTACTTTCCAGCATTTTAGCTTTGTCAATTGCAAAGTCAACATCTGTCCCAGAGGCCCCCAGCTGTGCAGCGCCTCCCTGCTGAGCAGTCTGTGCTCTGGCTGGCAGTTCAGGGAGGCCTGCTCAGCCTCACTGGGTAAACTGGTTACAGAGGGGCTTGAGCGAGACTTACCGGCCACTAAATCAAGTGACCAGGGAGGCCAGCCTCAGTCCTCCCTTCTATGAGCCTAGCCACTGGCAGGCTCTCCGACTTGTCGTGATCTCACATGGCTTGAAGAACAAAAGCAGAGGCGAGGCTTCTCTTGGGCCTGGGGCTGAGTCCAGCTCAAAGCATGCCCATCTGAAGCTTGAAGGCAGGTGGGATGGGGTGGGCACTGCTGGCATTCTCTAGTTGGGGCTATGGATGGAGAGAAGGCTGAATACTGCTCTCCTCTTCTCCCTGGGTTCCCAGCACACCTGGAGTCCCTGGGCTATGGCCAGTTGGCAACACTGGCTAGAAGCACATTGGAGAGGCTGTGTAATGTTTTGGTTAAGAGTGTGAACTCTGGGGCCAGACTGGGTTCTGATTTTAGCAATGCCACATGACCTTGGGCAAGTTATTTAACCTCTCTGTGCTCCAGTTTCCTCATCTGTAAAATGGGGATATTAATAACAATAATTTCTTAGAGAATTGTTGAGGTTAGATTTAATTTTAAAAATCATTTAGGACAGTGCACAGTAAGCACTGTATAATTGTTGGTTAATATTATTGAATGTGGGCATGACAGTGGTCTTTAGAGACCATCGCCAAATCCTGTAGCTCTTCACTCCCAATTTCTCTGATATGCCTCCTGTGCTCTCCCTCCCTTTGCTCTCCGCGCATCCTCCCTGCTCCCTCTGCGGTCTCAGTTTTCCACTCTGCAGGAGCCAACAAGATCATTTCAAACTGCAAACCTGATGGTCTCACCCTTCAGCTCAAGCCCCTCAGTGGCTCTTACTGTTCTTAGCGTAAAGTTCTTACCCAGGCTCTGGGTAAAGCTCTTATCCAAGGCCAGGTCCCCTTGCTGGGTACTGTCTGGAAGCCTGAAGTTCCCTTTGCTTATAATGACACTGGTCATTATATAACTGTTTATTTTATCAGCTTCTGGCTTCTCACTAGACTGAGAGATCCACAAGGGTATGCCCTCATCTTGTTCATCTCCGTTGTTCCCAGATCCCTGTCAATCACATAATAGGTGCTCCATAAATGTTTGGTGAATGAATGACTGAACAGATGGATGAATAGTCAGTGGGAGGAAGTGATAGAAGGAAGGAGTCTTTGGAGCCAGATGGGTTCAGGCTGGAACCCAGAACCTTTTTCAGGCCCTGTTGGAATTCTTGAGAGGACCAGGGAAGATCAGGAAAATTCTAGCAGGGAGCTGGTGAGGACCAAGTGGAGTAAGAGGAGTGATACGTCAGTTGCGGTGCTTGCTGCCGACCAGGGAGTGATGGACGTGCTCCCTAAGTGTGGGTCGGCCTCTCTTTCTCCTTCCTTTCATGAATACTTGTTTAGAGCCCCTAGGTGGTTTTGCTCTCCTGTATTTCATTTCATCATCCAGATAGCACTGTGAGGGAGGTATTATTATCCCCATGTGATATGAGAAAATTGAGATTCAGAGAGGGTCAGCAACTTGCCCAGAGTCACACAGCCCAGAAGCAGCAGAGTTAGGACTTGAACCCAGGACTTCCTGCTGTGGATGTGAGAAGTGATTGGGGGTAGTGCCACTCTGTTGAACACTGACCCAAACTGGCTTGCAGGGGAAGGCAGCCCTAGGGAAGCAGACCCTTCCGTGATAATCAAGTCGCTGAGGTTGCAGCAGGTTTGACCAGTTGGCTGGGTTGTTGCCCTCAGGGAGCTCACAGTCTAGAGGTAGAGGGGGAACCAGCTGATACACAAATACACAAATAGTTTATCATTGCAACTAGGGTGACTTCCTGGGAGATGGGTGGAGAGGCACTCCAGGGCCTGCTCTTTGTGGAAGCTGGAAAGAGCACCAGATGCAGAGTGAGAGCTGCCTATGCCTATTAGGCTTTGCCTCTACCACTTCTGGGCTGTGGGAACTCAGGCACATGAATCTCTGTGCCTCAGTTTCCTCATCTGCAAAACAGGGACAGGAAGAAATTCTTTGTAGATTTCTTGGGAAGATTAAATGAGAGATACTTGAAAGTGCTTAAAACTGCTAGTGTTAAGTATTCAAAGGGTTTTGTAGAATCACAGGAGGCGGGTGGCATGGCCCCCCCTCTCTTTGCCCTGACTATGGCTATGTGCGGCCCTTGGGACCCCAGATTTATAAAATGTTGCAGCTGAAAGCTCTCCTATATTCTCCTGACCACCCAGGGGCTGTGAAGGCAGTACTAAAGGTTCATAAATGATTCTCCATGTTTCCCCAAATCAACACAGAAGGGTTCATTTGCCGTAAACAAAACAGCAGACTTCTTTGCTTTTGGCTGAATTACAGCTCTCAGGATGGAACTCCTCTCATGCTGAACAGAAGTCGGCTGGCAGTCCCTGCATCTCTGATTAATATAAAAACAGAGGCTGGGAGGGGAATTGACTTGCCTGCACGGGACAATAGGTCAGAGAGGCTTCAAGCTACTTTGTGCTGGGCGCCAGGGGAGGAAGTGAGGAACCCCCAGGGAGAACCCTGGGGGCAGGATTGTGGAGGGGAAATCCAGGGCAGGAGTGTTAGGGGTGGGGGCAGGAGTGATGGGGAATCCTGGGCAGACAATGGCCTCATTAAGGAGAGGGTGAGGGTGTGGAGAAGCGGGGCACGGCCACAGCTAGTGAGGGTGAGGAAGTAGTGGACTGAGGCTCTTCCTCCCAACCCCCGCCAATGGAGCAATTGTCCTCTGCTGGGAGGGAGCTGGGCCTGGGCCTGGGAACAGCTGGATGCCTGCCCTTAGGGCCACCGAGGTAGTCCTGGCCTCCTTGCCTGGTCCCAGAATAGCTCCTCTGTGCAGGCTGCTGATCCTTCAGGCCCCAGTAGGGGTTACCCAGTCCTACTTCTTCCAGTTGGCAGTTTGGGGTATGGATGCCCAGCCAAGGCTCTCTGAAGAGGGGCCCCCACTTCCCTTCTGCACACTTCTGGGAAACCTGAGCCCTGTTTAGGCTGGTCTCTGAGGCCTGGGCCCAGCCCACTTCCTGCAGCTCTCCTGCTTTCAGCTCCACCCTGCTGCCCTGTGGCCAGCTCGCTTGGCTTCTTGGGTCTCAGCTGCTTTACCTGTAAAGTGAGAGAGTTTAACTATGAATAGCAGTGCTTCTTCCCCAGTGGTTAGCCCGTCTGGGCCCGGGGTGGGGCATGGGCTCAGTCCTCAGGACCCCTGGGGCTGGCACTCAGGGAAAGGGCCAGGGCTGCTAAATTCCTGCTGGGTTCAGCTCAGCCCTTCAGGATCAAGAACTGCCATGCCCCAAGAGCCGATGGAGCCCCTGTTGAGCTGCACTGCTAGATGGATGCTTTTCACTCTTGTTGTTTTTAGGGTAGCACCATCCTGTTTTCAAACGATGTGGCTTGTGGGAACTCGACAGATAAAACAGATGAAAGGGGAGAGCATGGTTAGGGCTGGTGGGGGGCCCGGTGGGAACCCTCCCTAGGCCCTCATCCGGGCCTCTCTGCAGCTGGCTGTGCCCTGTGTGGGCGGTTCTGGGTGTTCTGTTCTGATTGATGGGGCATCTGCTGAAATTGGCAATGTCTGTGCTGTACCAGTTGTTACTCCTTACCCTGGCATATGCCGCAGGGTTTTGTCTTTTTGTTTAACTCTAAGCGATAGGATGGGCAGACAGGGTTTGGAGACTAACTTCCTGTGGCCGGGAATTGTCCTTGGTCTCCTGGGCCAAGGCCTGACCAGGCTGGCTGAGACCAGGCTGCTGGCATGGGCACACCCCCCAGCCAGGGGAGGAGAAGGGTTCCCAAATTTTATATTGCAAAGCAGTCACTATAGAAGCTGATTAAAGTATATATTTAGATTGCGGGGCCACTGCACGAACTCCAGTTCAATACCTGTGACTCCCAGGCAATTTTGAGGCAGTGGGCTGCAGACCAGGATGGGAAATGCTAGCCTCCCAGGGGGCTATGCCTGCTCCTTGTTCCACCGCTGCCTCCTCCTGCCCTGGCTGGCCACAGCCTCCCTCCAGGGCCCTGCTGGTGGGCCTCCTTCCGGCTGAAATGAGAACTCTTTCTTTCTGGAAGCTGCACACAACCTGGCGTCCCTTCCACAGTCCTGTTCCCTGTCCCCCTCTGTGTGGGGTCAGTAGCTGGGTTCACAGCCACCTTATCTGCTCCAGCGCCCATCTCAGGGCTGTGATTCATGATGGTGTCTGCAGACAGTAGTGTGCCCAGACCCTAGGCTAAGTGCCTTATCATCTCATTTAAACCTCTTGACAATGCTATGAGATGGGTGTTACTGTTATCACCCTCCCTCACTCCATTTACAGAGGAGAACTCAGAGGTGATTGAGTAACTTGCCCAAGGTCACAGAGTGGGGAGTCTCCCAGGTAGATCTGACTCCACTTGACACATGCTGGATACTGGGAGGGCAGCCAGCCCTGGCCTCTGTCTGGGTTTTCGTAATCACCCTTCAATGAGTCTGGCATGCTACTATTATTATTATTACTTTGAGTCAAGGTCTCACTCTGTTGCCCAGGCTGGAGTGCAGCAGCATGATCACAGCTCACCGTAGCTTCGAACTCCTGGGTTCAAGTGATACTCCTGCCTCAGCCTCCCAAGCTGGCACAACAAGCACATGCCACCATGCCCTGCTAAGTTTTCCTATTTTTTGTAGAGATGAGGCCTCACTATGTTGTCCAGGTTGGTCTCCAATTCCTGGGTTCAAGTGATCCTCCTGCATTGGCCCCCCAAAGCACGGGGATTTCAGGCGTGAGCCACTGTGCCTGGCCATTAGTATTATTATTAATGAGGACTTCAGGTGTTTGTTTTTTTAAAAATAGAGACTGGTCTCCCTTTGTTGCCCAGGCTGGTCTCGAATTCTTGGACTCAAGGGATCCTCCTGCCTCAGCCTTCCAAGGCGCTGGGATTACAGGTGTGATTCACCACGCTGGGTCGTTATTATCGTTATTATTATTATTATTCTTGAGACCAAGTCTCACTCTGTTGCCCAGGCTGGAGTGCAATGGTGTGATCTCGGCTCACTGCAACTTCCACCTCCTAGGTTCAAGCGATTCTCGTGCCTCAGCTGCCTGGGTAGCTAGGACTACAGGTACATGCCACCACGCCCAGCTAATTTTTGTATTTTTAGTAGAGACGGGGTTTCACCATGTTGGCCAGGCTGGTCTCAAACTCCTGACCTCAGATGATCCTCCCGCCTCGGCCTCCCAAAGTACTGGGATTACAGGTGTGAGCCACCACGCCCAGCCTGTTAGTATTACTATTAATGAGGACTTGAGTCTTAAGACTTCCTAGAGGTTGGTACTTAAGGAAAGATCTCATGGGAACAGCAGCTGAGAATTGCTGGGGTCCTGGGGAGGAAGACTCATTGTGGTGTGTTTGGGAGTCACATCTGTGACCTTGTTTCTTCCTTATGACAATTTAGGGAGGCGTGCATGGACAGTCCGTATTTTACAGATGAGGAAACTGAGGCTCAGAGAGGTTAAGTTCACTTACTCAAAGTCCCTCTGCCAGTAAGTGATGGAACCCAAGTTGAACAAAGTCCTGACTCTGCTGAGATGCCATGCTTTTCTTATTGCCCCATGAATTAAGATTGTGCCAAAGTCAGGGAAATGGAAAAGGCCTGAGATTTGCCCTTCCCCACCCCACCCTGGAGGGCTCTGAAGCCAGCGCAAGGTCTGCTGGAGACAACGAGGTCCATACCCTGTTGACCTAGTTATGTGGCGAGGCAACTCGGGGTCAGGGAAAGGTGCATTCTTTCCCTTCAACTCATATTACCCAGCTTCTGGCTTCCTGGAATTTTTGTTAATATTCCAAATCACTTGGCAATAAGTTCTCTTCCCCACAGTTTTTGCAAACAGGAACCAAGCACCCTTCAACTAGAAGACCACACACTTTCACACCCTTTTCTCCTTTAAACTGTGCCAGGGCCCTGTTAGGAAAAAGCAGCTCTGATAAGAAACCAAGAGGCGAGGCGTGGCAGAGGAACCAGATGGCCTGAGAGGAGTTTGGTGACAACATCCTGGGCTCAGGCCCATGTCACGGGAGGCAGAAGGGACCATAGACTTGATGCCTAAAGACCCAGTGTGAGTCCCTGGTCTGCCACTCCCTGTCCTCCTTGGGGCTGCACTTCCCCTCTCTGGGCCCCAATTTCCCTCTTAAAGGAAAATAGGCCAGGCGTAGTGGCTCACACCTGTAATCCTAGCACTTTGGGAGGCCGAACGGGTGGATCACCTGAGGTCCAGAGTTCAAGACCAGCCTGGCCAACATGGGTGAGACCCTGTCTCTACTAAAAATACAAAAAATTAGCCAGGCATGGTGGTGGGCTCCTGTTATCCCAGCTACTTGGGAGGCTGAGGCAGGAGAATCACCTGAACCCGGTAGAGGGTCGGGGGGTGGAGGTTGCAGTGAGCTGAGATCATGTCACTTCACTCCAGCCTGGGTGAAAAAGTGAAACTCCATCTCAAAAAAAAAAGAAAAAAAAAAGGAAAAGAATACCCTCCTGGTGAGAGGATCAGGTGAGAAAATACATGTGAAGAGGCTGTACCATTGTAATTACTTGGTTACCTGGAGGTCACGTTTGACCAGCAGAGTTGTTTAGCAGGGCCTCTGCAACGACAGAGGGCTTCTACCTCTGTGCTCTCCAGTTCGGTAGCCACTAGCCACGCATGGCTGCGGAGCACTTGAAATGTGGCGAGTGCTGCTGAGAAACTGAATTTTAAATTTTTCAATTAAAAACAGTTTTGTTTTTTAGGGACAAGGTCTTGTTCTGTCACCTAGGATGGAATGCAGTGGTGCAATCCTGGTTCACTGTAACCTTGAACTCCTGGGCTCAAGCAGTCCTTCTGCCTCAGCCTCCCCAGTTGCTGGGACTGCAGGTGTGCACCACCATATCCAGGTAATTATTATTATTATTATTGGTAGAGATGGGGTTTCCCTATATTGCCCAGGCTAGTCTCCAACTCCTGGCCTCAATGGATCCGCCTGCCTTGGCTTCCTGAAGTGCTGGGATTACAGGTGTAAGCTATCTCGCGTGGCCCTCTGAATTTTAAATTTAATTTTGTTTTAGTGAAATTCACATAACATAAATATAGTTAAATAAAGAACCATCCAGTGACATTTAGTACATTGACAATGTTATGCAACCGTCACTTCTATCTAGTTCTAAAATATTTTTTGTCTCCCTTGAAAGAAGCACATTAAACAGTTATTCCCTGTTCCCCCTTCCCCGCAGCTGCTGGCAGCCACCATGATACCTTCTAGGCATCTGCCTGTTCTGACATTTCATATCTGTAGGAACTCTACAGTATGGGACTTTCTGTACCTGGCTTCTTTCACTTAACGTAATGTTTCCAAGCCTCATCTGTGTTGTGGCATGTGTCAGTACCGCTTTCCTTTTTGATGATGGAATAATATTCATTTTAGTTAATTTTAATTCATTTAAGTTTAAATAACCACAAGAAGCTGCTGCCTACTGTACTGGACAACCAGGAACCTCTGGTATCCTTCTGGGCAAGTGAGAGAGCAGGGCCCCCACGTCCCTGCTGACACCTCAGAGAACCCCATGAGAGAGAAGGAGCCGGAGAATGGAAAGACTGAGACGGGCATCCCAGGTTCCCCAAAGGAGCCCAAGCTTGGCCACTGACGGACATGCATCTGACATGTTCTGAGGCCTCATGAGGCTGGGCACTGGGCTGTGTGTATTGTGGATGTCAACTCTCTGCGTCCTCATAGCAGCCTTTTGGTGTAGGTCTGTCCTATCATCATCCCTGTGTGACACAGCGGGACTGAGTGATGAAGTATAATAGCTTGCTCCAGGTCACACAGCTGGTTGTTGGGAAGAGACAGCTCTAGGAACCCGTGTCTGGTTTTTCCCGAGTCCATGACCTTCACTGCTAGGCTACATAGTCTATCCAGCCTGATTCTGGGGCTGCCCAGTAAAGGCCGATCAAGTACCCCAGCTACACACACACATATTACACACCTCAAAGCAGGGCTGTCTACTCCATCTCATGCTGGCCTTTCTGAGCTTGGACTGCCTGGGACGCTGGGGCCTCTTTGGGTCAGGAAGGGGTGGCTGATGGGACACCTTGGAGCAAGACTAGGGAGTAGCCTCCATCAATTCTCTGTTGTTTAATCAATGAGTAACCTGGCCAGTCGGGGCTCCCGGTGCCTGCTGTAGGCCCCCGACTGTTCATTGATCTGGGAAGGAGACTTGGTTAATTGCCCACCCAGAGTAAACAGGGCTGGGAAAACTGGGGCTGACAGCAGAGAGTTTTCCTTGGCTGTGCTGCCCTTTGCCCTTTGGGAAAGGGCAAAAGAGAGCGAAGGGGAAGGGCAGTCCTAGGAATGTCTTTGGAATGAGGGAGGGAAGACTGGCTTCTTGGGGTCCCAAAGAGTCAATCTGTCTGTCCTGGAAATTAAGTCCTCTGCTGGGCTTTATTGTGCCTTGCCAAAGGGATGGGAGCTGGGGCTGGCAAGACTCTCACGCCATCTCTCTTCATGCCTCCTTTGTCCATCTGTCCATCTCTTCATCCCTCCCTTTTGACATCTTTCCCTGCTTCCTTTCTTCCACTCACTCATTCTCCCTTTTCATCCATTTGTCCCCTCCCCTCATTTAATTCACCCAGGCTGGAGTGCAGTGGTGCAATCATGGCTCGCTGCAGCTCGATGTCCTGGGCTCAAGTGATCCTCCGACCTCAGCCTCCTGAGTAGCTGGTACTACAGCTGTGCACTGCTACGCCTGGCTAAATTTTTGTATTTTTTGTAGAGACAGGGTTTCGCCACATTGCTCAGGCTGGTCTTGAACTCTTGGGCTCAAGTGATACTCCCACCTCCATGTCCCAAAGTGCTGGGATTACAGGTGTGAGCCACCACGCCCAGCCCATTCTTCCCTTATTCTGTTCATTTGTCTGAAAGTTCATCCCCCACCTTGTTCCCTCCATCCTTTTTGCCCCTCTCCCCCATCACATATTTATTTTCTTATCTTCCTTTCCCTTAAGAAGCGAGCACAGGCTTCTTGAGAAAGCCAGGGAAGAGGTGGGTGGGAGTCCTGTGGGCTCTTCCCATAGGGGCCAAGCCTAGCCATGGGGTTCTGAGTCTGGGCCCCCATGTAGCTCTGGCAGAGTTAATAGCCTGACTTCAGACATGCAGGCCACTCACTCAGGTTAGATGGCGCCTCGTTGTCCCTGGAAGGAGAAAACTTGTTCCTTCGACAAGGGGACCATGTCAGTTATTGTTCAAATGGGGACACTTGGGAGAGTGGAAAGGGTTCTCTTGACAATAGGAGTTACCACACCCAGGCAAGGGGAGTAGCCTGGGACTGTCCTGGGCAAAGAGGGACATTTGTCCCTCCTCCTTCAGCCCCAGCCTGGAGAGGGCCTGTGACTTAGCATCCGTTCTCTCCCAGACCTGAGCTGGATTTTGGGGTTGGTTCTGTGTGTAGAAACCCATGTCAATGTCAACCCCTTCATAACAGTTTGGTGTCTGACTCCTTCTGGGATCCCAAAACCCACGATCCTGTGTGATGTGGAATAGTCCCTAAAGGGTTTTCCAGAAGTTATCACATCCTAACAATCCTGTGTGGAGGACAGTGTGAGATTAGTTTATCCCTTTTACAGATGGAGAAGCTGAGGCTCAGAGTGTGAAGGATTTGCTGAATCCTGGATAGACCAGCTGGATAGACCTCTAAGCCCACTCTTAGGCTTTCAGTCAAATCACATTTAAAAAAATCAGACCGGGCACAGTGGCTCACGCCTGTAGTCCCAGCACTTTGGGAGGCCAAGGAGGGTGGATCACTTGAAGTCAGGAGTTCAAGACAAGCCTGGCCAACATGGTGAAATCCCGTCTCTACTAAAAATACAAAAATCAGCCAGGCGTGGTGGCGCGCACCTGTAGTCCCAGCTACTCAGAAGGCTGAGGCAGGAGAATCGCCTAAACTGGGGAGATGGATGTTGCAGTGAACCAAGGTTGCACCACTGCACTCCAGCCTGGGTAATAGAGTGAGACTCTGTCTCAATGAAAAAAAAAAAAAAAAAAAATCAGATCTACACTCTCGTTTCTAAGCCCTAAACCTGTGCCTACCTTCCAGATGGAGCACCTGAGGCTGGAGTGGGGTGGTGACTTCCTCACTGCTCCACAGGCTGTTCAGGAATCTTGCAGGGCAGCTCAGCCTTAGGGCAGGTGCTGGCCTAGGACTCCCAGAACTAACAACAGCAACAGAAACAATGCTACCATGCACTGAGCCCCTGTTAAGTCCCGGGCACCATCCTTGGTGCTTTACCTATTTTGCAGTGGCTCAGCCAGTTCAGATGGGAGAGCAGGACGGCAGCGAGAGAACAGTCCCCTTGGAGCTCTCCTTCTGCTCCCACCCTCCTGCAGAGCTCTCGGATTGATCTAGGAGGCAGAATGTGTTGTTCCTGAGCCCTGCCACCCCCATTAATTTCTAACCAATGCAGCTGGGAGATAAGATAGCACCAGCCCATTAATCAAGGCTGCCTGGCTGGGTGGGGTGGGGGTGGGATGAGACAACACCACATCACAGGTGGAGATAAGCCCCTTCCTCCTGCTCCCTCAGGGGCTGGGCCAGTGGAGATTGCTGGGAAGTTTGGCCCAGGTTCCAATCCCAAGTGTCTGGGTAGGGAGGGTGGAGCCCACAGTGGGCACTGGGGCAGTCACTGCGCTGGGAAGGGCAGGGAACAGGCTGGATTGAGACGAGCCAGGAGACCTGGGTTCCGGCCACAGGGCTCCCTCAGTTCCCTCTGTGCCTTTATTTATTTTATTTTTTTCAGATGGAGTCTCACTCTGTCACCCAGGCTGGAGTGCCGTGGCGTGATCTCAATTCACTGCAACCTCTGCTTCCTGCGTTCAGGCAGTTCTCCCACCTCAGCCTCCCGAGTAGCTGGGATTGCAGGCACCCACCACCATGCCAGACTAATTTTTGTATTTTTTGTAGAGATGGGGTTTCACCATGTTGGCCAGGCTGGTCTTGAACTCCTGACTTCAAATGATCCCCCACCTCGGCCTCCTGAAGTGCTGGGATTACAGGTGTGAGCCACCGCGCCCAGCCCCTCTGTGTCCTTAGATAAATCACTGCACCTTTTTGGGCTGCTGTTTCTACATCTGAAAAAATGAGGGACTGGGGGATTGGACTAGATGACACGAAGGTCATCTTTAAAGGCGCTCAGTGCCAGGCCCTGGGTAGGTGAGACGTGGACTGACCCGTTGGCAGGGAGAGGGGCGGAGGGTGTGTGGGCAGAGGCACCACCTTGGCTGAGGGACAGTGGGCTGGATGGGATTTGTCCCTGCACCTGTCTTAATCACCCAGGCCAGCAAGTGGGTGGTGGGGGAGGCGGTGTTGCTGGGGGACAGGAAGGGTAATGGGGCCCTTGAGCCACTGTGCACCTTGGAGGGCCATGCAGTATGCTGGTTAAGCACCCAGGTACTGGAGTAGTGGAATTTGATTCAAATCCCAGCTCTGCCTCTCCCCTGTGTAATCTTGGGTGGGTTCCTCAACCTCTGGCACCTCAGTTCCTCTATCTGTACAATGGGTATAATAATAGTGTTTACCTTGTCATTTTTGGGAGGTTTTGCTAGAAAGATAAATGTAAAGTGCTTAGCTCGATGCCTGGCAAATGGCAAGTGCCTAGTAAATGTGAGTTCTTACTTCTTTCCTGGCCAGGTCCGTAGGGCCTGGACCCTCATTAGAGCAGATTCTCTATGACCACAGCTGTGGAGGAGGTGGGGCAGCTCAGCCTCAAAGCAACTGCTGGCCCAAGGATGCTGATTATAAAGTGTATTAGTTATAGCTTTGTACTTAAAATGATCAACATTTATTATCTCGTAATGCAACAAATAATTATAATAAATAATTCAGTGGCTTGGGAATTCAGGAGCATCCGAGCTGGATGGTTCTGACTCAGGGTCTCTCTCACAAGATTGCCATCAATATATTGTCTAGGGGCCAGGCACAGTGGCTTACACCTGTCATCCCAGCACTTTGGGAGGCTGAGCCAGGAGGGTCACCTGAATCCAGGAGTTTGAGACCAACCTGGGCAACATAGGGAGACTCTGTCTTTATAAAAAATTAACAAAAAAGTTAGCTGGGCATGGTGGCATGTGTGGGATCCCAGCTACTCAGGAGGCTGAGGCAAGAGGATCACTTGAGCCCGGGAGTTTCAGGCTGCAGTGAGCCGTGATTACACCACTGCACTTCAGCCTGGGTGACAGAGGGAGACACTGTCTCCTCTGCCTCTGCCAAAAAAAAAAAAAAAAAAAAGATATTGGCCAGGGCTGCAGCCACCTGGAGGCTTGGGTGGGGCTGGAGGATCTGACTCCAAGTCCACTTGCACGGCTGTTGACTGGAGGCCACGTGGGCAGCTTGAGTGTCCTCACGACACGGGAGCTGGCTTCCCCAGGGTAAGTGACCTAAGGAAGCCAGGCTGGGGGAAGCACAGTGCCTCTTACTACTTGGTCTCTGAAATTGCCCGCCATCAATTCTGCTTACTCTGTTCATTGGAGACAAGTCACACCCAAGGGAATGGAGGAGTATCAGAATTTGTGGACCGCTTTTAAAGCCACCACAAACATTAACAGCTATTCTATGCCCAGGTGCTCTGTGATGGGAACTGGACACACGTTATCTCTCATTTCCACAAAAGCTTTCTAAGTTAGGAATGAAGTTTATGGGTGAGAATATAGTGATTCAAAGGGATGAAGCAATTTGCCCAAGGCCACCAGCTAGGGGGTGTCCACAGTGCTGTCTGGTCCCAGAGCCTGGCCTTTCCCACCACACCAGGCCATTTCCCACCCCTGGTACACCCCAGTTTCAGCCACACCCAATCCAGCCTTGGCTTTGAAGCCACACAGGACTGGCTACGGTAAGGAGACCTCCTTGGTTGTAGGATTAAAAGTAATGTATGAGGCACAGAGCACGGGAAAGGTAGGGACTTTCAGAGCCACACTGACATGGGTTCAGGTTCTGACTTTGCTTCGTGCCTCAGTTCTCATCTGTATGGTAGGCGCAATCATGTCCATGGAGCAGGACAGCTGCAAGGATTAGATGAGGTGTGTACGCAGCAGGTGTGCAGCGCTGGCTGTTATTATTATGGGATGGGGCCAGGTAGCCCTGAGGCTGGGCTGAGAGAGGGCTGCCCTCCCTGGGAGTAGTGTGTTCTCATGGTGGAAGCAATGTCCCCACTTCCTGGTCTGGGGACTCCCATCCAGGTTGTGCTCAGCAAAGACGGGGAATCCAAGTGATGGTGCTGCTTTGCCAGCCCTGTAAGTAGGGCTGAGGCCAGGCCCCCACGCCTGAGGGCAGGACTTGGCCAGGCTACCGACTTCCCCTAGCCTCCCAGCTCTGCCTCTTCCTAGGCTCAGGGGGTCCAGGGTAGGAGCTGCCTGGAGCCCTACCCTCCTACCCTCCTGCCTTCCCAGCGTCTGCCACGTCTCCGGCAAGGAGGGATCTGCATGCACTTGTCTACTTCCGCCAGCAGAGGGAGCAGGTGCTGTGTTTGGGAACCACGGAGGCTCCAGGTGGGGTGGCCGCCTGGCAGGGGGTGCTCTTGTCCTGTAAGCCCCTCGGCCTAGAGGGTGACTGGGGTGATTTGGAACAGAGCTGGCAAGGGTGAGGGCTGCATCCTAGAGCTCCTCCGAAAAGACCAGTCTCAGTTCTCTAGAGCCCAGGAGATGGGGCCATGTGCAAGGAAGGGAAGGGATGGGGTTTCCTGGGCCTGAGATCCCAGATCTCGGCCCCTGCCTCCCTTGCCATCCAGGGAGGCAAAGAAGTCATTATTGCACTCTGTAGTCTGTCCAGCTAATGTCATGCAGTGCCAACTGTGTGCCAGGCACTGTGGTAGCCCTGGGAGTGCATGGCAGACGTGGCCTTTCACAGGGCTGACATTCTAAAGGGAAGCTGGGCAAAGACAAGATGTATGAACGGAGTAATGGCAAACGTGCAGTAAAGGAAATAAACAGGAGGCTGGGAGAGGCAGCAGCTGGGGACCCATGTTCTACACTGCTCACCTAGATGGCCAGGTGGGATTGAGGTGGAGCAAGTCCGCGAGTCTGTGGGTGGGAACTGCCTCCTCCAACACGCCCCTCTCAGTCATGGGTTCCTGTTGTCACCAGAAATTACCACAGGTCATCATAAGGACCTGGCCATGACAGCAGGGAGGATGTTTAGTCCACTAGTCACCTGCAGGATTATCCATGAAACTAACTCACTGGAGGACCTGGAGTCACACAGGCCTGGCTTCTGGCCTGGCTCAGTCACTTATCACCTGTGTGACCTTGGCTAAAACGCTTAAGTTCTCGTTTTGGCATCTGCAGAGCAGTAATAAAGATTCCTACATAGTGCGAGGATGGTGGTGTGTTCATCATCTTGCAGCACCGCCTCTTGCCAGCTGACGCCTTGCACTCACATGTATTGGTTTTTTATTGTTGCTGAAACAAATTACAAATGTGTGTTGCTTTAGCATTTAAAGCAACACACATTTATTAGCAAACTGTCTCTGTGGGTTGGGAGTCCAGGCACGGGTTACCTGGGTCCTCTGCTCAGGGTCTCACAAAGCTGCAGTCAAAGTGTCAGCCAGGTCCAGGAGTGGTGGGTCACACCTGTAATCCCAGCAGTTTGAAAGGCCGAGGTGGATGGATCACTTGAGGTCAGGAGTTTGAGACCAGCCTGGCCTACTAAAAATACAAAATGGCCTACTAAAAAATACAAAAATTAGCCGGATGTGGTGGCATGCGCCTGTAGTCCCAGTTACTTGAGAGACAGGCAGGAGAATCGCTTAAACCCAGGAGGCAGAGGTTGCAGTGAGATGAAATCACACCACTGCACTCTAGTCTGGGTAACAGAGTGAGATTCCATCTCAAACAAAACAAAACCCAACATCTCAGCTGGGGTAGGGTCATCTGAGACTTGGGGGCTTCTTCCAAGCTTCCTAGCTTTTAGCAGAATTAATTTCCTTGCAGATGTAGAACTGCTTCCTGCCTCCCTTCCTCTCTCCCTCCCTTCTTCCCTTCCTCCCTTCCTCCTTCCGTTTCTCCCTCCCTTCCTTCCTTCCCTTTCTTTTATTTCATATAGAGATGAGGTCTTGAACTCCTGAGCTCAAGCAATCCTCCTGCCTTGGCCTTCCAAAGTGCTGGGATTACAGGTGTGAGCCACCACACCCAGCCCAACCTCTTTAAGATCCTTCCTTCCTTCTTTCCTTTCTTCTTTTCTCTTTCTCTCTTTCTTTCTTTGTCTTTATTATTTCCCCTCCTCCTCCTCCTCTTCCTCTTTCTTCTCCTCCTCCTCCTCCTCTTTCTTCTTCTCCTCCTTCTCCTCCTCCTCCTTCTTCTTCTTCTTGAGATGAGGTCTCACTATGTTGCTCAGGCTGGTCTTGAACTCCTGGGCTCAAGCGATCCTCCCACCTTGGCCTCCCACAGTGCTGGGATCACAGGCATGAGCCACTGCACCAAGCCCTGCATCTTGTTCTTGAAGACTGTGTCTTCAAAGCCAGCTGGAGAGCTCTGTCTGAGGTGTAGCCATCTTTAAAAGGGCTCACCTGATTAGGTCAGGCCTACCCAGGATCATCTCACTTTCTATTAACCCAAAGTCAACTGATTATAACATTCCATGTTTGCTGGTCCCGCCCACACTAAGGAAGAGAAGATCATACAGGCTTTGCATAGTCTGGGTAGGAATCTTGGAGGCTATTTTAGAATTATCAGCATGACAAAAATTATTTTCACTAATAACCATGTAATAATCAGTAATAATTACTTTTTAAACAACTGTTCTTTCATTTTGAAACAAATAAACACAAAGAAAATGTCAACTTTAAGCATACTGTTCAAATTCAGTAGAATGTTTTGCATATAAACAAATGTCGGATTTACCAGACAAAAACATTCATACTTTACATCATGGTTATCCATTTTAAACACAAAACAAACCTCCATAGAGTGGTCCCATAGAATTACAGAATTGAAGAAACTCAAGTTCTGCTTTTTCTTCATACTCAATAGGCTATAATTTCTCATTTTGAATAAAATAAAATAAAATAAATAAAAAATAAAAGAACTAACTAAATAAAATACCCTTTAAATGCAGGAATGTGTAGAACTGTAGGATTTGGGGACACAAACTGCACTTGAAGCCAGCTTGAGTGATTCTTTATTTTTATTTTTTTTGAGATGGAGTCTCCCTCCGTCATTCAGGCTGGAGTGCAATGGCGCAATCTCCGCTCACTGCAACCTCCGCCTCCTAGGTTCAAGCGATTCTCCTGCCTCACCCTCCTGAGTAGCTGGGACTACAGGCGTAGTCTGTAGTCTGTAGACCATGCCTGGCTAATTTTTTTTGTATTTTTGGTAGAGATGGGGTTTCACCATGTTGACCAGGCTGGTCTCGAACTCCTGACTTCAGGTGATCTGCTCGCTTCAGCCTCCCATAGTGCTGGGATTACAGGCGTGAGCCACCGTGCCCGGCCCAGCTTGAATGGTTCTAAACTGTTAGGAACTTATCCTAGAAATACACAGGTGGGAAACAAGCAAGGGGCACTTCAAAAAGTAAATGGTAAATTGTGGTGCATCCATGCAACGGAATGTTACTCAGTGAGCAAAAGAGATAAGATGCGCTGTCAAGCTATGAAAAGACAATGAAGAACCTCAAATGCGTAGTAATAAGGGGAAAAGCCCATCTGAAAAGGCCACATGCTGTGTGGTTCCAACTACAGTGCATGACATTCTGGAAAAGGCAAAACTATGGAGACAGCACAAAGATCAGTGGTTTCCAGGGGCTGGAGGAGGGAGGGATGAATAGGTGGATGGCAGAGGATTTTTAGGACAGTGAAACTATTCTGTGTGGTACTATAGTGATGAGTAATGTCATTACATGGTCAAAATCCATAGAATGTACAAAGCTTTTGCTGGTCATTAGTGAACTCTAATGTAAACTATGAATTTTCATTAACAACAATGTATCAGTATTGGTTCACCAGTTGTAACACATGTACCACTGTAGTGTAAGATGTTAATATTAAGGGAAACTACCCGTACTCAATTTTTCTATAAACCTAAAACCTCTCTAAAAATGAAGTTTACTAATTAAAAATATATCACAAGCATAGCTAAGTCAGTGTGTGTCTAAGGCTGCCCGAATAACCGAGAGCTTTCTAAATTAACTGTCATGTAGAATATGATGCTTGTGAAAGAATAAATCATGAGAATGTGTTAATTGGAAGTTAACACATATGGAAGCCCAGCAGTATAACCGTGGCACTTGTTTAGGACTTAGATCAATGAAGGATTTTTTAGGGAAGGGTATTATATCACTGATATCCCTTAAAGGAATTGCTTGGTGAGGATAGCATGTCGATGGCCCCTTGGTTTGTTTTACTGTTGTTTCCAATTCTCTCCCAGCACACTCCCACAGTGCCTGCACCTGGGAGGGTCCCCACTCCCACCGCCCTGCTCTCGGCGCCCCCTGCCAGCAGTCCAGGTGTTCTTTCCACAGGCAGTGCGTCCCTGGGTGCTGCATCCCATCTCACAGGACCTTGTTAATGGGCAGAAGAGAACTGTTTCTTTCCTCATGTCTTAAAAAAATTTTTTTTTAAATAGACTTAATTTTTTTTAGAGCAGTTTTCGTTTCACAGCAACACTGAGAGGAAGGTAGAGAGATTCCCCATATACCCACTGCCCTCCCACCATGCACAGCCTCCCCCACTATCCATATCCCCCACCAGAGTGGCACACGTGTTACAACTGATGAGCTTACATGGGCACACCATCGTCTCCCAAAGTCCATGCTTTTCATGATGGTTTGCTCTTGGTGTTGTACATTCTATGGGTTTGGATAAATGTCTAATGACGTGTATCCACCATTATAGTATCATACAGAATAGTTTCATTGTCTTAAAAATCCTCTGTGCTCCACCTATTCACCCCTCTCTCTCCACTAACCCCTGACAACACTGATCTTTTTACTGTCTTCACCATTTTTCCTTTTCCAGAATGTCCTATAGTACATAGCCTTTTCAGACTGACTTCTTTTACTTAGTAATATGCATTTAAGCTTCCTCCGTGTCTTTTCATGACTTGGTAGCTCATTTTTTTTTTTCTTGAATAACATTCCATTGCATGGATTGGCCACAGTTTACTTATCTTCTGTGCCTTTTCCTAAGAGCAAGAAAGCATTTCCTAGAAGTCTCCCCAGCTGACTTCCTGTCATGTCTCATCGGACAGAATCAAGTCACATGTTCCTTCCTAAGCCAGTTGCTGGCAAGGGGAAAGACGTTACCATGAGTGACCAAGTATCAGTCCTGGGACAAAGGAGAGTTCAGCTTTCTCTGAAGGTCTGACAACCATTAGGTTGTCATGAAAAACTTCTTGCAGGGACTATTTAGTGAGGATGGAGTCAGGAAATGGCTGCTGGGTGGGTAACCAAGAATGTTTGCTTCAGCAATCACTTTAAAATTTTTTTTTAAATTTTTATTTATTTATTTATTTATTTTTTGAGACAGGATCTTATTCTGTTGCCCAGGCTGGAGTACAGTGGTTTGACATAGCTCACTGCAACCTTGAACTCCCGGGCTCAAGTAATCCCCCTACCTCAGCCTCCCAAATAGCTGGAACTACAGGCACACACCACCACGCCCAGATAATTTATGTATTTACTTTTGTGGAGACAGAGTCTCACTGTGTTGTCCAGGCTGGTCTTAAACTCCTGACCTCAGGCGATCCTCCTGCCTTGGCCTCCCAAAGTGCCATGCTCAGCTTACGTCTTTTTTAAAAATAAAATTTAATTTTTCTGCTTATAAAATACATTTTAGAAAATCTGAAAACTACGCAAAGTAAAAGAAACAAAACTCACCTATAATCCGAACTTCTGGTGATTATTCTTGTTAGCACCGTGCAGAATCCATCTCTTTCTCAATTTTTTTCTCTATTTACTTGCAGTGACACATAGAATGAGATATTAAGTCAGGACTCTTTCTCTTCCAGTATTGACTGGGGCAAGAAGACAGAGGTACCACATGCAGAAGGAGCTGTGAGCAGCACACTGTGGTTGAGAACTGGGGAGATGGCAAAATGGGGTCAGGAGCTTGAGATTTGGGAGAAATTTGAGAGAATTTCTTTGTAGGAGGCTAGGCTATGAGTCCCAGCCCCTTGGTGCCAACCCCTGAGGGAGGGAGGTTGCCCCTCCCCTCAAGCCTGGTAAGATGATCTACAAGGAAACCCCTTGGAGGAACCTGGGGTGTGTCTCCTGGAGTTTGGGAGGCTCAAGGATCTTGATATGAACCCAAGGAGTCTAATGTGAAGGGCCTTGGCTTTCAGCCTGAAAAGGTGTAGCAAAGAGAGCAAGCGAAAAAAGACCTGTGTTGGGAGCCAGCTCCTCTTCTATGGATGGTGAAGCTAAGGAGGTGTGCATGTTCTCTGTGGACCAGATGAGGCCATGCATGAGGGAGATGCAGTCTAGAGCTGCTTTAGTTTCATTCCAATGGGACCACCTGGAAGGGTGGTGGGATTCCAGCTGAGGGTCAGGGTGACTAGGCCACTGGAAATCAGACACTCTGGGGAGAAACAGTTAAGTGCACTTGAAACCTTCAGAGGCTCTTAGGATCTCTCTCAGATCTGAATTCTGTTCCCCAGGCTTCCTCAGACCCCTCCCACAGATACCTCTTCACACTTTCCACATCTGGTTTCCTACCCTGGTCCTTGCATATACTCCTCTCTACTGTGCAAAGTAACAGAGTCCCAATCCTCATGCTCCTTCCTGTGTCTTGCAAAACTCTGCCATCTCAGTCTTCAGCCAGATGCTAATGAGGTCTTCCTCTGCCCAGGCTTTTGCAGGTTGTGAAAATTAGGAGAGGGATTTGACAAAGAAGAAAAAGTTTAGGCTTTCTCTGCCAGGGCTGTGACCATCTTAAGGGCAAAAACACCTCATTATCATCAAGGAACCCATAGGATAGAGTCACTTAAGGAATGCTCTGCCGCATGCTTTTTCTTCTCTCCTGAGACTTCTCTTAAAAGTGTGCTAAGTCTTCTCACTCTGTCTTCTAGGTCTCTTACATTTGCATCTATATTTTTCATCCTTAATCTCTCTGTGCTGCTTTCTGGGTAGTTTCTTAAGACCTAACTTCTGATTCACTAATTATCTTTTTGACTGTATCTAAACTGCTGTTAACCCCATTCTTTGAGATCCTAATTGTTTTTTCAGAGCGAGAATTTCTATTTAGTTCTTTTTCAGACTTGCTATGTCACTTTTTATAGTTACTTATTCCCTGCCAAAATTTGAAAACTTAGACTTAAGAAAAACCCAGACATGTGAGAGAAGACTTTTATTTCTTTGAATACAGTAAGCATAGTTGGTTTTAGTTTCTGCCTGATAATACCCATATTTTATGTACTTTGGGATCTATTTCTGTTGTCCATTGTTTCTTTTATTCTTAGAAAAATAACTCTACCACCAGCTCAGCATTACCCAGACTGTGACCAGGTTATGATCAATTCTAGCTCTGAAAAAAAAATTAGAATCTCAAAGAATGGTGTTAACAGCAGTTTAGATACAGCTGAAAAGAGAATTAGTGAACTAGAAGTTAGGTCTTAAGAAACTATCTGGAATGCAGCACAGAGATTAATGATGAAAAATATAGATGCAAATGTAAGACACATAGAAGATAGAGTGAGAGAAGACTTATCATACTCTTAAAAGAAGTCTCAGGAGAGAAGAAAAAGCATGTGGCAGAGCATCTCTTAAATGACTCATCCTATGGGTTCTTTGATGATAATGGGGTGTTTTTGCCCTTAAGTAAGTAGAACACTGGTCATAGCCCTGGTAGAGAAAGTCTACAAAGCAGCTTTGTAGCTGAGCTTAAGCAGCTTTGTAGCTGGGCTTATCTCTTGGGGTGGAGTTTTTGTCATGGAGTTTGGTATAATATCTTGAAGCCTAGGATTCAAAATCCAGAGAGTATTATTATTTGCTTCAGCCAAATGCTTGGGGATGTTATCATTTTGGGACCACCACAATTCAATTTCAAGGCTTGATATTTCCTGGTAAGAAACCAGGGTGCAAGTCTGTGTGAAGGCTGGTTTACTTCAGGTTCCCTCCCTGCCTGTTGTTGCACCTATCCTGGGTACATAGTCTCAGTTCTGTGCAGGGCATGGGTTTTCAGCATTCCCACCCTTGACAATCCCTGGGTTTTCACCTCTTTCCCTCCATCCCTGGGAGGGATACCCAGAGCACAGCCCTGCACCAGCATCTGTTTCTCCCAGGCAAGCAAACGCCTTTTGAACAAAAGCCACTTTGTGACTGGGCTTATCTCTCTGGGTTCTTGTTTACTCCCAGATACTAGCCCAGCAGTTTCTCAGGGGTTTGTAATCTTTGGTGTTTTCAAGAAGATATTTTTCTAATTTTTTGGATCACCTTCCTTTCATTGTCCTCAGTGAAAACTGGCCTGCATTACCTTGTTATAGCAACCAAGAGTTTAAATGAAGAATAAGTGGTAGTGACCTTACTCTTAGACAAATAGCAACCCTGGATTTGTTCTCCAAAGGAGCTTTGGTTGCCTTCCTGGGATTGTTTTCGTCACAAAGTGCCCCCATGTTGACCAAGAGCACATCTGCCTTGGTCACGCAGGATGGATAGTGCCATCCTCATATAGTTACGTTCTTGGCCCCAATTTTTCTCTTGCCACAAGCAGAAGCAGCAATAGTCAAGGAGTTGGAGATTTGCGTCAGTGCTGGCTTTGCCACTTACTCCTTCCTTATCCTGGAAAAGGGGGTTACTTCCCTTTTAGGCCTCTTTTTTAAAAATAGCTTATCTGCAACATGGAATTAAGAACCAGTTCTCCTAAAATAATGTCTGCGAACATCCCCAACATGCTGCTTGACACATTTTGACACTCAGAAAATGTTTGAATAATATTAATCTGAACCAGTTACATGCTGGATCAATTTAGCTGCAAATACTAGAAACTCTCTTTCAACAGAGAGTTTGTTTCTCACTCTCATGTAACTGACATCTGAAGATATGTAGTCCAGGGCTGAGGCAGTGACTCCACTTTGTGGGGACTGCTGACGCCAGCCACCTTGCTGCTCCTTCATCCTTAGTGCAGGGCCTTATGGCCCAAGGCGCTACCCAAGCTGCACCTGCATTTTAGGCGTGGGAGGAGAAGGGCTGGAGAAAGGCACACCTTTCCAGTTAGGGAGGCTTCTCGGCAGTCCAGCAGAATAAACCTCTTTAATCTCATGGACTGGACCTTGTGTACCACTCACATGGAGCTGCAGGGAAGTTGGGAAATGGAACCTCTGAGCTGGGTAGCACTGGGCTGGTTGTGGGGTTCTTTTTCTAAGGAAGACAAGAAAAAGGGAAACTGGAAGGCAACTGGAAGTTTCTGTCACTGTAACTTTGACTGGATCACTTTTCCTCATTGAATTTCATTTCTTCGTCTATAACTGGGGAGAAAGCACTGTTGGCAGTGCCTTCTGTGTTGGGTGCTACTGTGTTAGGTGGCACAATTCTTCACTGTGCAGAACTGTCCTCTGCCATGTAGGACATTTAGCACTCCCCAGCCATGTCTGTTAAATGTCAGTAGCATACCTAGGCTCCGTTACCACCACAACAGCCCTGCTCTTTGCTACCTGCTTCTAGGGGACAGTGCTGCTCCCTGTTGTGAACCCCTGGGCAACATGGTTCTAAATTCCTCCTAACAGTGGCATTCTGTGGGGGCCTGTGGTTCTATGATTCTTGGGTCTCAGTAACTTCATCTGTCAAATGGGCAAAGGAAGTAGAGAGGCGGGGAATGCAAATCTGCTTCTTTAGTTCTCCTTGGCTTTAGAGGGAGGAAGGAATCATGCAGCTAGAGTCAGGGTCATAGGTCTCCAAGGTCAGTGGTCAGAGAGGGAGAAAGGACAGAGGGAAGGGAAGGAAGGGGCCAGGACAGAACTTTCTAAGGAATGGGAGAGGTGGAGGCAGGAACCCAGAACACCTAGTCCCAGCAGGGGCCTGCTGCCCCTCCCCAGGCCTTCACTGTGCCCCTGGTGTGAGCATCATCTCCTGAGAAGTTGGCACACTGGCCTTCATCTGTCATGATGCCCTTATTAGTGGCTCCCACGTCCATTGGCGGGACCTCATAAGCGGGGCCTGCCTGACCTTTGGAGCAGCAGATGCTACATCTGGCAGGGCTGATCAAAGAACCCCGGGACCAGGAGGCCTTGGGACTGGGCCGGTGCCCAGGGGCTCTGCCTCCTCTCCTGCGGGCTCTCAGTCTCTGGTCCCTGCTGGGGGTGTGGGAGGCAATTAGGTGGATCACACTGTACTCACCTCAGTGGGTTCTGATGGAGGCAGACGGGAGGACGTGTGACTCCCAAGAGCTTTGCTGCCTAGATTCAAAGCTGGTTCTGACACTTATTTAATCGTGTGACTTTGGACAAGTTGCTTAACCTTTCTCTCTTGTTTGTTCCCTCATCTGCAAAATTGAGATAATAATCATTCATATAAATAAGTGGTAGTTGTTGCTATTCTGGGTGGAACTCTGCTGTCTTTGTTCCTGGCCCTGGAGATTCTGGTGCATACGATGTGGCTTAGAGGATTTAAGCAGTTTGCCCCAGGTTCCACAGTTATGGGCAAGGCCCTGCCTACCTCAGAGTGCAAGCTCTCCATCAACCCATGATGCAGAGAGGGGTTCCCTGGGAGGGAAGTGGCAGCCTTGGGGTTTGTGGTTCTACTCAGAGGGGCTGGGATGCGTGGGGGAGTGCAGGGGATGGAGGTGATGGAGGATCTGGGCCACACAGCTCCTGTGCAGAAAGCTTCAGAAGGCTTACCAAGGCTGGACCAACAGGGAGGCTGAGGGCTGTGAGTGTCTTTGGAGGAAGATGGGGTGGGACACAGTGGCGAGTGGATCAATAGCTGCCATGCAGCAAGCAGAGTCAAGCTGGGCTCCACTCAGAGTGGATACCTGAGCTCATAGCTGCCTCAGCTGTGCCCGCTGTAGGTCTAGGAGCTCAGAGAGAGCCACCTCTCTGCCATCTGCCCCAGTTCAGACATAGATGCAGATGTAGGCTTGCATGTACTGTTCAATTTTTGTCTCCAGCTATTCCTCAGAATGTGTGCCAGGAGCCTGAGGGAGGAGCTGGCCCAACCCAGAGAAATGTTCTTGGAAGCTGCCCAGGCCTTAGGGAGGGGCCCATGAACAGGCTCCCCTGAGCTAGCCAGCAGCACAGGGTCGTGACCTGCCATTGGAGGTTCCCCAGAGTGCCATGGAGGTGCTGGGGAATGGAGGGGGCAGGGCTGGGCCCCAGAGGCACACAGCGAGGAGGCACAGAACCACCGCTGGGGCCCCTTTCACCGCCGTACAGGGTCCACTGGGTGAGAAGAGGGAGGATGGGGCTGTGGTGGGGAACAGTGAAGCGTTTGGCAGATGAGCTGGGTCTAAGGTCAGAAGATCCAAGCACTAGCCCTGGTTTTGGCATTTATGAGCATTGAGTGTAATATTTAAGCTAATGTCATAATTATGGTGTCATCTTTATAGATGTCAATGAATAATGAGCATTAATTAATATGGGGAACAACTATTTATGTAATGCTTACCATGTGCCAGGCATTGTGCCAAAGGCATCTATGTCATTCTCCCGGAATTTTATGAGGAAGGTGTCGTTTTCAGAGAGGAAACTGCCGTGAAGGCCGGTGACTTGTCAAGGTCCTGCAGCAGGCAAACGGTGGTGGCTAGGACTGGATCCTGCTGTGTCTCCTCCACGGGACACATGCTGCATCATGGACAAGCATGCCACTTGTTAGCTGCGAACCACCCTACCTTTCCCAACTTCCTTTTGCTCATCAGCAAAATAGTTTTAAATACTTTTATCCTGATTATGTCACAGGGAGCAGTTCGAATCAATTGAATGAGGCATGTCACAAGTATTTGTAGGTTCATTTATTATGTAATCAGCGATGATTTATGAAGTCCCTGTTTTTTGCTGGCCACTCTTCTAGGGCCCGGTAGGAGAGCAGTGAACAGAACAGGCAAGGTCCCTGCTTTCATAGGACCTAAATTCTAGCGTGGGGGTAGGGAGACATGCAATCAACAATTTATGTATTTGTACATAAAACAATTATGTAATTGTACATAAAAAACAATACGATGTTCTTTCTCATAGTGTTCAGTGCTTAGAATAAAAAAAGAGAGGCCGGGCGCGGTGGCTCAAGCCCGTAATCCCAGCACTTTGGGAGGCTGAGGCGGGCGGATCACGAGGTCAAGAGATCGAGACCATCCTGGCTAACACGGTGAAACCCCGTCTCTACTGAAAATACAAAAAAATTAGCTGGGTGTGGTGGTGGGCGCCTGTAGTCCCAGCTACTCGGGAGGCTGAGGCAGGAGAATGGCGTGAACCCAGGAGGCAGAGCTTGCAGTGAGCCGAGATCACGCCACTGCACTCTAGCCTGGGGGACAGAGCAAGACTCTGTCTCAAAAAAAAAAAAAAAAAAAAGAGAGGGTGATGGGACTCAGTCTGTGTCAGATGGATTGGGAGACAGAGGTGATGTGAGGAGGTGACGCTTGGAGTTGAAGACCACGGACATAAGGGAGCCAGACACATAGGTTACTGATGAAGGGATGGGAGGAGGGTCTGACCAGTGGCTGGAGCACAGAAAGTGGAGGGAGGGTGGCACGGGAGGACAGAATCAGGCAGAGGCCAGGCTGCCAGAGTCTTGTGGGCACTAGCAGGGAGTTTGGATTTTTTTTTTTTTTTGAGAGTACAGCGGTGTGATCACATCTCATTGCAGCCTCAACTTTGAAGACTCAAGCGATCCTTCCACTTCAGCCTCCCATGTATCTGGAACTACAGGCATGCACCACCATGCCTGCCAGATTTTTAAATTTTTTTTTTTTTTTTTTGTAGAGACGAAGTCTCACTATGTTGTCTAGGCTGGTCTTGAACTCCTGGCTCAGGCAATCCTCCTGCCTCAGCCTCCCAAACTGCTGGGATTACAGGCATGAGCCACTGTGCCCAGCCAAGTTTGGATTTTATTCTCAGGGGAATGGGAGCTGGGTTGTGTAATTTAGAAATAAACGTGTTGCAGAAAACTAAACCAACAGTGTCACAAATAAATGAAGTTTATTTTTCTCACTTGAAAAGGAGACTGGAGCTGGGTGACTGTTGGTTGCTGGCTCAGTGGCTTGGGGAGGTTGGGGCTGAGATGTGTGTCATTCCTGGACTTTCTGCTCTGGTTGTGAGTGGCTGCAGCACCTCCAGGTATCACAGCTATATCCCAGGCAGAGTCTGCTGGCTTCTTCTTAATCAGAACTGCTCTTAGCTTCAAGGGAGGCCGGAAAAGGGAGTCAAGTATAGGAATGAACTTTTCTGGCCCCCAAATGAAGGCAGGCAGGAGAGCTAGGGCTGGAGGTTGGGTGGGGTGAGCCTTGGCCTCAGCTGCACTAGCGCTTCTTGAACTTTCAGGACATAGGATGCATGGGTCTGCGCTGGGCTCTGAGATTCTGTATTTCAGACATGCTCTCAGGGGATGCTTATGGGGCTGGCCTATCACCCAGACTTTGAAGAACATTGGTAAACACCACTGGAGAGTTTTAAGTGAGAAAGTGGTAGGCCGGGTGCGGTGGCTCATGCCTGTAATCCCAGCACTTTGGGAGGCTGAGGCCAGCTGATCACTTGAGGTCGGGAGTTCGAGACCAGATTGGCCATCATGATGAGACCCCATCTCTACTAAAAATACAAAAATTAGCCAGGCATGGTGGCAGGTGCCTGTAATCCCAGCCACTCAGGAGGCTGAGGCAGAAGAATCACTTGAACCTGGGAGGTGGAGGTTGCAGTGAGCCAAGATTGCAATTGCACCACTGCACTCCAGCCTGGGTGATAGAACCAGACTCCTTCTAAAAAAAAAAAAAACAAAGAAAGAAAAGAAAAGGAAGGAAAGTGGTGACTTGAATTGTGTGGCTCTATGGAGAGTCCAATGTCAGGGACTAGAGGTGACAGCAGGGATCCAGTTAAGGGACCAGAAATCACGATCCCTTGGGTTAGGGTGGTAGCTGGTGCTGGTAGTTGGGTTAAAAATATTTTTTTATTTTTAATTTTCAAAATTGTAAAATATACGTAACATAAACTTTATCATTTTCACTGGTTTTAAGTATATATAGTTCTGTGGCATTTAAATACATTCTCAATATTGAACTCCATCACCACTGTCCAGTTCCAGAGGTTTTTCGTCACTCCAGACGGAAACTCTGTACCCATTCAGCAATAAGTTCCCATTCTCTCTCCCCTCAGTCTCTGGCAACCTCTGTCCCACTTCCCGTCTCTATGAATTTGACTACTCTAGGTGCCTTATAGAAGCAGAATCACACAACACTTGTCCTTTTGGAACTGGCTTATTTCACTTCACATAACGTCCTCAAGGTTCATCCACAATAATGCTGCTGTAAACATGGGCGTGCAAGGATCTGAGTGAGTCCCGTGGTTGGTTGTGAGAGGTCATTTGGAGTAGAGCCATCGGAACGCCCTGATCGGTGGAAACACAGGCTGGAGCAGCGTGACTCCTGAGTTTCTGGCTTAGTGGCTGTGGTGGCTTATGTTAAATTGGGGAAGAACTTGTAAAGTGCTCTGCAAACAGCAGATAGTATTTTATTCAGAATTGTTTTAAGGAGTTATCAGCCATGAAATTATCCTAATAAAGGCATGAAAACCTCCCTCTATTTATTTATTTATTTATTTATTGAGACAGGGTCTCACTCTGTCACCCAGGCTGGAGTGCAGTGGCATGATCTCGGCTCACTGCAACCTCTGCCTCCGAGGTTCAAGTGATTCTCCCACCTCAGCCTCCTGAGTAGCTGGGTCTACAGGTGCTTGGCTAATTTTTGTATTTTTAGTAGAGACAGTTTCACCGTTTTGGCCAAGCTGGTCTTGAACTCCTGACGTCATGTGATCCACCGGCCTTGGTCTCGAACTCCTGGCCTCAAGTGATCCGCCTGCCTTGGCCTCTCAAAATGCTGGGATTACAGGCGTGAACCACCGTGCCCAGTGAAAACCTCTCTTTGAAGAGTCATGCACCTGGGGTCCAGGCGTGCAGGTTTCCCTACCCCTTCCATAACTGCCTGATTTGAATGAGCAGTTGGCAAACTATGGCCCACAGACCAAATCCGGCTCACCACCTGGTTTTATGTGTCCTAGAGCTAAGAATAGTTTTCACATTTTGAAATATAAAATGTGGGGGAAAAAAAGACGATGTAGCCCTTCACCTGGAACGGTTGATCAATTTTGCCTCTTGGCCCCACAGAGCCTAAAACGTTGACTGTCAGGCTCTTTGTAGAAGTTTGCTGACCTCTGACCTATGTTTATTGGTTTGGCTCGGACAGAAGAAGATAGTGTGGTATCTTCTTCTGGAAATAAAACAGAAAACAAAAAACAAAACCCCTCCTCACCACTGCTGACCTACTTCGGTTCTGATGCGCACCTGCTGGTTATAGGAGACAGCAAGCCAGACCACCCACCCTGAGGGCCTCTGTGTTAACAGCCGTAGTCAGCTGAGCCAGTGAAATGGATTCATGCCAGCACAGTGCTGTTTACCACAGCAAGTGATTTATTTAGCATCTAAATTTTAAAGGGTGCCTGTGCTTCCCAGAAAGCTGTCTGGTTTAGAAAATTGCCCATAATAAATGCATGTAATAAATCCATTATTTTGAACCTAAAGAAAAGTATTCAAGTTTTATAAGAGAAAAGCAGTTTCTCCTCATCCTCGCTAAATACACGTTGTGTAAATAATTACAAACAATGGCTCGAATGGGTGCTCAATTATCAACTTGCCAAAATGCAATCATAGTTCTTATTATTCCAATTAATCATGCAAAAATCCACTGGCTGGTTTCTCCCTAGTGAGGCCTCCCCCATTCCTGAATAACCTAAGAATCCATGGTCCTTTTCGTCAGAAGACCTTGGAGAGAGCTGCCCCTTCACTCAGGGTTTTCAGCTGTCGGACCCAGTCCCGGGTGCTCCTGGGCCTCCTCATCTGCTGCTGCAAGGATGCCTTGGCCTGGTAGGCTGTGAGGTTGCCCCATTCTCACGCTCTTGAAGTTCTAGCTCACTTAGCTCCCAAGGGGCTGAGTCCTAAGAGGTAGTGAGCTTCGATCCCAAGCCATGCCCCTTCCCTGGGACTTATAGGCCAAGGATGAGGCCTAGACCCACGATGTCACCACATCCATCTTTGAGGGTGCTGGGGTTGGGCAGGGCATTCTTCCAGGAAACTTTTTGATCTCCTGGAAATTTGCAAATTTACCCACCTGCTCCTCTGGAATTACTTCTGTGTACCAAGGGAGATTGGGTGTGGTGATCTTTGTCAGGCCATAGGAGGTCCTGGGCAATGAATGTCTACGCGCCTCACCTTTACATAACCAAGAGAGGTTCCCAGGGGTCTCTTCCTCCAGCTGAGAATATTGGTGGTGCATGGCATGTTGCTGGTTCACCTAGTTGAAGTGGCCAGGAACCGCTGTCCTGCAAAATTTATACATTCAGCAAGTGGGTTTTTTTGGTTTTGTTTTGTTTTGAGACAGTCTCACTCTGTTGCCCAGGTTGGAGTGCAGTGGCGTGATCTCAGCTCACTGCAACGTCCACCTCCCAGGTTCAAGTGATTCTTGTGCCTCAACCTCCTGAGTAGCTGGGACCACAGGCACCTGCCACCACACCCAGCTAATTTTTGTATTTTTAGAAGAGATGGGGTTTTGCCGTTATGGCCAGGCTGGTCTCAAACTCCTGGCCTCAAGTGATCCGCCCACCTTGGCCTCCCGAAGTGCTGGGATTACAGGTGCAAGCCACTGCTCCCGGCCACATTTGGCAAGTGTTTATGCAGCACCTCCTGTGTGCTGGGCGCTGTCCCGGGCAGTAGGGATATGCCAGTGACCAGTGTTCAAAACAAAGATCCCTGCCCTCTGAGGCTATGTGGTGGTGTATAAAGCTCTGTTCTTGAGTACATCGTAGTGCTGGGGGACCCAGATTGCTCTGTATGTGTGTGTGTGTGTGTGTGTGTGTGTGTGTTTGTGTCCAGGACACTGGAAAGGCCTCCCATAAGAGGAGGCATCTGATAGGGTCTTAAATGCTAAAGTGGGATTCACCAAGGCCCACAGAGGCACCCATGCCTGAAGGTCTGGAATTAGCAGGAGCTGGGCAAATTCAGGCTTGGAAGAGCCATGTGGCAGGAGCCAGGGATGCTCCGGGAGCGCAGTTTGCCCACAGAATTCCCAGTTTCTTGCAAATAAATCAGCTCCAGGAGGGGCCACTCAGGGGAAAGGGTGCCTGTAGGGTGGATTGGGGCCCAACTCTAAGGGGCTTTGAATGTTTTGCAAAAGGGTTTGATTTGTGTATTTGTAGCCTCATCCTCAGGGCCTCCAGCAGTGGACGTCTCTAGGGGGTGGCATCACAAAGACTTTAAGGCGAGTGGCACCCCGTATGGTTGGGTCCTGCCCCCTTCCCAACCACTGGTTTCCGATCTCCCCCAGTGTCCTCTCCAAGGGCTGGCTCTGTGGGTGCGTGTTGGAGAGAAGCACCCTGACTCACTGTCTCATCCCCACCTGTTCTAGAGATCACATTGAATAATTTTCTCCTTCTTAGGTGCTGCGTGCTGCACCTCCTGATTTAAGACCAGAATTCATTAGCACCTGTTTTGGGCACCTCCAAGGGTGGGGATGATTCCCCTGGGTCTGTCTTCTTAGTTCAAAGCAGTTCTTTGTGTGCAGTGTTCCTAACTGTGGGTTCAGCCCCCACATGTGAGTTTCTGAAATAGCAGCAGGTGGGAGTTGAGGGCAGAGGTCCTCAAGGTTTGTCCTTGGACCATGTGAACCTGCATCATCCTGTTGGAAATGCAGATCTCCAGCTGAGATCTGCTGAGTTTGAATCTCTAGGAGGGGGGCCTGGAGTCGGTTTTGGAACGTGTTTCCCAAGCGTTTCTTTTTTTTTTTTTTTTTTTTTGAGACGGAGTCTTGCTCTGTCGCCCAAGCTGGAGTGCAGTGGCGTGATCTCCACTCACTGCAAGCTCTGCTTCCTGGGTTCACACCATTCTCCTGCCTCAGCCTCCCGTGTAGCTCAGACTACAGGCGCCCGCCACTGCATCCGGCTAATTTTTTTAAATGTATTTTTAGTAGAGACGGGGTTTCACCGTGTTAGCCAGGATGGTCTCGATCTCCTGACCTCGTGATCCACCCGTCTCGGGCTCCCAAAGTGCTGGGATTACAGGCGTGAGCCACCGCGCCCGGCCTCCCAAGCGTTTCTTAATGTGTGTCGAAGTTTGAAGACTACTCTATATGAGAGCTGTTCCTTAACATTTTGGGAGCTGGGGCTAGGTCTCCTTGACTGGATGCATTTAGCCTTCAGAGATAATGGGACCTGGACTCAGCTGGCCTCTGCCTGACAGTGTCTACATCTCCAGAGTCACTACCTACAAGGCCAGTGTTCACAGTGGAGAAAAGGTGAACCAACCTACCTACCTTTCTTTCTTTCTTTCTTTCTTTCTTTCTTTCTTTCTTTCTTTCTTTCTTTCTTTCTTTCTTTCTTTCTTTCTTCCTTCCTTCCTTCCTTCCTTCCTTCCTTCCTTCCTTCCTTCCTTCCTTCCCTCCCTCCCTCCCTCCCTCCCTTCCTTCCTTCCTTTCTTTCTTTCTCTCTCTTTCTTTCTTTCCTTCTTTCTCTCTCTCTCTGTCTCTCTCTTTCCCTCCCTCCCTCCCTCCCTCCCTTTCTTCCTTCCTTCCTTCCCTCTCTTCCTTCCTTCCTTCCTTCCTTCCTTCCTTCCTTCCTTCCTTCCTTTCTTTCTTTCTCTCTCTTTCTTTCTTCTTTCTTTCTTTCCTTCTTTCTCTCTCTCTCTGTCTCTCTCTTTCCCTCCCTCCCTCCCTTCCTTCCTTCCTTTCTTTTTGACGGAGTCTAGTTCTGTCACCCAGGCTGGAGTGCAATGGCGTGATCTTGGCTCACTACAACCTCTGCCTCCTGGGTTCAAGCGATTCTCCTGACTCAGTCTCCTGAGTAGCTGGGATTACAGGCGCATACTACCACGCCCGGCTAATTTTTGTATTTTTTAGTACAGATGGGGTTTCACCATGTTGGCCAGACTGGTCTTGAACTCCTGACCTCAAGCAATCCACCTGCCTCGGCCTCCTAACGTGCTGGGATTACAGGCATGAGCCACCCACGCCCGGCCGGAATCTTTCTTTTTTTTGAGACAGGGTCTCACTCTGTTGCCCAGGCTGGAGTGCAGTGGCACAATCACAGCTCACTGCAGGCTCAACCTCTGTGTTCAGGTGATCCTCTCACCTTAGCCTCCCGGATAGCTGGGACTGCAGTCATGTGCCACTGTCCCTGGCTAATTTTTATATATTTTTTTGTAGACACGGGGTTTCACCATGTTGCCCAGGCTAGGCTAGTCTCGAACTCCTGAGCTCAAGCGATCTTCCTGCCTTATCCTCTAAAAGTGTTGGGATTACAGGCATGAGCCCCCATGCCTGGCTGAATCTTTCTTGTTTGAAACTAAATCTCCTTCCCTGAGATTTCTACCCTGTGGTTCCGGTTCAGCCCACTGGAGTTAGACAAAGTAAACCCAGTGTGTCTTTCAGATGGCGCTCCTGCACACATCTGCAGTCGGCTGTCATATCAAGATCCCTGGATTTTTTGACCAGTTTTTATCTATTATGATCTCTAGACACTTTGCTCTCCTGGGCACTCCCTTGAATGATGACTCTATGCTATGTGCCTTCTATGTATTCTTATTTAACCCTCCCTACATTCCAGTAAGGTTGGCTTTATTATCCCTATCTTACAGATGACCAAAGGTAGGTCCAAAGAGGTGAAGAGACCTTCCTAAAGTTACATGACTGGTTTGTGGCAGAGCTGGGATTTGAACCTAAGGTCAGCTAGACACCAAAGCCAGAGTGCTGCTATGACCCCCATTTTCCAGACAGGGAAACTGAGGCTTAGAGAAGTCAAGGGCCTACCTAAATCACACCACAGCAAGTGATAGAGCTGGGATATGACTCCAGAGCCTACATTATTTTTTTGGAGATGGGAATCTCACTGTTTCCCAGGTTGGAGTGCAGTGGCATGATCATAGCTCACTGTAACCTAAACTCAACCTCCTGGACTCAAGGGATCCTCCTTCTTCAGCCTCCCAAGTAGCTGGGGCTACAGCTGCATGCCACTATGCCTGGCGGGTTTTTTTTTTTTTTTTTGATGTTTGTAGAGACAGGGTCTTGTTATATTGCCCAGGTTGGTCTTGAATTCCTTGCCTTAAGTTTTCCTCCTGACTTAACCTCCCAAGTCACTGGGATTACAGGTGTGAGCCACTATGCTTGGCAGAGTCTGCATTCTTCATCATGATGCCAAATACTGCCTTCCCACATAGTAATCATGCCTACATCAGGAGCTTTGCTGCTCAACACAGGGGCTGCTAAGCACATAGTTAGCAACCAAAAGAAATATTGGATAATAGGATTATTGATATTATTTTTAGAGATTGACACTGTTTCCACCTAATATCACACACACACACACACACACACACACACACACACACAAATATACCTGTCTAATATCAAAGGGAATGTGTTTTTTAACTTGACATACTGTAAGATGACCAAAATTGCTATTGCTTGGGTGCAGAAAGATGTTTCAAAACCTCCCTGGGAGTGACTGGTACCATCCAATACCACCAGTAGTTTGGTTTTTTTTTTTTTTTTTAGCTTTTTAAATTACAAAAATAAGTATTTTTGTAGAGACAGGGTTTTGCTATGTTGCCCAAGCTTGTCTTGGATTCTTGAGCTCAAGCAATCCTCTCACCTCAGCCTCCTGAAGTGCTGGGATTACAGGGGTGAGCCGCCATGCCAGGCCTACCAGAAGTGTTTGCTGAGCACCTTGCACAGGACCAGATGCAAAGGGCCCCTGAATCAGATCCTATAGCTGTCCATTCACAGTCAAACCCCCTTCCTTGTAGACTGAATGAGATTTTGTCCTGGTATCAGGTAACTGTATTTCATGACCCCTTCTCCAGCTCCAAAGGCCATATATTAATAAGCCCATACCATTTGTCTTATCTCTGATTACACATATTTCCAGTCCTCTTGCTAATGGTTGCCTTAGGTCTGGGCATGTGACAGGTATTCAGCGGTCTATCAATTGGCCAGTGAAACATTAGGAGATGTGTGGGAAAATTGTAGTGACTTTTAAGGCAAGGCGTACAAAGGCCTCTCCTTTTGGATATTATTGTGTGCGAATGAGATGTTTGTCACTGTCACAGGTCTCAGTGACTGGGTTGGATAAAGCCCAGAGAATGCCAGAGAAGGTGACCCAAAGCCCTGATTTTGTTGTGCCACTGAATTAACATAATCTGGGTGTCTCCTGCCTCCAGGCTTCTTGTATGAGATTATAAGTGTCCTTATTACATAAGCGACTTTCAGTTGGGCATTCTGATACTTGCAGCCAAAAGCATAACCTAAATGCTTATGGTCCCTAAAGAGCTTACAGGGTTCCTGGGGAGATAAGGAACACACTCAGGTATCATTAGGTCACTATATGGCAGCAGGAGGTACCTCAGCACCAACCACACAGTGACAGGCACGACATTAGGAGAGAAGGGTGAGATCTGAGAGAAGGAAGAGGGGAGGTGAAGTGTGGGTGGGCTTGGGATTCAAAATAACTTACAACTTAGGCTTTTTGTTGTTGTTGTTGAGAAGGAGTCTTGCTCTGTGGCCCAGGCTGGAGTGCAGTGGTGCCATCTGGGCTCACTACAACCTCTGTCTCCCAGGTTCGAGTGATTCTTCTGTCTCAGCCTCCTTTGTAGCTGGGACTACAAGTGCACGCCACCATACCTGGCTAATTTTTGTATGTTTAGTAGAGACGGGGTTTCACCACGTTGGCCAGGTTGGTCTTGAACTCCTGACCTCAAGTGATCCGCCCACCTCGGCCTCCCAAAGTGCTGGGATTACAGGTGTGAGCCACCGCACCTGGCCTAGAGCTTGGGCTTTGAAACCTGCCTCTACCACTTAATGGCAGTGAAGCCTTGGGAAATGGACTTAACCTCTCTTGGCCTCAGTTTCCTCATCTGTCAAGTAGGGATAATACTAGGGCCTAAATCATGGGGCTTTGTGAGGATTTGAAAAGCCATTGAGCATGGTGCTTGATACATGGCAAACTCAAATGAAAGCCATTGTGATGATTACTCCGGACACATGAACCACTGTGAGGACCCTGGCTGCAGCCTCACTCCTGCCATCTGTCTGGAACCAGCTGAAGCACTTTCCTCCCACTGCAGGTGCGGGCTCAGGTGGGCATGAGGAAACTCTTTAGCAAAGATCTTCCTCCAGGACGCTTCTGTTTCTTCTTACTTGTGCTATACTCTTGTTCTATGTGGTTCTGGACTTTAGGGCTCAGCTCTGACCTGGAACCCAGACTTCAGGCTTCCCATTGATCCTAAATTGGTCCCCAGAATTGTGTCTTTTTTCTAGCCATGAGTTTGGGCTCCCTGGTCTTGAAGATCTTGAGCTACGCTTTTTGACCTGCCCCAGTTTGATGCTCTAAGCTTGGAACCTCCTCGCTGATAAGTTGGCTCACAGGTAGTTGTGGATGGGTGCTTCTCCAGCTTCTGCCTGAGAGCATCCCTGGAGACAGAGGTGTGTGAACACCGTTCAAGTCTGCTCCAAGTGAGAAGGGTGTCTAAAGCCTTGTGTCTGATCTTTAATTCATGTGGATTTTGCAGCACTTCCTGACTTGAGCAAGTCATTATGATATAAAAAGTTTAAGATAATTTACCATCAGGAAAGAATACAAAGAGCGGCTGCCCTATGCATTAATGCATGGGATGCAGCTGCAGTGAATCTAGCTATTTTTTTGTATTGCACTGAACTGAAAAGAGATCACATTGCCTCGCAGATTAGCTTCTCTCCTCTGTCCAAGGTTAGAGGATGTTAAAAACCCAGATCCACGTAACTCTGTGGCTATAAAGGGTAACAGTTCTTTGTGTGGCAGCTTCGGGTAATCCCCGATGAGAGACATCTGGAACACCATCAGAGCAGTGGGGCCGTGTAGCACGTTCAGGCTTCTGTTGGCAGGCTGGATAGCCTGGGAAACGGTGAGAATACTCTCGCTGACCTGGTGAAGCTGCAGAACTCTGTCTCTTGCCGCCCTCCAGGTCTTCAACTGGCTGGCCCCTGCTTCTTAAACCTGGTCTCATTCATGTGACTTGAATCCTGCAGCCTGGATGTGTCTGCCTCTGTCCTCTGAGTCAGATAGGACACAGGCAACAGAAGATCCCGTGCACAGTGGCTTAAACCACAGTGATACTGAATTATCCCAGGAGTCTGATCCGGAGCTGATGAGCAGATAGAAGATGTTGAAAGGATCCACGCTCTTTCCGTCTCTCTGCTTAGTCATCCTCACTGTGTTTGCTTTTCTTAAGCTTGTTACTTTTTTTTTTTTTGAGATTGATTTCGCTCTTGTCACCCAGGCTGGAGTGCAATGGTGCGATCTGTGCTCACTGCAACCTCCACCTCCCGGGTTCAAGCAATTCTTCTGCCTCAGCCTCCTGAGTAGCTGGGACCACAGATGTACATCACCACACCCAGCTAATTTTTGTATTTTTAGCAGAGACAGGGTTTTGCCATTGTTGGCCAGGCTGGTCTTGAACTCCTGAGCTCAAGTGATCTGCCCGCCTTGGCCTCCCAAAGTGCTGGGATTACAGGCATGAGCCACCGTGCCTGGACAAGCTTGTCACCTTTTGATGACAAGATGGCTGCCACAGCTTCAGCCATCACGCCCTCACTCAACCACATTCAAGGCAAGAAGGAGGAGAAAGGGACAGTTTCTTCCATTAAATGTCTATCTCTTTTATCAAGAAGCAAGAAGCCCTTCAGCTTTGTCTTTATTTTTCATTGGCTGGAACCATATCTTGACAGCAAGGGAAAATGGGAAAGCAAGAATTGGGGAAAAGCAAATGAGATTACTGTGTTTGTTTAGCCCAATCCTGATTCATCTTCTGAGGCTGGAAGAAATATCAGAGTCTGTAGCAATAAAGAGAAGGCAGTGTCTTAAGGGTAGGCACTAACGGTGTCCACCAGTCTTTCTAATTTCCCGTGTCACCCTCAACTTCTCAGGCCCACCCCTGGCCTGCCCGAGGAGCCTCAGGAGAATGCCCCCTTCTTTGTCAGACCCTCCTTTGTAGCTATTGAGGCCTTCTTCGTACTTTGTCTTGAAATCTGTCATAGGGGAGATATGTCCTCTTTCGTCAAATCTCATGGAATTGTGTTCTGTGCCAGTCTGTAGGTTACAAATGACTGAGATAGAGACAGCTCTCACCCCGGCACATCTCAAAGATTGCTGTCTCTGCGAACAGAGATTGTTCTGAAGAAAAGGCTAACCATTAGCCCCCCACCACAAAATTATTCCCCAAATAAAGTTTGGGTAAAATGACTATCCCTAGTAAATGGCTATTGTTACAGACAATTCCGCGCATTTGCATTGCTTTCGAATGCGGGGTGGTCTAGGAGGGGCATGCTTTTTTCTGCAGGTATAAGGAAGGGCACAGACTTGGGAGCCCAGGTTTGAGTCCTGGCACTGACAGTGTGAGCTGGGGTAAGTCCTTGAACTTCCCTGGGCCTCTGTTGGTGTCCCTCTGAATAGGAGACATGATTGCCGCTTCAGGGAGTGCATGAGGATGGACTGGGGCTTTAGTGGGAAAAGGCTGGAGGACTCTAAATGTGGTGTTACTTCCTGCCTTCCAGGCTTCTACTGTGAGCAGATTTTCAGTTACGTATTTGCACTTGAACTTTGCCACCTGCTGGCTGGCTCACTTTGTTAGAAATCAGGACCGTGGCTTATTTGGGAGCAAGGTTCTTATATCTCATTGGCCTTTATGTCTCTCTTTAAACTTCCCCAAGGAACTGGCAAGCAGATCTCCAGCTTCTTGGGTTTGTAGGTATATGTGGGGAACTTTTCCCTTCCTTTTGTCCATTGCTATTTTCTTTTCTTTTATTATTGAGGTAAAATTTACATACAGTAAAGTCCACAATTTTTTTTTTTGAGATGGAGTCTCTCTGTCACCCAGGCTGAAGTGCAGTGTCGTGATCTCAGTTCACTGCAACCTCGGCCTCCCAGGTTCAAGCAGTTCTCCTGCCTCAGCCTCCCGAGTAGCAGGGATTACAGGCATACGCCACCATGCCTGGCAAATTTCTGTATTTTTAGTAGACATGAGATTTCATCATGTTGACCAGGCTGGTCTCAAACTCCTGACCTTAAATGATTCCCCCACCTCGGCTCCCCAAAATGCTGGGATTACAGGCATGAGCCACCGTGCCTGGCCAAGTCCACCAATCTTTACATGTGCTGTATAGTCGGTGTAATTTTTCTATATTTGTACATCAGTGCAAGCACGGCTCTAATGAGGATATGGACTGTTTCCATCACCCAGAGGCTTCCCCATCCCCCCACCCGCTTTCCCCATTAACCCAGCTTGTGCTCGCACCACACAGCAGCTGCCACTAAACTTCACATGGGGCGCTATTATACACCATGGGCTTTACATTGTTCCCTCAGGACCGTCACTTCTTTTTCTGATCCATTTTAAGCAACCTCTCAGCCCTTTTTCTGATGGGCTGGGCTCCTCCCTCCTGGCACATCACTGGTGACAGCCTACTGTCGTCTCCTGAGATGGCAGAAGCCTCAGATGTGCCTCCCTTGGCAGGGTGTGTCCTGGGATATTCCTGCGGGCACCCAGACCAGGCCTTTGCTCCCAAGGGTAGCTCTGTGGCTTTGCTGGTTCTTGCATTGCAGGTCTTGGAGGAGCTGGGAATGGACCGGGGGCGGGTGCCCTGGGCAAAGGTTTCTGAGAAGTGGCCTGAAGTCAGGCCAAGCTGGGGGGCTTTAGAGAGGGAGTGGATAAAGCTACAGACCCAAGAGAGGTCTGCATGATGGGGGGGGTGCTCACAGAACACCCAGTGATGTTAGAAGCGGCAGTTAAATGTGGGGTGGTGAATTAGGCATTAGCCTGGCCCTCCACTGAGAGTGAGGGGGGACAGGCCCCACCCCTGCTGACAAGGCTGACCTTAGGTGTGGTATGGTGGGAAGTCCCCCTTCCCTACAAAAATATCCTTTTCTCCTGCCTGCCAACACCATGTGTTCACCCACTTGTTCATGTCAGGGGTATTTCCTGGGACCCTGGGGATGCAGGCAGTGTGCTAACACCAACTGTATGAGGATGCCCACAGGGCCTCTCATCCTGAGGGCCCACTTCTTAGACAGGCTGCTAACGGGTGGCCCACAGGCCAGATTGGGACCTCGGATGTGCCGGCTTTGGCTTCCATAGTTTAAGAAGCTGGAAATTGCCTATAAAAACTAGATTCCTGACTTCTCTTGACAAATCAGGAGATTGGCAACCCCAGCCTGCTACACAGCAGCAGGTAGGAGTGGGCACAGCACGCCTTCTCCAGCTTGCTACATTCCCTACCATTCCTCGGGCCTCATACCTGCTGGCCTAGGTATGTACATTTCTGCTACTACAGAAATGTAGACATCTCTGCTAATTTGAAAGGATGGGAAGAGTTGGTGAAGGCCTCACAGGGGAGGCAGTGAGGCTTGGTCACCGGTTGGAGGGTGCCTGTCCAAACCTACTCAGGCTCTTCCTTCTCAGGGTGATGCTCTCCTCGGCAGATGCTCTCTGGAAAGGATGATAGTGTGGGGGAGGGGGAATGGGCAGGAGAGCAAGATGCTGAGATATCATCCCTCCAAGGCCCAGGGTAGTGGTTCTCAAAGTATGGACTACCCGGATCAGGATCACCTGGGGGTGCTGGTTCAAAACGCAGCCCCGCTGCAGCAGAGCCTGGAGGGAAGCTCCCCAGGTGATGTCCTGCTCATTCAAGTATGAGAAGAGGAGGCTGGGGCTTAGCGGGCCGTGGGTCTGACACAAACCATGTTTTCCAGGGCAAGACTGGGGACCCAATTTCTCCTTCTAGTCTGCTGATGGAGCCTTGTTTTGGAGACCCTCCTTCTGGGCACAGCTGGGGCCCTCACCAGGCTGAGGGCATGAGAATCATCTTCTCCAGCCTTCTGGCCCCTGCACCTGGAGGAAAGGTCATGCTTGGCTTTGCCAAGTCTTGTCATTTTCCAGAATCTTTGAACTGCCACCCAGGCAGTGGGCCAGCTCTGGGGAATGGGATGGCGGCTGGCTGGCTGGTAAGGGACACCTTGTCTCCTCTTCCCTTTGATGGGTGTGCCTGCCTCTCAGCCAGGTGGCCTGACAGTTGCTGGGCTCTGGCCAGGGGGCTGGAATCATGGCCCTTTGTAGGTAAGGAGGGGCAGGGGTAGGGAGGCACCCTGGGGGTGGCCAGGGCATGCGTAAGGAGGCACTTATGCTCAGGTTCTTGAAGTGACCCAGCGAGGGAGCGTCTCCTTAAGAACGAGGTTCCTGGGGAGCAAAATATGGGAGGCCCTCATTCTCAGGGTGGTGAAGGGCCCACTCCCCACCCGTTGCTGCCAGAGCCTGAGAATGCAGGCTCCCTCAATGTCCCACTTGCCCGCCCTTGTCTGGTCCTGCATCCTGGTTACTGCACTCAGGGAGCACGAGGGATGTGCTGGGATTGGAGGTGAAGCAGAGGGTGGGACAGGCAGAGCGTTCAGGACCTCTCACACCAGACCACCGCTTCTCAACCCTGGCTGCACATAGGAAGCCCCGGGGAAGCTTTAACATTTCCTGATGCCAGGACCCCATCCCCAGAGATCTGGATCTAATGAATCTGAGGTGCAGCTGGTGTTGGGGTTTTTAAAACTCCTCAGGGGATTCTAGTGTGCAGCGAAGTTTGGAAGTCTCTGACCTGGACGGAGCAGGCAGGGTGTTGTGTGTGGCTTTTCGTCCCGTCTGTTTTAGTTGTGAGCAACAGACCCACAAGCAGGACACAGACTTCTAAGGGTAACGCTGTTTTTTGTTTTTTCTTTGAGATGGTGTCTCACTCATTCCGATTGTACGGTGGCACAGTCTTGGCTCACTGCAACGTCTATCTCCCAGGTTCAAGCGATTCTCCTGCCTCAGCCTCTCGAGTAGCTGGGATTACAGGCACACACCACCATACCTGCCTAATTTTTCTATTTTTAGTAGAGATGGGGTTTTGCCATGTTGGCCAGGCTGGTCTCGAACTCCTGAGCTCAGGTGATCCTCGCCCACCTCGACCTCCCAAAATGCTGGGATTACAGGAGTGAGCCACCATGCCCGCCTGGGTAACACTTTTGCTGGTAACACCAATAGCTGTATGCCGTTGTCAACATTCAACAAAGTGAATGGAGTATGAGGAGGATGGAAAGAAGTCTAAGATTCAAGCTCCCAGTCTGTGCCACATGCATTGTGTTTGCCACTTAACGATCAGCCCTGGGAGCTGGAGTCTTGGCTGGGGTAAGGACTTTGCCTGCGCCTCACAGCTGTGGAATAGTAAAGAGCCTTAAATGAAATTGATGTGTGACAAGGTGCTGGTAGGAATGAAAGTCCTTCCTGTTGCTTTCGGATTGGTTTTCTAAACAATGTATTTCTGGGGTCAGCTGGTGGAGGAGAGGGCTTGGGAAAGAACTGGGCCCCGACTCCTCTTTGCCTGCAAGATAGAGGGTGGGGAGGAGCTGAAGGCTATTTTAGGCCCCATCCCCCATCAGATTCTATCAGAATCTGGCCTCAGCCAGCTGCCCCAAGTGATTTTAAGGAAAAAAACCTCTCCCTCTGCTTAAAGCCAAATAGGTCCTGGAACCTAAAGTGAGTTGACTAGTGTGATAAAAACGGGGCCTCCTCCTTGCCTCCAAATTAACACACACACACACACACACGTATGCACACATACACACACTCAGAGTTACCACAATTCCACCAATTAGGTGATTAGATTCAGCCAGAAAATACTCATGGGAGGGTAAGTGGGGAGACAATCCCATTGTCCCACTGGCTTCCAAAGCAGTAACAATGCTGTGAGCAGCTTTTTGCTGTGGTGACAAAAGTCCACTTTCCCCTACTGAGAGCGGTTTCTGCGTTCTCAGTTGGTTCACGAAGGAGCAGTGGGCCAGGGAAGACAGCACCAGGGCTGGTTGGATTCCTGCCTGTTCACTTACGGGCTCCCTCACCTTGGGTGAGGGGATTAGCCTCTGAGTCCTGGTTTCCTCCTATGCATGCTGGGGGCTTCTGCTTCTGGCCAAGACAGGGTAGCAGGGACTGGATTTGCACTCCTGCCTGAAACAATTTTTTAAAAACAGACAGAACATATGAAATAATGGTTTTCAAGACACTAGACATCAGGCTACAAGATTCAGGGGTCCCTAGTTCACACTAGTCAACTCACTTTAGGTTCAGGGACCTATGTGACTTTAAGCAGGGGGAGAGTTAGCAGGTTGTCCCTGCTTACTGCCTGGAGAGTGTTTTCTGGCCACAACCCAGAAAGGGGAACTCGGGCCAGGAGGGGAGAAGTGGAAGTAACTTCTGTAAGGTTCTTATACTTGGTGTGAAGTGGCACAACATCACTTGAAGGTAAATTGTGAAAAGGTCAAGATGTGTACTATAAATACTAAAGCAACTGCTAAAATAGCAGAGTTATAGCTGCTAAGCCCACAAAGAAGATAAAATGGAATCATCAAAAATAGTCCAAAAGAAGGCAGAAAAGGGGAAAAAAACAGAACAAATAGAAAACAAATAGCAAAACGATAGACTGAGACCCAACTATATCAATAATCACATTAAATATCAATGGTCTGAACACGATTTAGAGATTGTCAGATAAAAGAGCAAGAGTTAATTCCATGCTGCCTACAAGAAACCGACTGTAAATATAAGGACACAAATATATTCAAAGTACAAAGATGGTTAGCGTATACCATGCTAACACTAATCAAAAGAAAGCCGGAATGGCTATGTCAATATAAGACAAAGTAGGTTTCAGAACAGACACTACCTGGTAGGTCTATATCTATATATTTATATCGAATCTATGTTTATAATATACGGAACAATGATCCTTGCCTCACTGGGTTTTGGTGAGAACTGAGTGAGGTAATACCTGGCAAATTGTTCCACAGACTATAAAACAGGATACAGGTGTAACTGGGCCTTAATGATTAGAAGCAGGACCATCTGAACGCTTATAAAGAGTCGAGGAGCTGGGTAGCTGGGTTTGAACTGTTGGGTTCTTGAGAGAAAAAAAAGAAATCCCAGATAGCAGCTCTGAGGAGGGCAGCCTAGGGCTGGCTGGAGGAGCCAGGGCCCAGAAATGTCAGTGCCATGGTGCCTCGGCCAGTGCTTCTGAGCCCCGGCAAGTTTACCAGCATCCACTATAGCAAGGGGGCTTCCCTGAGCAGCAGGGGGAGACATGAGACCAGAGCACACCTGAATCCCATAACCCCAGAAGCTTTGGTAATCCCAGCAGATGTTTGACTAAAACAAAAGTAAGATGTCCAGGAGTTACTGTGCCGAGTCTTTTCTGAGCATTTTATCCTTCGTTGGTCTTATTTGGTTGGGACTGATGCCATCATCTCCATTTGACAGATGGGGATATGGAAGTGAGCATTACAGAGCTATTTAGTCATTGGACCAGGATTTGGACCCATGCAGTCTAGACCAGAGCCCAAGCCCTAACCACTACCTTAACCACGCACGAGTTGAGGGATGGGGAGGCCTCGGGCAGCCAAGGGGTTACATCTAGATTTGGAAGCAGGGAGAGAGAGGGGTAGAGCTAGGGTAAGTTCCTTCACCCTCCAGCCCATGCAGTGCATCCCTGCCCCTCCCTCAGGCTCCCCTTTCCCCATCCCATGCCCCTCACCTGCCCTTCAGGGGCCAGCAGGTGAGGAGTGGGGACCAGCCAGCCGGAAGGAGCTGTCGCTGGGCTGCAGGCCTGGGACTATGCCAGGTTCCCCTGCCTCTCCTCCTTGGAGTCAGGAGGAGCAATTTTTAAAAAAAGTTTTCATTTTAAAAAATCATAAAGTTTATGTAAATCCATGCTTACTATAACAATTCAAAGACATTTCTAGCCCTGCCTCCAAGCCACACTGAACCTTGGTTTTCTCATCTGAAGAATGGGATAGCAGTTCTGACCTCTCTGGGATATCTGAGGGTTCCTCGGGGGTGTGGTTCCTGGTGCAGGATGGCTGCTTTCCCTCTTCTGTCTGCCTGGCCCAGCTCCTGCCCCTGATCTCCTCTCCCTTCTCCTGCTTGGGGGTATTTCTCTCTCTTGGACTCCCCTGCCTCTCCAAGGCCTTCTGGGAGCCAAGTGGCTCGGCCCCGCCAGTGGGCAGGTTGAAGCTTTTTCCTTCACGACCCTCGAAGGCCAGGTGGTTAGGGGTTGGGGGACATGAAAGCTGAGTGAGACAAAGCTTTTATTTTTATTTTTTTATTTTTAAAAATGTTTCATTGGTCTTTTTTTTTTTTTAAAGATATATTCATATAACATGCAAGGAACCATGTTAAAGTGTACAATTCAGTCTGGGTGCGGTGGTCCACACCTCTAATCCCAGCACTTTGGGAGGCCAAGGTGGGAGGATCACTTGAGTCTAGGAGTTTGAAACCAGCCTGGGCAATGTGGTGAAACCCTGTCTCTACAAAAAGTAGAAGAATTAGCTGGGTGTGGTGGTGTGTGCCTGTGGTCCCAGCCACTCGGGAGGCTGAGATGGGAAGATGGCTTGAGCCTGGGAGGCAGAGGTCGCAGTGAGCTGAGATCGCCCCACTGCACTCTGGTCTGGGCAACAGAGTGAGACCCTGTCTCAATCAATCAATCAATCAATAAAATTATACAATTCAGTGGCATTTAGTACATTCCCAATGTTGTACAACCACCGGTTTCAAAACCACTAGTTTCAAAATTTTTCATCACCTCAGAAAAACACCCTATGCCCATTAAGTAATCACTCCTCATTCCCTTCCTCCCCCCAGCCCCTGGCAACGACTCATCTGCTTTCTACCTTTATGGATTTACCTATTGTGGTCATTTCATTTCAAAGGAATCATAGACTCTGTGGCCTTTTGTGTCTGGCTCCCTTCCCTTAGCGTAATGTTTTCAGGTTTCATCCATGTTATAGCAAGTGTCAGTACTTTTTAATAGCTGAATAATATTCTTTTGCATGTATATAACACGATTTGTTTATCCATTCAGCCGTTGATGGACACTGAGTTGTTCCTACCTTTCGGTTACTGTGGATAGTGATGTGATGAACATTTGTGAACAAGGGGAGTCCCTGTTTTCAGTTCTTTAGAGCATATACCAAGGCATGGAGTAGCTGGGTCATATGGAAATTCTGTTTAACTTTTGCAGAAACTGCCAAACTGCTCTCCGCAGTGGCTGTGCCTCCTTTTAGTTTTCATATTATATTATTCTAAGTGCAAAGATAAGACAATACCATAGAAAATTCGGAAATTATTCATTGAGCAATTTTAAAAAAAAGTTTTCATTTAAAAAAATCATGAAGTTTATGTAAATCCATGCTTACTATAACAATTCAAAGACATTTCTAGCAGAAAAAAGTCTATCTGCTCCTCCATCACGTTCCCCCTAACTGATAAATGTTGACCCTTTAGTATGTATCCTTCCAGACATTTTCCAGGCATTGATAGAGTTTTGGGTTTTTTCTTTTTACATGAACTTGTCATGCTATCCATATTATCTTGCTTTGAAATCTTTCTATACATTTCCTGTGAATTTCAAGTTGGAAAGACTGTCTCAGAGCCAGGCAGGTGGTCCCTGGAAGAGAGACCCTCAGATCTGTGACTTGTCCTTGCTCTGTTAAAAAAAAGTCTGGAAGTCTGGGCCACGGGTATGGACCAAGTTGTCCTTGAGTGGATGGATAAAGAATGTATTATAATTTTCTTCTTATTATCTGCATATACAAATTCTTTGTAAAATGAGTATGAATTGCTTTTATAATAAAAAAAGTAGGGAAGAATTGAGGGCCTGCAGGCTTGGTGCCCAGCTTGTACCTTAATTTAGCACTAACTTCATTCCTCCTCGTTGCATAATGAGTTGTTTATATGTTTGCCTCCCTGGAGGGTGGACAGGCTTATTTATCTCCTTGCCCTCCCAACTCCTCCCCTGTTCAGGGCTGAGCCGCATGCCAGGCACACGGCAGGATTGCTGAACAAGCAAGTAGCCCTTGCAGGGTTGTGGTGGAGGCTGCAGAGGAGAGGGTGAGTCCCAAAGACCCCCATATGCCCTCAGCTCAGGCTCACAAAGCAGAGTGCACAGCCGGGGGAGTCCAGGCCCCCAGGACCAGGCTCCCAGTGGTCACACTCTCTGCAGGGGCACTGGGCCCAGCCTCTCTGGGAAGCTGAGTGTGAGCGCAGGTGCAGTTATTCATGGAAGCCCTGGCCAGGGTACCCATGGCAGGCAGCATCCAGCTGAGGAAGTAATTAGAGCACTGCCAGGAGCAGGAAAAGGGGATGGGAGGCTTGGAGGCTTGGGCTCCCTTTCCAGAGAGATGGAAATAGCTGGGCTCCTGGTGGAGGCGGAGAGCAGTACATACAGGAATGGAGGTGCGAGCAGCCAGCGCCAGGGGCACGGGGTGGGGGCTATCTTCTTGGGCTTGTCCGTCATTCCTGTTTGGGAGTGGGAAGGGGAAGGAAGGGCCATGTGGTCTGTGGCCCAGAAGGGGGCCTGTCCGAGGCCCTTCCTCTCCTTCCTGGGGCCTCCCCATCTGTCCCCCAAGCCTGGCCTGCCAGGGCTCATGGGGGGCATCACAACAGCCCCACAGCCCTGGCCTCAGCTTCCTGCCTCTAGCTTTCCATGAGAAGCAGGCTATGAAGGGGTGTGGTGGGGTTCCAGAGCTCAGGATCATTCTAGCATTTCCAGGGGATAGTCCGTGGTAGTGCTGGGCAGCTCCGTGCCTGACTCATCTGAAAACACTTTATAAATAACCTGGCAGAGGGACGTGGGCTGTCCACCCCCGTACCTGCCACGCTCTGTGAGCAGGTGGCAGCACTGAGGTCCTGAGGGCTTTTGAGATGTCCAGGGCAGGGTTCTGGTCAGAAGCCAGGCCCAGGGGGATGCCAGGAGGGAGCATTGTCCACCTCTGGTGAATGGCGCTGCAGGGGTTCTGGGCACCGCGGAGTCCTCTTCTCGCTGTGATGTTGTCAGCGCCACAGCCTTCGATGAGAGCATCAGGGATTTCTGACTGGGCAAACTGAGCCACTATGGACTAAAGTTGCTGGGCAACCTGGGATGAGTCACTTCCCTTCTCTGGAAGCCCTCAGTGGTAAAATGAAAAGGTTAAACTAGGTGAGTACTAAGGTACATTTTTTTTTCTCTTTGGTGGGTACAGGTTGGTGTTCCTAAATTAGATACCACAAATATTTACTGAGCCCTCATGTCCCTGCACTGTGCTAGGCAGCTCTATGCAATTATTTAATTATTATTATTATTATTATTATTATTATTTTATTAGAGACGGTCTTGCTCTGTTGCCAAGGCTGGAGTGCAGTGGAGAGATCTCAGTTCACTGCAGCCTAAACCTCCCAGGCTCAAGCAATCCTTCCATCTCAGCCCCTGAGTAGCTGGGACTATAGGCGCACACCACTACAGCTGGCTAACTTAAAAAGTTTTTGTGGAGATGTGGTCTCCTTGTGTTGCCTAGGCTGGTCTCAAACTCCTGATCTCAAGAAATTCTCCCTCCTCAGCTTCCCAAAGTGTTAGGATTATAGGTGAGAGCCACTGCACCCGGCTTTTTTTCTTTTCTTTTTTTCTTGAGACAGAGTCTTGCTCTGTTGCCCAGGCTGAAGTGCAGTGGCATGATCTTGGCTCACTGCAACCTCTGCCTCCTGAGTTCAAGTGATTCTCCTGCCTCAGCCTCCCAGGTAGCTGGCATTACAGTCGCACGCCACCACACCTGGCTAATTTTTGTATATATATTTTGTTTAGTAAAAACAGGACTTTGCCATGTTGGCCATGCTGGTCTCAAATTCCTGACCTCAAGTGATTTGCCCACCTCAGCCTCCCAAAGTGCTGGGATTCCAGGCATGAGCCACCACGCCCGGCCTCAAATTTTTTTTTTTTTTTTTTTTTTTTGAGACGGAGTCTCGCTCTGTTGCCCAGGCTGGAGTGCAGTGGCCGGATCTCAGCTCACTGCAAGCTCCACCTCCTGGGTTTATGCCATTCTCCTGCCTCAGCCTCCCGAGTAGCTGGGACTACAGGTGCCCGCCACCTCGCCCAGCTAGTTTTTTTTGTATTTTTTAGTAGAGATGGGGTTTCACCGTGTTAGCCAGGATGGTCTCGATCTCCTGACCTCGTGATCCGCCCGTCTCGGCCTCCCAAAGTGCTGGGATTACAGGCTTGAGCCACCGCGCCCGAAATATTTTTTAATAAGGCTCATCGGCTGCTAGTTAGTCCATTGGGTAGGGGCCCATGCCGCTCAGGCCACATCAGGGTCTCAGGCCAGGGCAGCAGCTGTATGTGTGTCAGTTGTCTGAAGGATTAGGAAGGGAGTGTGGCCACGGCTCAGGCAAAGGCAGAAAACCCCTGACACCAAGAGGGAAGGGCATGGTGGGCTCTGATGCTTGTCCGAATTTCCCTCAGCAGACCCACTCACCAGATGGGCCCTGGGACTCACTCAAGGTCCCACAGCTGGAAGTGGTGGGGGTCCTGGGAGGACCTGGGTGTTCTGATTTCAAGCCGGTTTCTTGGGAGGAATTCTCATTGTTTCCATCTTCTCTATTTGGAAATATCTCAAGTAGACATGATGGCACCAGGAGCCAGAGGCCACTGGGCAGAGAAGGCAGGGTCCTGAGTGTTCCTGATCAGGCCTGCTCTGGTCTCAGGCCGGGGAGGACACTGTGTCCTGGTGCTGGGCGGTGTCTGGTGCAGATGGGCGTGTGTGGGTGGGGCCGGAGGAGGCACAGTTACTCGCAAATGGAGCCTGAGTGCTGGACAAGGAGAGTCTCTCCCTTGTCAGGCCTAAGGGGACACCAGGAGCCTCCAGGGCAGGAACAGCATCTGGGAGGCCGGGGGTTGAGGACAGGGCTGCAATAGGGCCTGATTTTGTTCCTGAGAAAGAAGAGACATTTGACTAGTCAGTCACAGAAGGCAGACGAGGACCCCGGACGCAGATTTCAGCGTGGCACAGTCTGTGTGCTCACTGCTGGGGCATTGCCACCTGTGAGGTGGTGGGCTCCCAGTCCCCTGATGGGTGGCCTTCTGTGAGAGTGTGGAGGAGGGGACTCCCTGAGGGAAGGGCTGCATTAGGCTGGTGGTCCCCAACACGGCAGCACATCAGAATCCCTGGAGGAGTTTGCTTATGGTACAGATCCCCGAGTCACCCCCCGAACCCCCACTGGATGGGGCTCTCCAGGGGTGAGGCCCAGGGACTGAGCTGCACAACCTCCATGTCAGGCCTCCAGAGGCTGGGGCTCCATTTATCCCAGCCTCCTCTACCCACCCCTGAGATACGCTGTTGAGGTTTCAAGCACAGTGCAGCCGCAGATGTAGTAGCAGTCCATAGACAGAGAACAAACAGCAACCTCAGGAGACTGCGGATTCGGAGCTTAGTCAGTGGACTTGGTGGCTGCACAGAACCTGGACAATGGCTTCCCTGCAGGCCACTCAAGAGACTGATGTCAGGTGTCATACCTTTGGGGATTAAGATGCTGAAAGTGTTTTGATATCTTTCAAGGGAAACAGAGCTACAGGGCCTTCAACAAGCTGCTCTGCTCCTGCAGTCAGTCCAGTTCAATAGTAGTCTCTGGCTAGGTGCGGTGGCTCATGCTTGTAATCCCAACACTTTGGGAGGCCGAAGCTGGAGGATTGCTTGAGGACAGGAGTTCGAGACCAGCCTGGCCAACATGGCAAAACCCCTTCTCTACTAAAAATACAAAAATTAGCAGGGCGTGGTGGTGCACACTCATCATCTCAGCTATGTGGGTGGCTGAGGCATGAGAACTGCTTGAACCTAAGAGGCAGAGGTTGCAGTGAGCCGAGACTGTGCCACTGCACTCCAGCCTGGGCAACAGAGCGAGACTCCATCTCGAGAAAAAAGAAACAAAAACAGAAAACAAATGTGGTCCCTGATGAGGAGGAGCAGGTGCAGTAGGAAGAGTGTGGCCAGGGACAAGTCCAAAGCCTCCTCCTCTCTCGCTGTGTGACTTTGAGTTAGTGTCTCACCCTCTCTGGGCCTCTCATTTGTAAAGTGAGAGAGTTGGACCTTCAAATCCTCCCGGACCTGGCATGTTACAATACCTTGAGTGACCAGGATCTGGGGTGTTTGCCTAGTGGCTGGCATCAAATGTTGTTCTGACCTGTTCCTTGCTGTGGCGTCACCCCTCCTTAGTTACTTGTTTCCCACTGTCTGCTGGAAGTGTAGCTGGCCTGGCCAATCAGGCAGGAAGGCCTGGTAGCAATGGAGGCAGGACAGTTGGTGGGAGGGAAGGAGTGAGCATGTGGTGGAAGGGAAGGAGTGAGCATGTGGACCTGCCAGGCAGTGGGGCTGGCCAGGGGCAGGGTGCCAGGTACCAGGGCAGGGGAAACTGCCAGGAATCTATAGGCCCTGCCTCAGAGAGAGGACTGGGGCCAGAAGTGGGGGCTTCTGGCTTAGTATACAAGCCCTTGAGGGCACATTCAGGGCCAGACATTGCATTTGTACCATTTTCAGATCTCACAAAACTCATGAGTGGATATCACTTGCCTCATTTATAGACAAAGATAGGAAGGCCCACGTTAAATGATTTGCTCATGGCCACACAGCCAGTGAGAGGCAGAACAGGACCTGAACTCAGGTCTGGCTGATTCTAAAGTGCACAGGGCTCCCTCTGCACCATGCACCTCCTCCTCTGTTATAAGCATCATTCTTCTAAAGCGCGATGGCACCCATCAGCCCAAGGCTCTGCGTGTATCTGTCCAAGGACAGGGGTATGTGCACAGAAATGGACATGCGTGAAGGAAGTGTGATTCAGAATTAAATTGCAACAGAGAAATTTAAAATCACCTAGGCAAACAGAGTGTCAGCAGGATTTCAACCTGAGACCTATCAAGTTGCAAAACTGATTGCTGGGGAAACAGAGGTTGATAAGTTCCAGCCCCTGAGCATGTGCTCACATGGTATGTGGGAGGCCGGCTGCGGGGCAGTTGCCATGCTTCATATTTCTTGGGAGGTGGCCATGAGCTGCTGTGCTGGAGGCAATCAGGGAGGGGTCCCCCAAAGAGGCAGAGCTTGAGTTGTCTCTCAAAAGATGGTTGAAATACACGTGGCAGTTAGATATGGGAGAAAAGAGTTCTAGGCAGCTGGAACAGCATGTGAAAAAAATCAGAGGCCTGGAAGAATGTGTGGAGTTGGGGAAACTGGGAGTAGCTCCCTGGGGCGGGAGGCTGGGTGCAGGTGAGAAGGGAGGTGTGGGAGACAAGGCTGGGCAGGGGTGCCAGAGCAGTGGGCCAGATTCTGGAGAGGGTTTATTAGTGTGACCTTCTGACTTTGGCCAAGCCTCAGTTTCCTAGGCTATAAAATGGGAGAAGTAAGGCCCTCTGTCTGTACAGGTTGTTGTGAGATGTAAACTAGATAGTAACAGTGAAGTGGGTGGCAGGGGCAGTAACTGGCTGTTGCTGCTGTAGTTGGTGATGGTGATGGTGATGGGGATAATAATAACTGGGCTTCCCAGTTTCCTTTTATCTATTCTCAACACGGTAGCAAGAGTAGCTCTGTTAAGACATATGGCAGATAATATCCTTCCCTTGCTCATAGGCCTCCAGGGACTCCCCTTTCATGCATGGGAAATGCCGCAATCCTTGTGACGGTCTTCAGGCTCTGCCTGACCTAATTCGCCCTTTAGCATACTCCCCAAGTGTTCCCATGCTGCTCCCTTCCTGTCACTCCGCTCTAGCTGCTGGCCTCTTCGCCATGCCTGGAACTTGCCAGATTACTCCTGCCTCAGGGCCTTTGCCCTTGCTGCTCCTAAGCCTGGAATACTCCTCCCCAGGTGTCCACACAGCTTGCCCTCCTTCAGGTCTTCAATCACATATCACCTTTTTTTTTTTTTTTTTTCTCAGACAAGGTCCTGTTCTGTCGCCCAGGCTGTAGTGCAATGGTGCAATAATGGCTCACTGCAGCCTTAACCTCCTGGGCTCAGCGATCCTCCCGTGTTGGCTTCTTAAGTAGCTGGGACCACAGGTATGTGCCACCATGCCCAGCTAGTCTTTTAAAATTTTTTGTAGACATAGAGTCTCACCATGTTGCCTAGGCTGGTTTCAAACTCCTGGGCTCAAGCAATCCTCCTGCCTTGTCCCCCTAAAGTGTTGGGATTACAGGCGTGAGCTACCATGCCCGGCCACGTCACCTCTTTAGTGAGGTCTTTGGTCGTGCTGCCTAAAATTGCAAACTGCCCCCTGGACCCTGCCAGCACTCCGCCCCCCTCCCCATCTCTTCTCCCTCCTCTATATCCCTTCTAAGTGTTTATTGCCTTCTAGTTTATTATGTATTCGTGTTGTATTGCTTGTCACTCCCTTTAGAACATAATGAGAGAAGGGCCTTTTGCTTGTTTTGTGCCCCGTGGTATCTCCAGCGTCTAGCTCAGAATTGGTGCTCAGCAATATGTTATTATTATTATTATTTTTAAAATTAATTAATTAATTAATTAATTAATTTATTTAAAAATTATTATTATACTTTAAGTTCTAGGGTACATGTGCATAACGTGCAGGTTTGTTACATATGTATACTTGTGCCATGTTGGTGTGCTGCACCCATCAACTCGTCAGCATCCATCAACTCGTCATTTACATCAGAGCGGGGAGGGGGGAGGGATTGCATTGTTATTATTTTTTATACGCTCTCTGGAGGATAGGTTGGGCCAGCGCCCCCCTGCTGGTGTGACTGGGCCATGACCAGGGTCCCTAAGCTCGCTGTGCTTCTTCGGAAAGACGCTTCCTCCATCCCTCCCGTCTCTTCCACGGAAGCCCAGGAGCAGGATTCCTGCTGACAGCCCCTCCCACCCGCAGGCATCCCACTGATGGCAAAATGCAGCCCCTCTGCTGGCTCTGGGCTCCCTCCCTGCCAGAAGCTCAGTGAGCATCCGGGGAGGATGGCTGGCAGCCTGTGTGCCATCTCATTCCGGAGGAATTTCCCCACTTCCCAAAGCGGTCCAGTGCCTGGGGGCCCCGGAGCCTGGGTGGCCTGATTTAGATGCTGGGAGCAGGGCCCCAGCTGCAGTCTTCCCTAGCCAGCCGAAACTCCTTCTGCCAGAGAGGTTTTTCCTCTGAAGGCTCTCTGGCCTTGTGCATTTCTGCCCCAGAGAGCTGTTCTTTCTAGATCACTGGGCTGCACCCAAGTGTGGGAGTAAGATACCGCAGTCACTCGGTCACTCTGCTGCACCAAGCTCCTCTTTCTTTAGGCACACCTCCTGGAGCATCTGCAGGTGTCTCTCAGACCCCCTCCCCTCCCAATAGTCCCAGCCTCATCCCCTGTCAAACCTTGTTGGCCCATGTCCCATTTGCTTATTGCCTGGCCTGTTGGAGTGACTGACAGTCCGATACCTTCCTCATTTATTGTGTCCCTCTGGGACCTTCAGGAGACAACAGTGCTTTCATTCAGAGAGTGGCAAATGGAATTGCAGGCTGGCGGTGGTGGGATTTTGGGATAGGCTGGCCTCCCATCTCTGGATTCCCACTAGGGAAGTGGAGACTCCCTGGAAAGAGGACAAGATCAGGTATCAGATAGACTGGAGTTGGAATCCTGTCTTTCTTATTTGGATGTGTCCTCTTGGGAAAGTTCCTTGCCCTTCTGTAGAATGGGTGTAGCAGAGGTACCACTCCTCCCAGGAGGGCTGGGGGGACTAAGTGAAATGATGGATATGAGGCCCTTGGCTTGGGGCCTGGCACAGAGTAAGGGTCAACAAATGGGAGTGGTCCTGCTGCACCAGGATGTGGGTCAGGTCTTCTCCCTGCCAAGTGCTGAGCCGTCAATGGTACCCAGCTACCCCAGGGCTATCTGAAGCAATGCAGGAGCCAGCTGGTCCCCCGGAACCTGCCCTGGGCATGGGCGAAGGCTCCTCCTCCTGGGATCCAGCATCTCTCTGGCTGTGGCTCTCCATGCAGGACCTGCTCCTCCCACCTTGCTCTTTCTGTCTGGGCAGTCAGGGCTGATGAAGCTGGCCACCCTGGAGCCATAGGGAAGTCTCTGCCTGTTGTGTTTGGTATATCCTCTGACACTCAGTGACTTCTATTTCACAGACCTCTCGAGGATCCTGATTTCCTGCTGTCTTGTGTGTAAAATGACTCAAATGAGGGACAGAAACCCAGACACATATGAACAGCTGGAACACAGGAGTATTTGCAAATCCCAGGGTGTCAGGCCTGGGAGAGCCCTGAGGGTCGTGAGACCCACCTGCTCTGTCAGTGATGGAGAGCCGGAGGTCCAGAGAGGGCCTGTTACCTGTCACAGGTCACACAGCTTGTAAAGGACTGAGCTAGGGTTCAAACCTGGATTTCCTAATTCCCCACCCAGTGCTCTCTCCACTGCACCCCACCAGCCTGAACCGTCAGTGTGCTGGGGACCCCACAGGGAACCCCACTTTCAGTTCCTGTCTCCATGTCTTGACCCGCATCCCCATACTGGATCAGGTAGAAAGTCACAGGGAGCAACTGAACAGCGTAGGGATTGGTGAGGATCAGGATAGTCTCTAATTCCAAATGGGCCAGTTATAAGAACTTCGCTGACTGCCTCCTCTCCACGCCTCTGTCCGTGCTTTTTCTGTAGTCTGGATTGCTCTCCTCCCAACTCTGCTGGTCAAAATAGCCTTCTCACACCTCCCAGGTACCACCTTCCAACTCCAACACCTCCCAGATCCCAGCCCTCCCAGGTCCCATACCTCCCAGCTCCTACCCCTCCCAGGTCCCACCCCTCCTGGATCCCATCCCTCCCGGATCCCACCTCCCAGCTCCCACCCCTCCTAGGTCCACCTCGCTCCCCTCCTCCTGCGTCCACCACCCCTCCCAGGTCCCACCCCAGCTCCACCTCCCCAGATCCCACACCTCCCGAAAAGCTTTGTGCAGAAAATTAAGGACTGTGCACTGTTCCTTTGTGCCCCATATAGCACTTTGTTTATGCTGCTTTTATCACGTAGTTTCTTGTTTTCATTGTTGGCTGAAGGAAATGGCCCTTTCCCGCTTTCATTCTAAGACATTTGGGAGCCAAGTCAGCTTCAGAGGAAGCCAGGAATCACCTGCGTCCCGACCATAGCACTCAGCAGGAGCTTCTCTGCTGCTGAGGCTTGGGTGGCCTGGCTTCCTCCCACCCGGCCAAACTGTCATCTTCCCTCAGTTTGTGGGAAGTCGGTCTGTTCATCTCTGAAATACTCTTAACAGGCACTTTTAAACTAGACATTGGGTCCTTCTGTAAACCTGTTCTGGCACAGATGCTTACAAACACTTATCTTTCCAGTAGGGTCCCGAGACCAGATGGCCTGGTGCCCACAGTGTCGCAAAAGGCTGGAGTTTGGTTGGTTTCCCCTGCCTAGAAAATAAAGGAAAGGAAGATGTGGCATCCGCCTAACCAGGCTCTCCTGCTGAGGGCTTCCAGCTCTCAGAAATCTCACATTGTTAAGAGCTATCATGTCTGAGCTGGGGCCTGCTATCACCTGCACCTCCCAAGCAGCTCCTGCAGGAAGTTGGACCTCAGAGCCAATCAAAGCCTTGGGATTCCAGGGATCTGCCGGTATCCTCCTCCTGTCATGGACCAGAGATCCTAGCAAAAGCCAATGATTGGCTCCACGCAGACTTTGTAGTTGACACTTAATGCCTTCTTCCTGTATACCGGGCACTGTGACAAGAGCTTTTATGTTATCACATGTAATCATCCCGATAACCTTAAAGCACAGGTGATATTGTCACCATTTCATAGATGCAGAAATTGAGGCCTTGGGATGTTGAGCCATGTGCCCAAGGTCACACACAGCTAGAAGGCTGCCAGCTGGGACTGGAATCCAGCTCTTGCTGACCAGAAAACCTGTGCAAATGACCATTGTACCACCCTGCCATCAGGTCACCTCTGCCCCCTAACACCTGATCCCAGCTTTCTAGAATAAGGCCAGTGTACTCGTAGAGTCTCCAGGTTCGGCTTAACGTGGGCTTAAATGCCATCAGGGTGGAACTCCACTCCTTCCATTAGGAAACTGCTGCCCAACCTCAGAGCTTCGCCGGGAGAAAATGGTTCCTGCCACTAGGCCTAAAATTCCCAGGGATTCATCTCATACCATTTTGCATAATTATGCCCTCTCATGTCATCCCCAATACTTCCCCTCCCTCAAAGGCCTTCACACCCCTTGGAGCCTTGCATGCAATTATCCTATTCTGCTTAACTTGGCAAAGCCCAGAGTGTGGGTCTTTTCATCTGTTATAATTATTCCATTTCCCTTGTTCCTGCATTGTTTCAGATATTTCATCTCTGAACACCCTCCAACTGCAGGGTACCCTCTGGAACAGTGGTTGCCAAGAGCCCAATGCTGCAGTCAGGAAAGATCTCATTAGGAGCAGATGGAGGGAGGGAACATCCCCACTGGGCAGGGGTTGCCCAAGCTGCCAGTAACAATGCCATCTGGAGGGTCTTACCTCTTCCATTCCTGGGCATCCAGGGCTGCCCAGACACTAGTCTGAAGGCGGAAGGGGCTTACCAATTGCTCTTCTGGGCACGGAGGGTGTGGATAGACCCCTCTCTGAGCAGGGACATGGGTCTGAGTCTGTCTACATGTCTCTCACCTCAGCCTTCTTTCACTACTCTCGTTCAGCTGTGCGTTTATTTAACAACCATTTGTCAAAGACCTGCCACAGGCCAGACCTAGAGCTGGGCGGTGGGGATGCCATGGCAAATAGAGGCATGCAGTCCCTGCCCTCAAGGGACATAGGTTCCAGTACATGGGAAAGACAGTAACCAAGCAAAGCAGCTGATGCATATGGACAGTTGAGGCACAAGGAGGGCAAGGGGCAGAGTCCAGGGAAGGAGAGTAACAAGGGGTCCCGCTGACGTGCGGGTGGTCAAGAGGGGCCTCTGAGCAGGTGGCACTGAAGCTGAGACCTGAAGATAGGAAGGACCCTGCTAGGGAAAGACGTGGGAGGTCGGTTTCTGAAAGAGGTGACAGGATATACAAAGCCCTGGGCAGGAGAGGCTTGGCTGAATGGAAGGATGGATGGAAGGGCAGTGGGCATGAGCTGAGGCTGGAGGGCTGGCAGCCCAGACTGGGAGGAGGTTATGTATGATTGCAAGTACTTGCCTCTCCCACTCACTTGCTGTGTGGCATGAGCAAGTCACTAACTTAGGTCTTCTCTTTGGTAAAATGGAGAAGGAAGATCAGGCACGGTGGCTCATGCCTATAATCTCAGCAATTTGGGAGCCTGGGGCAGGAGGATCACTTGAGGCCAGGAGTTTAAAACTAGCCTGAGCAACATAGCAAGAACCTGTCCCTATGGAAAATAAAAAAAAAAAAAAATTAGCTGGGCACAGTGATGTGAACCTGTAGTCCAAGGTACTCAGGAGGCTGAAGTGGGGGGATCACTTGAGCCTGGGAGTTCCAGAGTGTAGTGAGCTATGATGTGCACTCCAGCCTGGGTGACAGAGTGAGACCCTATCTCTTAAAAAGAAATGGAGACGGTAATTCCCCCTTCCTAAACGTGTCAGGAGGCTTCAATGGGAAGCCAGGCTGTTCCAGGCCCAGGGCAAGCCCTGCATGCAGGGAACAATTCTTTTCTTTTTTTCACCCCTAGTTCCTTAAGGAAAAACATTCTAATGTCTCGGCTCTCTCTCTCCAACCCACTCTTGTCCACCGTCCTTCCCCTCCCAAATGTGAGGTTCTCCCATTCTAAGTGACACCCAGACAGAACTGGCCAGACTTCAGCCATAACGCGTCCAGTTGTCTCAACTCTATGTTGTTTGAGCTCTGCCGGTCCCAGATGGTGACGCAACGGACAGGGTTTCTGCCCCCACGGTGGGCTCGCAGGTGTGCCTTCATCTCACTTGCATTCTCTCTCCTTTTTAATCTTCAAATTGTTTTAATTAGTTATTCAGTGGGTACAAAATAATTTTTCTGGCATCTGTGTGAAGTATAAAGAACGAGAACACAGCGAACACCTGCGTACCCACTGCTCGGTTTAAGGAGAGCATTTCCTTCCTATTTGGACTTACGCGTCTGCGTCTCCCCAAGTTTGCCTACAGCTAATCACTTTCTTCAATTTTGTGTTTATCTTTTCATTTCTTTTCTTTATAGTTTTGCACTTATGTTTACATACCCAAGTAACATATTGTTTTAGTTTCTGCATGCTTTGGAACTCTATGTAAAGATAAATGCAACCACACTGTATATATCTTTCATTTGCCTTTTTTGTTCAACCTGGTTTTTTTGAGATCCGTGTTATAACTGGTTTTTTTGCTCTTGTCCCCCAGGTTGGAGTGCAATGGCTCGATCTTGGCTCACTTGAACCTCCCTGGTTCAAGCAATTCTCCTGCTTCAGCCTCCTGAGTAGCTGGGATTACAGGTGCCCGCCACCACGCCCGGCTAATTTTTGTGTTTTTAGTAGAGATAGGGTTTCACCATGTTGGCCAGGCTTGTCTCGAACTCCTGACCTCAAGTAATCTGCCCACCTCGGCCTCCCAAAGTGCTGGGATTACAGGCATGAGCCACTGTGCCTGGTCGGTTACTGTTATATAGTTATTCCATTATGGGAGTAGATCATGATTTAATTATTCATTCTCTGACCTAAGGATGTTTGGAGCTGTTTTTAGGTTTTTTTCTTTCACAGTGCTGCTGAGAACATTCCGGTTCGTAACTGGACCCACAGATGCAATGGTGTCGATCTAGGAGTGGAATTGCTGGGTTATGGAGTAAGGCTAAATTGTTTTCCAAAGCGGCTGTACCTGCTGATATTCCCTTTGGCAGTATAGAAGTATTCCTGTTGATCCACAGCCTTCCCAGTCCATGCTTGGTATCTTCTTAAGTTTTGTTGATTTAGAGGGTGGTATCTCATTGTGGTCCCCCTCAATGTTCCAGTGTATTCTTCAAAGCAGCCATTTTTTGTCTTCGCCAAGGTTAAGATTACTCTCTCCTCTTCAGAGTCTGTTTCCAGGCCCACCCTCTACCCTTCTTGACTATGGCAGAAAAGGATGCAGCCTTCCTTCTCTCTCAAGCCTGGGCTCTTTTCTCTCTAACGTAGAAGCCTACTTCTCCCCTTCCTCCCCATCATCTCCAGTGTCCCCATATTTATGATTTCCAGATTTCATAAATGAGTAGTGTGGTAGGTAGTGTTGGTCACATACCCAATCTCTGGCTATTTTCAACCTCTTCTTCCTTGCCTTCCTCTTCCTATAGAGTCTGAAAATGCTGGATAGCTTCCTGGCCGCCCTTGCAACTAGACATGGCCATGGGACCGAGTTCTGGCCAATGTGATACAGGGGCATGTTTACTGGGAGGCTTCTGAGAAAGATTTATCTCCCTGAAAAAAGGAAGTAGGTTCTCCCTCCTTCTGCCTGCCATGGATGTTTATACATGAGAACATGATGTTTGGAACTGCAGCAGCCACCTTGCAAGTCCGAGCAGTAAGTCTGAGGATGAGAAGCCAGTATGCTTGGAATGTAGAGAAAGGATGAAAAAGGCCTGGATTCTTAGGGACACTGGGGGGCCAGGGAGCTAATTCTGGAGCTGCCACCCTATAGACTGCTTGTTATGTTAATCAGATGTCTTTATTCTCAAATGATGTTCATAGGATAATCTATTTGCAGCCCCAAAATCCTGACTTTGGCCTTTGTAGCGATTTCTGTCGTGCTTTTTTTGTCATCGTGTTCACTGACTCTTTTTGTACTCCAAATCATGCTCTCTAAAGACTCAGTAATGTAATTCCTGCCAATCCAGTTCATCCTGAACTTTCTATAATACTGACACTGTTCATCCACCTTCTGGAGGCTTTTCCCTCTTGGGCTTCTGTGATGCTCCAGGGTCCGGGGTCTTCAGCTGCTGTCATCTTTTTCTCCTTCTCTCCATGAGTTACTTTTGCTGAACACCTGCTACAGACCAGGAGCTGAACATGGTTCTTTCCAGAGGTCATTTTACTCCCTACAAAACTCCTGTGACTTTGGTATTACAATTTCCACTTCACAGATGTGGAGCCTAAGCTCAGAGATGGTAATTAACTCATCCACAGTGATGGACTTAGTAACTGACACACAGCTGGGATTTGAACTGAGGTATCTTCAATTTCAATTACACCATCTCGCCCAAGGCTAGACAGCCAGTCTCTTTCTCATAGCTCTTTTTAACGCTCTCCTGAGGTCAAATGACAGATTCTGATTGTATTAGGCCATTCTTGCATTGCTATAATAAAATACCTGAGACACAGCCTGGCGCAGTGGCTTGTGCCTGTAGTCTCGGTATTTTGGGAGGCCAAGGAGGGCAGATTGCCTGAGTCCAGTAGTTCAAGACCAGCCTGGGCAATATGGTGAAACCCTATCTCTACCAAAAATACAAAAATTAGGCAGGCGTGGTGGCTTGTAACTGTGGTCCCAGCTATTCAGGAGACTGAGGTGGGAGAATCATTTGATCTTGGGAGACTGAGGCTGCAATGAACCACGATAGCACCACTGTACTGTAGCCTGGGTGACAGAGTGAGACCCTGTCTTAAAAAATACCCGAGACTGGGTAATTCATAAAGAAAAGAGGTTTAATTGGCTCACAGTTCTTCAGGCTTTACAGGAAGCGTGGTGCTAGCATCTGCTCGGCTTCTGGTGAAGGCTCAGGGAGCTTTCAACCATGGTGGAAGGCAAAAGGGGAACAGGAATGTCACATGGGGGCCATACACTTTTAGACAGACAGATCTGGCGAGAACTCACTCACTATTGTGAGGACAGCACCAAAAGGATGATGCCAAACCATTCATGGAAATCCACCCCCACGGTCCAGTCACCTCCCACCAGGCCCCACCTCCAATACTGGAGATTACAGTTCAACATGAGATTTGGGTGGGTACAAATATACAAACGATATTACTCACTGCATCAATTCTAGAGAGGCCTCTCAGGTTTTTCCCACAGTCTTACATGATCCCTTCAGTCCTGAAAAACCACGAATGCTTCTCCTCTCCCCTTACATCTGCCATGTGTAATTCTCACCTGGTCTGCCTTTGTGGTTTCTGACCACAGCATCTTTCAACCAGGGAGATGGATGGGTCATCCTGCATTCTTTTTTCCACCCCTCCCTTCTCCATCTCATATTCTCAGTCAGAAGCAGCAGCCCTGGGTGACCCCACTGAAAATGTTTCTCACATCTGTCCCTTTGTCCTCACTCCTAGGCCATGCCCCATGCCTCACTACCTCCCCTTCCCCTTCTCATCCATCCCTGAGACTGCTCCCAGATGGGTGGTTCCAATACATTGCTTTCCTGATGCCCTCACATGCTCCCACTGCTTATATGGCCCAGTCCTGGCTTTCATGGCCCTTCATGATCTGGCTCCAGCTTTGGTTCTTGACAGAGTAGTTCAAATCCACCAGCATGGGCTGCTGTTTCCGGACATACCTTCCCCTTTCTTAACTTCCAGCTGCCCACTCTCCACCCCCACACTGTCTGGCATCTTCCTCCCCTAAGCAGAAAACACCTCATCTTTCAGTACCCACCTCTAGTCCTATGGGTGAGGGGAAGACTTCTGTTACTAGACTGCTGGGATCTCTCCCCCCTCAGCTTTGCTATAACTCTTGCTGTCTCTACAGGTTCCTGGGGCACCTGTCAGATGCTCACTGTGTCATGGTGTCTGAGCCAGATTTCCCACACAAGACCGTAAAGTTCTTTACGATTGGAACCATGCCTCTCCCTATCTCAACCTTGGGGAACTGAATGGAGATGTTCCCTTTCCTGTAAGTCAACTCACCTGCCTGTATCAACATTAACTGAGCATTTACTATGTTCCAGGTTCTGTTCTAGGCACTGGGAATGCAGTTGAGGAGACAAAGTTCCTGCCTTTAGGAGTTTATGGTGTAATAGGGAAGACAAACAAATAAACTGTAGAAAGAATGACTTATAGGGAAAGTATAGGGTGCTCGTAATAGGGGTGCATATAACCAAGGCCAGAGTGACAGGAAAGGCTTCATCCCAGGGAAGGAAATTGTAAATTGAGACTAGAAGAGGTTTAGCCAGGTGAAGTGGCAGGTGAAGAGCAAGGAATATTCCAGGTAGAGCACAGGTGAAAGCTCAGAAGTGAGAGAGAGCACAGCACATTTGAGAGAGTGGAAAACCAAAGTCTGCTCTGGCTGTGGCTGGCATGGAGTGTGTGTAGAAGAGAAGTGGTAAGTAGGGCTAGGAGGGGTGGTGGGTGGGGGCCAGATGCGCTGGACCCAGGAGAGAGAGGTGTCCTGGGTATTGTGGCCTTGGTGAGGAGGGATGACACTTTTTTTTTTTTTTTGAGGTGGAGTCTCGCTGTGTCTCCCAGGCTCGAGTGTGGTGGCATGATCTCGGCTCACTGCAACCTCCACCTCCTGGGTTCAAGTGATTCTCCCGCCTCAGTCTCCTGAGTAGCTGGGACTACACGTGCACACCACCACACCTGGATAATTTTTGTATTTTTTTGTAGAGATGGGGTTTCACCATGTTGGCCAACATGGCTGGTTTTACCCCCAGCCTCAAGCAATCTGTCCACCTTGGCCTCCCAAAGTGCTGGGATTATAGGCGTGAGCCACCGCGCCTGGCCCCAGCACTTTCTGGCCAAGGAAGCTTTAGGTCCAGGGGCATATCAGGGGCCCAGCAGGAGGAATAGATGACGTGGAGGCAGGAAATGATGAAATGGCTGCTAGAACTCGGAAGACTGGAAATGTTCCAATTGCCGGAACTTGCCCTGTGACCTGGGCAATGGTCAGGAATTCCAAAACCTCTAAGGAGTTTGCCAGGCAAAGCATGGTAAGATAGAAACCATGAGGGGGGTGTCTAGAAAGCCCTGTATTTGGGAGTGGAATGGTTCAAGAAAGGCTTCCTGGCCCTGATGGACTTCAAGATGTGTCTGCAACGTGGGACTGATAGTGCTGGGCCTCGGTGTGGTGAGAAAGGTGTTCTCTCCTTCCTGCCAGTGCCCAGAACAGTTCCTGGAACATAGGAGATGCTCAATCTTAGCCTGTGGCTAAGGGCTTCTGGCTCTGGGGACCCTGGTGGCCCAGTTACTCCTGGGACCTCTGGTTCTCCTTTCCAAAGCAGAACCTGACCTTAGGAGTGTGAGGTTGGCAAAGGCCACTTCCTCATCATTCATGTCCCTCCCAGTCTCTACCAAGCTAAGCAAATAGCTACTTTCTTTCCAAGGTAATTGGACCAATTTGTCCAAACATGGAAAGCCAATAAGTGGGTCTGAACTGAAGTCTTTATCTATTATGGCACCACCCCTATTGTCTATAATTTAGTATCATCTGCAAAATAAAATTTTCATTTATACATTCTCCCATAGAACAAATCAGATACAAAATGATAGATTCTAACAGTATCTCCAAGAAGCTCCCTTTCCAGAGAACTCTGCTTTAATTAATTCAACAAATATTTATTGAACCAGGCATTATTCTAGGCATTTGGGATACATCAGTGAACATAGCAAAGATCCTTACCTAAGCTTGCAATTTAGCAGGCAAGACAAACAGAAGACATAATAAGGAAATTATACAGTTTGCTAGAAAAGGTGATGAGTGCTACAGAAAAGGACTAGAAGGGGGACTAAACAGAGAGTTCTCTTTTCCACAAGCCAACCTACCTGAGTGGGAAGGAGGATGGGAAGGATGGAGGGAAGGAAGAGATAGGACACAACGTCTGTGTTTTACTGCCTGCATAAGACTTTGTCCCTGGTTGGAATTTTAAACTAATTGCATGTATTACTTTGATAAAAATTAAGTTTAAATAGTGACATAACTATATGGGGAGGCGAGGGCATCGGTGTGACCCAAGTTCTCTTCTGGCGCTGAAGAAAACAGGACAAAGTTTCTAAAGTGAATAAATCAAGAGATAGAAGCACAGGTATATAGGTCAGGCACGGTGGCTTACACCTGTAATCACAGCACTTTGGGATGCTGAGGCAGGAGGATCACTTTAGGTCAGGAGTTCAAGAACAGCCTGGCCAACACGGTGAAACTGTCTCTACTAAAAATACAAAAATTAGCCAGGCATGGTGGCACACACTTGTAATCCCAGCGACTAGGGAGGCTGAGGCAGCGAAATCACTTGAACCCAGGAGGCGGAGGTTGCAGTGAGCCGAGATCATACCACTGCACTCCAGCCTGGGTGACAGAGCGAGACTCTATCTTGAAAAAAAAAGTACAGGTATACCATTTAGAAAGTAAAGATCATTATCAGAAGAATTTAAAACAGAAACCATGAAAACAGTGAAAAGTCATTTCTTCTAAAGGAAAGAAGACAGACTGGGAAGACTCAGGACAGACTTGGTGGGGGACTCTTGCCTTTTTAAAACAAGCCTTGCTGTATGTTTGGGGTTTTAAACTCATAGGCATGTGTTACTCTGATGATTAAAAAAAATTCTGCTGAGCACTTGAGGGGGTCCACGATGATGGGAGATACCTTTGGGACTTCTGCGGGGAGTGGAGGGTGGTAGAGCAAGCAAGTTCTGCCTCATTTCATCCAAATCCACCTTCTTCTATTTATTTTATGTATCTGACTTTCATGCGAGCTTTGAACAAAGGGTTCTGCAGCTAAAATTGGTTTGAACTCTATGATCCCTTTTGGCTCTCGTAATTAATGATGCTTTATAAGCACCTGTTACCCTTTGTGCTCATGTCTATTTACTTCCTGAAATAATTTCCTTAATTTAGCCAGAAGCCTTGCAGTCTTCCCCCAGTTGGCTATGGTGTGATATGATTGGTGAGTTTGCTGCCAGTTTGCTTGGTGTAGAGGTGAGACCGTGCAGTCGGTCATTCCTGATTGCTACTTCAGAGGGCCTCTGGAGCCACTGTTAGAACAAAGGTCCCATGGGCATTCTGTCTGGCCTCCAGCACAGTGGCTATTGTAACAACAGGTAAACATTTTGGCCAATAATTCTCCAATGTCATCTCAGTATCTGCAGTCTCTCCTGTGCAGCTGTGAATCTGCTTATAGAATCTACTTATAGAACCTTGCCTCCTACTCCACTTCCTGGGGATGGGGAAGAGAGAGAGAAAGAGAGAGAGAGAGAGAGAGAGAGAGACTGTGAATGAAGTTAGGAAAGGGAGGGAGGGAGGCAACTCCCCTTTAGCTTAGTCACCTCCTAGTGACTCCACTTCCAGACATGTGTCATAGTCGGCCTACTCTTGCTCTTGTTCTATTTTTAGGGCATGTCCACTCCATTCATGTTTCTTGGGCCTCTGTAGTTGTTGCCATTTCTGCTTGGCAGCTGCTTTCTTGAATTCGAGGTTCCATAGGTTCTGTGTTTCCAGGCACCTTTCATGCACCCTTGCCTTTGCACACTGGTTTTCATCTGGTGTCTGGGGATCTGACACTGATCCTTGAAGGCCACGATCAAATGCCATGTAGTTTGTAAAACCTTTCTGGGCCCCCAACTCTGGAGAGTCTGTCTCCACCTTAGCACTTATCACAGACCCCGGCCATCTCTCGATTGCATGTTGGTGTCCTTGGGGGGTTGGAAACATCCCATGGTCGTCTCTCTGAGGCATACAGTGGATGTTTAATAACTGCTTGCCGAGTGAAATGAAGTATATTTGCCGATATCTCTTCTATGCTTTAGGAAATCCCACTGGGCCTGCAAGAAATGTCAGTGTGGGAAGATTTCTCTCAAGGCATCACCATAAATCTTTTCCTGTTTTCTTCTTGAAAGACAAGATGTGGAAGAGTCAGGTAACATCTAGAGAAAGCCTCTAATATTTGGATGAATTCTATCTGGGGAGGGGGAATTCTTGCCACCATTTTACAGATCAGAAATCTGAGACTCAGAGAGATTGAGATTTGCTAATGATTACATAATGATTACATAGTAAATAACAGAGCCAGAGGTTGAAACCTGTGTCATCTGACTCCAGGGACGCCGTTTCCTGCCACACACTTCCTAGTAGTCTCCGCAATGTGCTGTGAGATGACACCGTTTAAGACTTTCCAGACCACAAGCTCCCCCTCAAGCATTCATGCGATTGTTTTCCATCCAGACCCAAGTGCTGAGAATTTCCTTGTCTCCCCTGCTTTTTCTTCATCTTCCTGAGGTTTGCTAGCTCATTCCCTGGCTTCTCTGCAGTCTGCAAGAGTTCGTTTTTCTCTCATCTCTTTCCAGATATTATGATTTCCAAATCTTTCTGTTGGTTTCTTTTTCCGGCTGTGGTCCTTTATTGGGAGGCTTTCCAATGCAGCCACAGATCGGAGGATGATAACACTGAATTAGTTAGTGGATCTTCTTTGATGTTATTTTGTGGGTGAACTCATTAATTTATGATAAAAAAACATCAAAGAGTTAGGCTCTTGCATAGGACTAGATTGTCCCAAGGCAGCTGGATAATAATGATTAGTCAGATTAAATCTCAAAGAGCTCTCTGCCTCAAATATAGGGGCTAAAGTCCAGATGACTGCATTTGGGAACATCCCATCCTCTAGCATCCCATCACAGCCTTGAGTCAGTGCAACGTGGAACGCTCCCCACTCTGAATGTGGGTCTCTGTCTGTGGCTTCCACTTTGAGGCCACTAAGACTTCAGGTCTGTCCAGATTGTTACAACCCTGGAGGCAATGTAGGGGAAATAAGGTGAGGCTGTGAAAGCCTCTTTCCCATCAGAGCAGCTGGATATTAAAAGGGATCATTTGTCCTTGCGTGAGTGATCTCAAAGCCCTCTGTAGACTCCAGTCCTGTGATGTCAATGGGGAGAACTCTCTCTGGGCTACACGGGGAAGTGCCAGCTCCATGCTTGGCATGGAGCAAGCTTTCTACAGGTACTGGTTGAATGATGGACCAAGCTTTCTAGAGGTAATGGTTGGATGATGTGTGAAAAGCCGTTGGCTAGTAGAAGGGGAGCAGGAGTGGAGCTCAGGTTTTTCTTTATGTGACAAAACCTCCTAACCAGCTCCCATCTGTGGCCGTTTACCGTGCTTCTTTCACCTCTGTGGAAAATTGTCTGTGCTCCTCTCCCAAGCCATCCCCTCTCTGTTTGCCTTGTGTTCCATTCCCTGCTGGCCTGTTAAGGGCTTGCTCCTGCAATTAACCCTCTCTTTTCTGACCTATCAGTGTTTCCCTCTCTACTAGATGATTCTTGTCAGCAGACAAACATGCCCTAATGTCTTCCCTCTTGAAAGGAACCTCCCTTGCTTCCATGTCTCCCTTGGATCCCCATGCTAGTCTTTGCTTCCCTTTGCAGCAGAAAGAGTTGTTTACACTCTCAGTGCCTCTCCTTCCTTTCCTCCATGCTAACTCTCAGACCCACTTTAATCAGGATCTTATCCCTGTACCACTAACACAACTCTTGTCAAGGTCACTGGTGAACCTTCTTGCTGCCAAGTCCAGTGGTCATTTCTCAGTTCTCATCTTATTCCACCTGCGAGCAGTGTTCAATATGGCAGGCAAGGCTCTCTTTCCAGCCTTCTTTGCTTGGCTTCAGGACACCACTCTCTCTTGGGTCTCCTCCTACTTCACTGGCCCCTCTTCTCAGTCTTTTGTCTTCCAGCCTGTCAGTGACCAAGTGTCCTGAATCAGTTCTTGGACAGCTTTTCTAGTTATGCCTACTCCCTTGATGTCTCTAGTCCCATGGTTTTAAATGCTATCCACATACTGAAGAGTCCTGAAGTTATATCTCCAACTCCTCCTCCTCCCTTATAACTCACTTATAACATGTACATCAAACTTCAAACCTAAGTCAACAAAACACAACCAAAATGCTGTGTACCCCAACCCTTCAGGCCTACTCAGTCCCTAGTCTTCTCCTCTCAGTAGACAACCACTCCTTTCTTCTGATGGCTCAGATCTCAAGACTTAGAATCATCTTTGACCATCTCTTATGTATTTATGTATTTATTTATTTTGAGACAAAGTCTTTCTCTGTCCAGGCTGGAGTGCAGTGGCGCAATCTCAGCTTACTGTAGCCTCTGCCTCCTGGGTTCAAGTGATTCTCCTACCTTAGCCTCCTGAGTAGCTGGGACTACAGGTGTGTGCCACCATGCCTGGCTAATTTTTGTATTTTTAGTGGAGTCAGGGTTTTGCCATGTTGGTCAGGCTGGTCTTGAACCCCTGATCTCAAGTGATCCGCCCGCCTTGGCCTCCCAAAGTACTGAGATTACAGGCATGAGCCACCATGCCCAGCCTGTCTTCTTTATACCACACATCAATCCATCAGAACATCCTCTCAGCATTACTTTCAAATTATTTCTAGAATCTGGCCACTTCTTCCCACTTCTGCTGCTACTACCAAATTCTAAGCCACCACCACATCTTCTAAGCCTGAGCTGCTGTAACAACCTCCTAATTGGTTTTGCAGCTTCTAGTCTTGCCTCCCCTCTGACATCCAGTGGAATCTTTTAAAAACTGCAATTAGATGATGTCACGCCCCTATGCTAAACCTCCTTAGGCTTGCCATCTCACTTTATGAGTAGAATCTAAAGTCTGTATCGGGGCCTACAAGACCCTGGAAGACCTGATTCCTGCTACTGCTCTGAACTCAACTCCCAACTCTCTTCCCCTTGCTCACCTCAGGTCTAGCTACACTGGTCTCCCAGCTATTTTTTGTTATTATTATTACTATTTTTTGGAACTGAGTCTCACACTGTCACCCAGGATGGAGCGCAGTGGTGCAATCTCAGCTCACTGCAACCTCCGCCTACCACGTTCAAGTGATTTTCCAGCCTCAGCCTCTCGAGTAGCTAGGATTACATGCAACCACCACCACACCTGGCTAATTTTTGTATTTTTAGTAGAGATGGGCTTTTGCCGTGTTGGCCAGTCGAGTCTTGAACTTCTGTCCTCAAGTGATCCACCTGCCTTGGACTCCCAAAGTGCTGGGATTACAGGTGTGAGCCACCGGGCCTGGCCTCCTGCTGTTCTTTGAACATACCAAGCCCAGTCCTGCGTCAGGGCCCTTGGATTCTGTCCTCTTTGCCTTGTCACTCTTCCTCCAGGTACCTATATGTCTAGGTCTCTCTCTTCCTTCAGGGCTCTACCCAAATTTCACCTTATCAAAAAAAGTATTTCCTGACTATTCCTTTCTAAAATAAGCCCTCTCTATCACTATCTCCTTGCCATGTCTTCTTCCTAGCAGTGATCCCATTTTTCTTCCTAGCAGTGATCACAACTTGCCATATTTTACACATATTTGCTTATGTCATGGATTGTTACCCCCATTACTATATAAGTTCAATAAGGACAGAGGCTTTGTATTTTTAGTCATGACTGTATCCCAAGTTCCTAGAAGAGTGCCTGATACACAGTAGGCATTCAACAAATAGATGTTGAATGAATAGATTTGTTGAATGGCCTCATCCGGATATCTAGTCATCAGGTTAAGAGAGTGGTTTCCAGAAGGTTGTGTAATTGATGTGATCAAAATCAAGTGGGAGGAACCGTGAAATTTACATGAGGGTAATCAGATTATGTGCTCATTTATTACCAGTGACCACTGCAGGATTCATAGATATTCTGTTTGGTCCTTTATGTCAAATCCTATGCCAAACTATAAGGTAGAATGAGACACCTGTCTTTAACTTCTTTAGCATGTCACTTATCCTCTGGGACTCCGTGTTTTCATCTGCAAATTAAACAGCTGGAGATGTGGTTATTGCTCTGCTAGTGTATGGTCTACCAGATGCTGGAGGGAGGCAGCACAGTTAAGAGGATCAACCACACAGGCTCTGGAGCTTGACTGCCCGTGTCTGAAACCTGTCTCCATTCCCCACAAGCCCTGTGACTTTGGGCAACTTACTCAGCTCCCTCGTTTATAAAGTGGGAATAGTAAAAAGATCACAAGAACACAACTCAGAGTAATTGTGAGGATTACATAAGATCATACATGTAAAGTGTGTAGCATATGGACTGGCACATGGTAAGTGCTCACTAAATGTTAGCTATTAAAAATGAAAAGTTCTGGGGGAATTTTTGAGGGGTCATTGCTATTAATGTGTTTTAGAGGTGACAAACTTCTAGAATATTAGATGATATGGGAATTTTAAAAGCATGATAATTGGCTGGGTGTGGTGGCTCACGCCTGTAATCCTGGCATTTTGGGAGGCCGAGCTGGGCGGATCACCTGAGCTCAGGAGTTTGAGACCAGCCTGGCCGACATGGTGAAACCCCGTCTCTACTAAAAATACAAAAATTAGCTGGGCACGGTGGTGTGTGCAGGTAGTCCCAGCTACTCGGGAGGCTGAAAATCACTTGAACCTAGGAGGCAGAGGTTGCAGTGAGCCGAGATAGTGCCACTGCATTCCAGCCTGGGTGACAGAGCAAGACCCTATCACAATAAAATAAAATAAAATAAAATAAAATAAAATAAAATAAAATAAAAGCATGAGAATGGTATTGTGCCTAGTTCGGATAATGCTCTTCTTCTTGGGAGATGCATGGTGAATGGAAGTACTTACAGATAAAACCTCATGATGTCTGTCACCTTATAATAATCTAGGCAAATATATCTCTGTTTTTATATCTATCAATAAAGCAAATGTGGCAAAAAGCAATTGTTGGAGCTAGGTAGATGGCATAGTTTATTGTACTATTCTTTCAACTTTTCTGTCTGTTTCAAAATTTCTTTTTTTTTTAATTAATTTATTATTATTATACTTTAAGTTCCAAAATTTCAAAATAAAAGGTTGGAGAAAAAACAAAAGGCCCTAGAAACAGTCTAGTGAAATCCAACACTCATATCTTACAGAAAGAGAACCATAAGCTCAGAAAACAAGACAGTTGCTCAAGGTTATATAGCTGGAAAAGCCTGGGCCAGAAATCCAGGTCTCCTGGCTGCCAGGTTCTCCCTGTGTGTGGGCTTCAGACTGTCAGGCAGCAGTGAGCTGCAGAGGAGCACACCCCGCCACCCCTCAAAGAGACCAAGGGGTACTATGGGTGTGTAAAAAGGCACTTGTGTTGGTGTTTCCTTTTTTATGTTTATTTTGTTTATTTAATTATTTTGAGACAGAGTTTCACTCTTGTCGCCTGGGCTGGAGTGCAATGGTGCGATCTCAGCTCACTGTAACCTCTGCCTCCTGGGTTCAAGCAATTCTCCTGCTTCAGCCTCCTGAGTACCTGGGACTACAGGCATGTGCCACCATGCCCAGCTAATTTTTTTGTATTTTTGGTAGAGATGGGGTTTCACCATGTTGGCCAGGCTGGTCTTGAACTACTGACCTCAGGTGATCCACTCGCCTTGGCCTCTGAAAGTGCTGGGATTACAGGCATGAGCCACTGCACCCGGTCTTATTTTTAATTTTTTAAGAGACAGGCTCTTGTTCTATTGCCCAGGTTGGAGTGTAGTGGCACAATCATGGCTAGCTGCAGCCTTGAACTCTTGGATTCAAGTGATTCTCCTGCCTCAGCCTTCTGAGTAGCTGGGACCACAGGCACACATCAACGTCTGGCGAATGTTTTCATTTTTTGTGCAGACAGGGTCTTGCCCAGGCTTGTCTCGAACTCCTGGGCTCAAGCAATCCTCCCACCTCAGCCTCCCAAAGTGTTGGGATTACAGGTGTGAACCACTGCGCCTGGTCTCCTTTTTATTAAACAAATAGCTCATTTAGTTGGAATTTATGATGTCAAAAGTGTGAAGGTGGCACCAGAGCCAGACCTGCTATCCTTGGAGAGTGAGCATACTGGTTTGGCACCATCTGCTTGTGGTTTTGAGTGGTGGTGGTAGTGGTGGTGCGTGTGTGTAAACTCGGGTTGCAGAGGAGAGAGGGAAGAGTAAAAGGGTGGGGCCCAGGTCCAGGAAGATCAGCAAGGAGAGACTGGCTTCAATTCTGGAGCTCCCTGAAAGAAGTGACCCCAGGCTATGGCTGTGAACGAAATGTGGGCACGTATTTAAAGAAAGGAAATGATTCTCTGCGGTCAGCAGGATCTTTGTCTAGCTAGTGGGGTTCCAGGAACTGCAAAGGAGAGGGAAAGGAGGGGCCGTCCGTGCAAGCCCGGCTGTGTGTATATGGGGGGAGCACACAGCGAGGAAAAGGGAGAGAAAGAAGAGAAATTATTCTGAAGAGGAAGCCGGGGGCGGGGCGGGGGAGGGGTAGAGCCGGGGCACTGGGGGTGGCTGGAAAGGTAGAGAGGTCGCACCTGGGGGCCTGCGAGAGGCTCGGGAGCAGTCAGCCTTCGCAGGCTGAAGCGTCTTGCCCCAGAAAAATCACTGCCCCACTCTCCTTCAGGCTGGATGTCCCGGGGGCCGCGGCAGCGAGTGCAGAGCTCCGGGGCTCTCACGAGGGGGAGGGCAGGAAGGGGAGGCGGGGCCTCGCGCGGGGCGGGAGCCGAGCCTGTGGCTCGGGCGGGGCTCCTCTCCGGCGGCGCCGGAGTCTGGGGGCCGCGGCTTCCCCCTCCTGGCCCGCGGCGGCTCCTGGCCCCTCCTCCCCCCGCCGCCCCCACCCCCGCCACCGCCGCTGCCGCCGCCGCCGCCAAAGCTAAACCCGGCCGTTGCCTGCAGGAGCCGCGGCAGCGGGCGATCGGGCCGTGAGGAGCCTCGGGCGCGGCCTCGCCTCCCGGGCCCGGCGCCTGCCTCAGCACCGCGGAGAGCGCCGCGCCCCTTGCCCGGACCCCGCCGCCCGCCCGCCCCCGGCCCACCTGTGCCCGGGCCCGCGGCGCCCGCATCAGCACTGCGGACAGCGCCCCGGGCCCCAGCTCGCCGCCGCCGCCGCCGCCGCCCACCTGCTCCCGGGGTCAGCACCGCGGACAGCCCCCCTCACCAGGCCTCGCGACAGCCTCCGAGCGCCCCCTGATCATGGCCACTGAGGTAGGGGCGAGCGCCCGACTCGCAGGCAGTGCCTGATTGCCGCAGGACCAAATGCCCTAGGGGCGGGCTGGGCAGAAGGGGGAGGCGGGAGTTGGGGGTGGGATGGGTGATTCCCCGGGTCAGGTCTGGAGGGAGGAGGTAGGGGCTTAGTGAGGGCTCATCTCCCCCTTGCGTGTCAATCTTCCCCTTGCCCCACCTGAGCCCCTAAGCTGTCCGCGACACTTGTTGGCATTAGTGCCAGGGTTGCTTCAGGGTCCCAGGCTGGGCTTTCCCCTTCCCTGGACTTCACAAGTCCTGAAACCGCTTTCCTAGAGGGTTGGAGACGCGTGTGTGCGCGTGTGTGAGGGGAGGGAAGGCGGCTGGTCGCCGTTGCTATGCAGTCAGCTTCTGAACCCTAAAGCTTGGCTAAGGGATGACAGACTTACCTCTACATCCGCATTTCCTTTGCGGGAGGGAGGGGACAAAGACATCCTCAGGCTGAGAACCCAAACGGTTGGTCCCCACTTTTGCATATCACCCTTCTTGAGTTTTTACCCCATTCGAGGTTTTCTTCTTTTTCTTTTTTTTTTTTTCCCCAGGGTGTCCAAATTTCCCCTCCATCTGATGGGAGGTTCTGCCTTCTTCAGGGTGCAGTGATAGATGTGTCACCTTCAAGCACTTGAAGTCTGAACCAAGGGGCCTGTTAGCTAAGGGCAGAATCCTGGTGTAATGTTTGAGGTCAGGGATTTCCCCCTCTACCCCTAGGAATTGCCCTTCTCCCCCCTCATTTCAGGACAGAGATTGGGCTGTTTATGTTCCCACTTTATATGTAGTAAAGGTGATGGATGAGAAACGAGAGGACTGATTTGCTACTCCACACAGCATGTCAGCAGTAGAGCTGAAAGTTTTTGCCTTTGAATTTTTGGAGTGAAACTCAGGACATCAGGGTCTCCCCAGTTCTGATGTTGACTTCCTTTGTGGTGTCTCCCCATTTCCAATCCAGCTGGCATGAGCTGGGGAAGCGCAGAGGCCTTTGAATGATTCAATGCAGTGCTTCTGGGCATCCTAGTGAGCAGTGTGACATTAATATTAAGTGTGGCTGTTGTTATTCCACTCAAGTTTCCACCACAGAACAAGGTGTCATTGCTTGGCATTGCTTGGCGTTCTGACAAGGCACAAGGTTACCTAGGAGGAGAGCTTGCCTCTCAGGACTAGGTGTGGGGGCAAGCCCTGGGCAGACCCTGGGAGCTTGGTTTCTAGAATAGAGGAACCCAGAGTACTCACAAAGCACCAAAGACACAGAAGAGGGCAGGAATAATAAAGGTAGAAACCAAGGAGCTGGTTATCTTCCAGATAGGGCTGCCAGACTGCAGCAGAGCTGTGTTGGATGGAAAAGGGGAACTTCAGCTACATGGGCATGGCTGGGCCAGCAGTGTGGGCAGAGAAGGCAGCTGCCTCTGCGATGTGATCTGACAGATTCCAACAGGCCCATCTGTCCCAGGATATCTCCCTCACAGGTCTGCCATGGTCCACAGATTCCAACCAGCAGGCTACATCTCTAGGTTGAGGCGGCGTTTCCAGGAGGCTGCTGTGAGACATGCATGACTCTCCCCTGGGAGGGGCTCTGCTCATAACGCCTCTGAGAATATTGCACTTTCCTGTGTACAAAGCACTATCGCATGCATGATCTCTTTCAAGCCTCAGAGCAGCCCTGTGAAGTGGGTAAGGATGGTATTATTATGCCCAATTAACAGATGAGACAATTAAGGTTCAGAAGCTTGCCTGGTCCCTGTGAAGGAGCCAAAGAAGCATCATTATCCCATTTTACAGATGATGCAACTGAAGTGCTGAGACTTATTCAGGAAAATATGGCTAAAAGGTGGCAAGGATGGGATAAGAACTTGAGTCTTCTGCTTCTTTGGCCAGTGCTTTTTTTTTTCTTTCCTGCATCCAATTAGCCTATTGTGTCACCTGATAGAGAGGAGGGCCCTCCAGGTCTTGATGTGAAGCTTTGATGGAGAGAAAAGGAAGTCATGACGGGCTGGAGTGTGGCGACTCAGGCCCCCTGCTTGGCCTGGCTGGGTTGGTTTGAGGGCAGAGGGACAGAGGGGCAAAGGAAAGTCCAGAAGTGATGGGGAGTTGAGGACAAACATTCCTCACTTCACAATTTGGCCTTGGGTGGACTCTGATGGTAGAACTGAGGCAGGAAGCCTTAGCTCTGCCAGGGCACAGGACATGCACGTATTCTGGGTTATGGGGTGAGTCATTCTCCTGAGGCTGTTTTTACTATTAGAATTGAGTTGAGATTACCAGGACAAACTTGTTGGGAGAGAGAAAACATTGCTTTCAGTTCCCATGATTATTCTCTTAGGATTCTCAATAGGAAGTCCTCAGCTCTAGGAGAAGCTGTATTGAGAGGAGAGAGGGAGAGGAAAGGGGTGGGGATCGGGACAGAGAGGGAGGGGTGAGGGAGAGGGAAGAGATTCATGGGTGGAAACTGGGTCTTTTCTGTTCCCTAATTTCTGTTTAGGAGTTAGCATTAGGGGAGAGGTGTCTGTGAGGAACTCAGAGGAGGGATGGAGCCTCCTGAGCGATACACTGACCTCATTTGGAAAGCTGCAATGAGCCCATTTTCTGAGCAGCAAACCTCTGCAAATGTGTGTCACTGGGAGCAGGGTCTGCCCTGGGAAATAGTCTAGGTGACCAAGGACAACTAGGAAGTGCCTGGCTGGGAGGGGCTTCTCCAAGCGGTGGGGTTTGGCCTCTAAGAGATTTTAAAATGCATCCAAGTAGCATTATTCAAGCAGGGTATTTGGAGGTTTGATCTTTGAGGCTTGGAATTAATGACCAGTAGACATTGGGTCAGGCTTGAGCACTGGTACAGGCTGAGAAGAAGGGAGGCCTTGTGGCTGGTGTTTTATCCTTAGGCTTGACCTGGCTGTCTGTGACTCACAATCCTCACTCCTCCTTCACACCCCAGCCAGGAAGCAGAGTGCTGGCATCAGCGGAACCTCCTGATTCTTGATGCCTCACATGCATCCTAGGGAATGAGATGGTTTTTAATGAGGGTGAAGATGGGGCCAGGGGGGCACTCCTGTTGGATTTGGGCAGACTGGACAAGGAACTCATTTGCATTCCAGAGCTTGTTCCACTGTACCCCAGCTGGTTGACTGTCAGGTGAACAGGAGCCAAATATGTGACCTGTGGTACCCACTCTCCAGGAAGCCTCCCCCTCCTTCTCACACTGAAGTTTGAAAATTGGTCCCATGGGTCTTACCACTGATTTTCTTCCTTATGAAATGCCTCTTGGCCCTGTCTTCACTCTGCTGCCAGTGGGCCAGGGGTGGCAATGGGAGAGAGGGGCAGGGCTGAGGAAGGTGAGAAGTGGAGAGAGGCTCAGGTCTCTGGGTCAGTTAAGAACCTCCTGGGAGATGCCCAGGGGAGACTCAGAAACTGCAGCCTCAGAGAGAGGTGTGCACATATTTTGAGATCCTCTGGTAGGATTTCAGAGCATCATGGATCTCTGCTGAAAGCCCCACCAACTTGCTGAAAGCTTAGTAGCTGGCCAGAGGCCTGGAGCCTGGCTTAGCTCTTGCCCAAGGGGCCCCAGCCATGGGATTCTTTATTTGGAGGTCCTAAACTAGCAGCTCTAGAAATGAGTCTGGTCCATGGGTGTGCCTTATTTAGTCTGTTGAGTGCTTATACATTTAAAAAATGTGTTAGAAACATACAAAAATCAGGATATTTGTTGTTAAGAAGATCTAGATTTGTGGCTTCTTTTGAGACACCAGAAGTGCTGGCAACCTGGGTATACATTCCCGTGTGGCAATAGTCATCTGCCTCCTGGAGATGGGGTACCAGTTTTCTAATTAGTCCCCCAGGCCCCACCTGGCCCACTTATTGCTCAGCCCCTGTAAACATTTGCATTCATAATCCCTGATAAAACCTCTAAAATGTCAGAGCTGAAAGGGGCTTGAGCAATGATGTAGTTCCAGTTTCTTAGTTTCCAGCTGAAGAAATTGAGGTCCAGAGAAGGGAAGACTTTCCCAGGGCCATGTGGCCCAGGGTCAAGTCTCCTGCTCCCAGGTCAGTGGGCCATCTTTCCACCAGGGCTTCCTGGCACTTCACACTCAAGCCACCATGAATGGAGAAAACCAGGAGACCCTGCCTTGCCTTAAATCCTGCTCTTCACCAACTTCAGATGGGTCTGCAATATATGTACTCTATGTAGGTCTGGGAGACTAAGGCTCTGCCATATAAAATGTGTCTGATATCCTTTAGCAACTCCTCAAGAGTTGCTTCTTCACAAACACTCTCCAGGGAGAGAAGCAGATCTCTGGTCACCCAGAGCCTGGATAGTAGTCTAAGGCTCAGGATATTGTTGGTACTGAAAAGGGTGTTGACCTATCTTTCTCTGTCTACTTGAGAACCCGTGGATCAAAGCCAAGAGGAAATGGGAATTTATTATGTAAGGTAGCACCCCCAAATCTTAATGTATTAATAGCTTAATACAATAGAAGTTTGTATCCTGCTCAGTGAAGTTCCAGGTAAGTGTTCCTGATCAATAGGTATTGATCTTTCTGGCAGTGATTCAGGGACCCAGGCTCTCCCCAACTTGTAGCGTCACTGTCTTCAACAGAGGGCTCCACCAGCCTCCATGAAAGGGGAAAAAGCAGGGAGGAGTGGTACATCTTTATGAGTCAAGCCTATACATGGCATTCGTCACTTCCTCTCACATTCTATTCAGTCATAGGGACCCACCTAACTGCATGGGAGGCTGGGAATTAATATAGCTGTGTGCCTAGGAGCAAGAAGAAATGGCTTTGGTCAATAGCTAGCCAGTTGCTAGAGACACATGCCTTCAGGACAGCACACATATATGTGTGTACACATGTGTGCATTCAGGCACAGATTTAACAAAATCCCTATCAAATTAGCAACATCATTTTTCACAGTATTAGAAAAAACAATGCTAAAAAAGAGAAAAACAATGCTAAAGTTCATATGGAACCAAAAGAGAGCCTGAATAGCCAAAGCAATCCTATGCAAAGAACAAATCCAGAGGCATCACATTGCCTGACTTCAAATTATACTACAAGGTTATAGTAACGAAAACAGCAGGTTTTATATGGGTTAGAGGAGAGGAAGCTGAGTCCATGTCAGAATGGTTTCTCTCCTTTCTTTCCATTCTCACCACCGCTTTTCTCACCACTCTTTAGTTTTTCCCATGGACTATTAGAAAGAGAATCATCCCTCCAACTGGCCCCTCACCCCAGTCTTGTCCTCTTCCCACAAAACTGCTAGAATGAGTCTTCTAGGGGTAGGGGAGTCCACAGATTGACTGACTTTTGTAAGTTGGTTTTACAGGGGCAGAAGAAGGCCATAGCCCTGTTCTTTACTCTTGAAAATACATTATAAAACCTTAACCAGAGCAGACACATTAACAATTAACTTATTTATATTACCAAAGAATTCTTTATTTCTCCAAGTTTTCATAGGTTCCTAGTAGATATCAAGGGGATTTCCTTAAAGAAAACCTTGATTAGAGGAATCAATGAATATAAGCCTAGAGGAGGGCTTAGACATTATTTAATTCGGTCACAATACTTTGAGATTATGTACATTTTGTACATAGAGCAAGGTTCACCTGGATTTAGGAAAGTCACACATAGTGTTTTTGGATTCCCACCTTTTCAGGACCTTGATCTACCAATTAACTGCTCCTTCTACTTTATTGATAACCTTTCCTAGGTATTTATTATTTCCCAAGATTTTTGTTTGTTTTTAAATTTTATTTTATTTTAGATTCAGGGAGTATATGTGCATGTTTGTTTCATGAGTACACTGCATATTGGTGGTGATTGGGCTTCTAGTGTACCCATCATCCAAATAGTGAACATTGTACCTGATGGGTAATTTTTTAACCCTCACCTCCTCCCCTCTTTTGGAATCCCCAGTGTCTATTATTTTCATCTTTATATCAATGTATACCCATTGTTTAGCTTAGACTTATAAGTGAGAAGGTGTGTTTTGTGGCATTTGATTTTCTGTTTCTAAGTTAGTTCACTGAGGATAATGGCCTCCAGCTCCATTCATGTTTCTGCAAAAGATATAACTTTATTATTTTGCATGGCTGTGTAGTATTCCATGGTGTATATATACCACATTTTCTTTATCCAGTCAAGTGTTGATCATCACTCTGAAGTTGGTTCTATGACTTTGCTATTGTGAATAGTGCTGTGATGAACATACGAGTATAGGTGTCTTTTTAACATAGTGATTTATTTTCCTTTGGGAGGATGCCCTGTAGTGGGATTGCTGGGTTGAATGGTAGTTCTCTTTATAGTTATTTAAGAAATCTTCATACTGTTTTCCATAGAGGTCGAACTAATTTACATTTCCACCAACAGTGTATAAGTGTCCCCTGTTCTCTGCATCTATGCCAGCATCTGTTGTTGTTTTTTAATAGTAGCCATTCTGATTGGTGTAGCATGATATCTCATTGTGGTTTTAATTTGCATTTCTCTGATGCTTATTTATGTTGATCATTTTCATGCGTTTATTGGCAGTATTTATTCTTTTCAGAAATGTCTGTTTATGTCCTTTGCCCAGTTTTTAATGGTTTTTTTTTTTCTTGTTGAATTGTTTGAGTTCCTCATAGAATCTGGATATTAGTCTTTTGTCAAAGGCATAATTTGCAAATATCTTCTCCCTTTCTGTAGGTTGTCTGTGTACTTTGTTGGTTATTTCTTTTGCTGTGCAGAAGTTTTTAATTTAATTAAGTTGCATTTGTCTGTTTTTGTTTTTATTTCATTTGCTTTTGGGGACTTCATCATACATTATTTGCCTATGCCAATATCCAGAAGAGTTTTTCCTAGATTTTCCACTAGAATTTTTACATTTTCAGGTCTTAAATTTCAGTCTTTAATCCATCTTTAATTAATTTTTGTATATGGTGAGAAATAGGGGTCCAGTTTATTCTTCTGCACATGGTCAGCCGGTTTTCCCAGCACCATTCTTTGAATAGGGAGTCCTTTCCCCATCCCATTTACAATAGCCACACACACACGCACACACACATACACATACACATACACACACACACACACTTAACCAAGGAAATGAAAGATCTCTATGAGGAGAACTACAAAACACTGATGAAAGAAATCGTAGATAACACAAACATATGGAAAGACATCCCATGCTCAAGGATTGGAAGAATCAACATCGTTAAAATGACCATACAGCCCGAAGCAATCTACAGATTTAACACAATCCCTATCAAATTTAGCAACATCATTTTTCACAGGATTGGAAAAAACAATGCTAAAAAAAAGAAAAAACAATGCTAAAGTTTATGTGGAACCAAAAGAGAACCTGAATAGCCAAAGCAATCCTATGCAAAGAACAAATCCAGAGGCATCTCATTGCCTGATGTCAAATTATACTACGAGGCTATATAACCAAAACAGCAGGTTTTGTCTGGGTTACTGGTACAAAAATAGACGTATAGACCAAGGGAACAGAACACAGAACCCAGAAATAAAGCAACATATCTACAACCAACTGATCTTTAACAAAGTTTTTCCCCAGTGTTTAAGCAAGTTTAAGTATCTTTCATCTTAAATCCTCCCCTTCAGCAGGAACCTTTCCTGCTCCTTGTGATCTGATTCTTGCCTCCTCTACAGTCTCATCTCCCACTGTTTCCTATATAATCTGCAAAGTACCTCCAGTCTTGCTGAAATCTGCCTCTAGTAGACCATGTGCTCTGTCTTTGTCACTTTGCACAAGCTTCTCTTTTTTCCTGGGTTGCCTTTTCCTCCCTCTCCACACTCCCTGCCTGCCCCCTACTACTAGTAACCCCTGGCCTTCCTTTATGACTCAACACAGGCTTCAGGAGGCCTTTTCTGAGTGAGCATTTCTGGGTAAGATGTTACTTCTCTGTGGCATTTGTCACTGTCTAATTCATTATATATTTACTTGTCTTCCTCCCTGGAGCTCACAGACTCTTTTGCTCAGCACCCCCAGAGCTTGGCACTAGGAGAGACTCAATAAATGAGAGGCGAGTGACTGAATGGATCCAGCTTAATTACGTGGGATGAACTGGCTGTTGTTCACTCTGCCTTTGGGGCTTGGTCTCCACGTGGTCTCAATGTTGGTCATATTTCAACCAGTGGGATTCTTGTCTTGAATGTGGGTGACTGAGGCTGGAGAGGTGGAAAAAGTGGCCGTGTTCTGTGGAATTGAGCCCATTCCCCTCAAACACTGGAGTCTGTGTCAACGTCAAGTCCACAGATGTGCACAAGGGACAGAAATCTCCCCTCTCCTTCCTGCCAGGGAAGGCTATTTCTTCCATTTCTGGCCTCAGTCCACTTCATCCACACTATTCTCTGGGGAAGTTTGGGGAAGGGCCCACACTGTTCATGGGCCCCTTTGTTTCCTGTGGTGAGAAGTGCTGGATGTGAAAAGCATCCGGGGTGCTCTCTGGCCGGGGCCACAAAACTCTGCCTGGACCCCAGTCTCTGAGTTCAGGGGTGCATCAGGTATTCCTCTGTCCCACATGCTACCTGCCCCCAACTCTGTTGTGAATTCCACTTGGCAGGATTGGAGCATCGGTCTTGTTCAGTGCTGGGTTCCCCAGGCACAGGGTCTCACAAGTGAACGCTTGGTACTTGGTGAATGAATGAAAATATGAAAGGTTCAGCTGTGTGTGTGTGCGTGTATGTGTGTGCGAGAGAGAGAGAGAGAGAGAGAGAGAATAAGAGAAAATAAGAGAAAGAGAGAGAGAGAGAGACAGAGAGACAGAGAGAGAGAAAGAGAGGACTGGATCGGCCACCAGGAGGTCTTGTTCCTTTTGTTAAAATATGTTGGTTCCAGAACTTCTCATTTTGGCTCAACTTTGGCCCTGCTTTAGGCTTGTTAAAAATTTTCTTAGAGTTGCGGTCTTGCTCTGTCACCCAGGCTGGAGTGCAGTGGTGCAATCACAGCTTACTGCAGCCTTTAACTCCTAGGCTCCAGCAATCCTCCCACCTCAGCCTCCCAAAGTGCTGGGATTACAGGCTTGAGCCACTGTACCCAGCCTTGCTTTAGGCTTTTAAAATATCTTTCTTGGATAGCTCAGGGCAGCTTCTTGGGTAGACCCCACAGCCCTGCCTCCCTTGGCCTCCTGGAGCACCTGTAGTGTGCCCAGCTTGTCTCTGCATGCTGGGAACTTTCCTGGTGTTAGTGCTGGAAGACCCGCATTCTGGGAAACCCCTGCGTTTGGGATATGCTGAGATGGATGATCACTCTGAGCACCTGCGGCCCGCACGTCTCCTCAGGTCCACAATCTGCAGGAGCTCCGGCGAAGCGCCTCACTGGCCACCAAGGTCTTTATCCAGAGAGACTACAGCGATGGGACCATCTGTCAGTTCCAGACCAAATTCCCCCCAGAGCTGGACAGCCGGGTAAGGATGCCTTTTTCTACACTTGGAACCCAGGGCTGTGATGGAACTGAGGTTCTTATTGGAATGTATTTTTTTCCAGGATCATATGACACATAATACCATAGGACACATAACCTGTTCGGCCACTTCAAAAGGATGAGTTTTAAAAAATCAAAAGGATGATTCTTAATATTGTCTTACTGTCTCCTCATAGAAAGTTAGAGCTGAAGGGATCTCAGGAATTTTCTGGTCTGGCAGCTCTCAAGTTTCAGTTGCCTAAGAATGATGTAGAGAGCTTGTTAAACAAATGGAAATTCCTGAGTCCTACTGGATGATGCAGGTGTTGTCCAGTGGTGCTGATTCAGCTGTTGGACTGTGGCTCAGGAGTCTCCATTTATTAGCAGCTGTTCTTAACCTTGGCTGTACATTAGACGTTCCTGGGGAGCTTAAAAAATCCCGATGCTCAGACTGCAGCCCAAACCAACTACATTAGACCCTCTAGGGGTGGGGCTCTGGAATCTGAATAGTTTTAAATCCTAATTTTAAAATGAATTTTAATCATGATTATTTAAACTTTAATATTTATTTATTTATTTATACTTTTGTGGGTACCTAGCAGGTGTATATATTTGTGGGGTACATGAGATATTTTGATACAGGCATGCCATGTGTAATAATCACATCAGGGTAAATGGGGTATCCATTACTTCAGACATTCATCTTGTGTGTTACAAACAATCCAATTATACTGTTTTAGTTATTTTAAAATGTACAATTAAATTATTATTGATTATAGTCACCCCGTTGTGCTATCAAATACCTGGTCTTTTTTTTTTTTCCCTTGATGGAAATCCAGGATGGAGTGCAGCTCCCTGCAGCCTCTGTCTCCCAGCTAAGGTGATCTTCCTGCCTCGGCCTCCCAGGTAGCTGGGGTTACAGGTTCGTGCCACCACACCTGGCTAATTGTATTTTTAGTAGAGACGGGATTTTGCCATGTTGCCCAGGCTTGTCTCAAACTCCTGGGCTCAAGTGATCCGCCCTCCTCGGCCTTCCAAAGTGCTGGGATTGCAGGTGTGAGCCACCATGCCCAGACCAAATGCCAGTTCTTAAATCTTAATTTTTAATGAGGAATTCCCAGGTGACTCAGAATCAAGTGGTTCATAGATTACACTGGGAGAATTGCTGGTCTTGTTCAGCTGGTCTTCAGAAACAGTGCTGCTTCTCATCCTCAGCTGCACGTTAGAGGCACCTGCGAATTTGATAAAGGAAACTTGCAGGGCGTCAGCTTGGGTAGGGCAGGGCAGTGGTGATCTTTGCTGCTCTGACCTATCCTCCCTCTTCCCAGACCATTGACTCAGAATCTCCTGGCGGGGGGACTTGGGCATCATAGGGTTTAAAGACTGCTCAGATAATTTAAGTGTGCAGCTGGAGCTGAGAACCGTGAAGCCTTTGTTACTAAAACTGTGGCCTGTGGATCAGCAATATCAACATTACCTGGGAGCTTGATAGAAATGCAGAATCTCGGGTCCCTCCCTGGATCACTGAATCCAAATCTGGGTTTTAATCTATTCCTTGGGTTATTCAGATATGCATGAAATTTTGAGAAGCTCCACACTAGTCCATCCCTCTCATTTAGCAGAGGAAACTGAGGGCCAGAAAGAAGTGACTTATGGGAGTTAGTAAGTACCAGACGGGCTTAAGTGCCCTGCCTCTCTGCTTTTTCACAGGACTCTTATTTTCTTGCTGACACAATTGCATCTTTCATGAGTACAGATCAAACTGGATGCCTTTGTGATCACAGTCTTGCAGGAAAAGCTTAGAGACTTAAAGGAAGATCTGCAGGCTGCTTTTCCCTTCTCCCTGCCTTGGGCAAAAGGGAGAGCCGGATGCACCATCCCACAGTCTGCTGGGTGGCATAAAAGGCAGTCAGCCAAGGGCTCTGCCCACAGCCTCTGCCTCTAGACTCAGCTAGTTGGGTGACTCATGGACCTCAGACTGCTGTGAGGCATCAGCTGCTGAGTTTTGCTTCTGGTCCAGGAGTGTCCACAGCTCTCATCCTAGGCTGCCCTAGAGTGGGCCTGGGATTGCGGAAGCCAGAAGGCAGATCCTGACCTTTCATTCAGCAGCCCAGCAGATCTGAATGGGTTTGGGAAGTGGGGGCAAGGATGGTCTGTACTGATAGGACCCCGAGCCCGCTTTTGGAGAGAATGTGGGTCTCTTTCTCATCTTGGCATGCTTGTCCTGTAAAGCGGGGTGACCCGCAGGGTGGAGCAGCAGGGCTTGTGGCATGGACTAGATGGGCAGGATTTTCATAGGATTTTCTCTCTGAGTTCTCCCCAGGTCTGTGTAGGGGGAAATCCTAAGCTTCTAACTATTCTTGGACAAAACTTTTGTCCTAGAGAGGCAGGCAGGTCCCTAAACTGTGTGATCAGCAGTTCTGGTCCTGCTGCATGTGTGGGGAAGAAGGTACTGTAAAGAATGTGAAAAATAGGGCTACAATGTTGACACTTTGACACCTGCTGAGTTTGGAATGTGACCTTCCCGGATGTCTGGTGTTACACAGTGAAAAGCACAGACTGGGGTCAGAGCTGTAACCTTGGACAAGTTCTCTTAGCAGTCACTACGTATTTATTGAGAACTTAGCATTCACTAAATATTTATTGAGTATGTATTAGGCTCTAGAGATACAGGAGTAAACTCATGGCATTTATTTTTATTAGATGGTGTAGAAAATTAAAAAGCAAGCAAATACAGTTGACCCTTGCACAACACGGGATTAGGGGTGCCCATCCCCTGCACAGTCAAAAATCTGGATATAACCTTTGGCTTTCTACAAACTTAACTACTAGTAGCCTACTGTTGACTGGGAGCCTTCTGATAACACAAACAGTTTATTAACACACATTTTGCATGTTATGTATATTATATGCTATATTCTTACAATAAAGTAAGCTAGAGAAAAAATGTTAAGGAAATCATAAGGAGAAGAAAATATATTGACTACTTATTAACTGGAAGTGGATCATCAAAAAGGTCTTCATCCTCGTCATCTTCATATTGGGTAGGCTGAGGAAGAGGAGGAAGAGGACAGGTTGATCTTGCTGTCCCAGGGGTGGCAGAGGCAGAAGAAAATTCACATATACACGGACCCACACAGTTCAGACCCATGTTGTTCCAGGGCCAACTGTAAATATACCTCGCTCAGGAGATAACAAATACTAGAAGAATAAGGGGAGGATGTTAGGCGGTTTGGGTGTGCTGGGGAGAGGTGAATGATCCTGGGCACAGGGGGAGGCTGTTGAATAAGGTGAGACCCGTGGGTGTTGAGGGTGTCATGGCAGCCTGCAGGGGAAAGTGTGGCAGCTGAGGAGACAGACACAAAGGGCCTGAGGCAATTTCAAGAAGCAGGTGTACTGAGTGAGGAGGAGAGGAGATAGGCCCAGGGGTAGCAGGGTCAGGCCATGGAGGGCCTAGTGGGCATTGTAAGGACTTCTTGGATTTTACTTGCAGAGAGATGGGAAGATTGTGGGAGCTCTTGATCACAGCTGTGACATAATCTGACTTTAACAGGAAGTTAGGGCAGGAGCAGGGGCAGGGAGGCCGGTGAAGGGGCCAGAGATGGTGGCAGCTGGAACCACAGAGCAGTTCGTGGTCTGTGTGGTCTTAGGCCCACAGAGCAGTCCTCACCTGTAAAATGGGGATGACAGTAGTACTTTTCTGACAGAATTGTTATGAGGGTTAAATGAAAGAGTGCATTTCCTGGCACATAGAAAGTACTTAATACATATTAGCTATTCCTGTTATGGATACGGGCAGGACAGCTTCTCAGGTGTCCAAACACACAGGGCTGTGGTGTTGTGGGTGACCTCTGAGCTAGAAATGCCCCTTCCTGGTCTCACTGAAGCAGTCTCATGCAGTCCCATCCAAACATGGAGAGCCCCTATGAATTTAGTCCTGAGCTCTCTCACAACCAGCAAGATGGGACGTGTCAAAATCACTAGAAAAGTTGTTCTGATCTTCTGCAGAAAACATCTAGGATATCATGGGAGTTTCCTGTTTCCAAGGGAGGACAAGCAGCCATTCTTATTCCCGTTTTATAGATGAGGAAACTGAGGCCTAGATGGTTAAGCTGTAAGTTCAAGGTCACGCAGCCCGTTAGTTGATGGCCATGTCTGGACTGGCCCCCCAGTCACCTGACTCCCAGGCCAGTGCTCTTTCTGCTCTGCGTGCAGCCTCTTTGGTCTTACCTGTGTGCCAGTGTCATCTCCCCCATCTACATGGCCCCACCATTGTCACCCCCCGCCCCACCTGTGACTGTGCGCACTCCAGTGAGGCTAACCACAGCCTGGCTCTGTCCCCCTCTCCCTCCAGATCGAGCGGCAGCTCTTTGAAGAGACTGTGAAGACCCTCAACGGCTTTTATGCAGAGGCTGAGAAGATTGGGGGCAGCTCCTATCTTGAGGGCTGCCTGGCCTGCGCCACGGCCTACTTCATCTTCCTCTGCATGGAGACCCACTACGAGAAGGTGGCCCCTCCCGCCCCACCGTGCGTCCCCTCCCTCAGGGCTGCCCTGCGGCACGCTCATCCTTGTCTGGCTCCTCTTTTTGCAGGTTCTCAAGAAGATTTCCCGCTACATCCAGGAGCAGAATGAGAAGATCTTTGCGCCTCGAGGCCTCCTACTCACAGACCCCGTGGAGCGTGGGATGAGGGTTGTATCCTTCTCTGCTGTTCTGTGTGAGGGCACAGGACTGCCAACCGGTAGAGATCCCGGTGAGGCTGCCAGGAAACGGGGCCACCTTAGGGGCCTCCACTCAGGTTTTCCCAGGATTCCCCACATCAGTGGTCCTCAGCCCTCCTCCGCCACCATAAGTTATTGGAGGCTTTGTGAGTTTCAGGGTTTGCACTTGTTGGGCTGCATGTAATCAGTGCTTAGAATATGCCAGCTATCATGTGAAGTGCTTTGAAAATATGAATTCATGTACTTCTCATAACAATCTTACCAGGTGGGTTGCTCTGATTATTCCCAGCAACCTGCTCAGAGTCGTGCAGCTGGTGAATGTGGGAGCCAGGAATTGCGCCCAGGCTCACCCTTAACTGCAAAGACCCCTCCAGGAATATGCAAATCACCACATTCATTTACAGGTCCTCGGTCTCATGCGGTCCTCATGGAATTTCCCGTGGCAGGTCCCATTGTCCTCCTTTCGCAGATGAGAGACGTGAGGTCTAGGATGAGGTGACTCCCCCAAGTTCTCAGTCCTGGTGAGAGGCTGGACAGGGGGTGGGGCGTGGTTCTGCTGACTCCACCTCCACTTGGAATAGTGTGATCTGGGTGTGCACACATCCCTCCCCCCAGGCAGCAACAACACGAGTAGAATTGCTAAAAAATAAAGTTTACTGGAAAACTGAGGAGAAACAGAGTCAAAAAACCACAAACATCCAGAATCACGTGTTGACAAAGCCCAGTGAGAGGCACTTGTTTTTATTGAGCCTTTGCTATGTGCCAGGTTTTGTGCTAAGTGCCTTACATACATTTCATCTAATCTCCACACTAACCCCTAGATTCTATTTTAATCCCCATTTTGCAGATGCGATAATGGATGACTAACAAGTTAAGTGACTGGTGTAAGGTCACATAGCTTTGTGAGTGCCTGAGTCAGGATTTAAACTCGGGACACCAAAGTCCTCATACTTCCTGTGCAGTAACACCACCTTCCTGGGCACATCTGTGTCCTAAGATATGGTCATTAGACCCACTGGAATGTAAGCTCCATCAGGGCAGCCACCCTGTCTGCTGTGATCACGGCTGTGTGCCCAGCATAGGGCTTGGCCTCACAAGTCTCCCTAACTGTTAGCTAAGTAATGTGCATGGATGGGCTTGGGGAGGGTCTAGCTCCCAGGCCTCTACATCCCTACTGTCTAGGCAGCAGCACAAGCCCACTTTCCCACTCCTTTGCCGGACTCCATCCACTGGTTCATGTCCAACCCCTGCTCAGCAGCTGGGCTCGCAGTTCTCCTTAACCGCCGACCCCAGATTGAGATCTCCATCTACGAGGACCGGTGCAGCAGTGGCAGCTCCAGCAGCGGCAGCAGCAGTGGCAGTGGCAGCAGCAGCGGTGGGGGTGGTGGGGCGGGGGCCCGGTGACTGGCCGAGAGTCCCTGTAGGGAGGTGTATGGCCGGAGTGAGGGCCTCGCAGACCTGCGGCGGCTGCGCTACCAGAGCACCCGCTTCTGAGTCATTCTCTGGGCCCACCTTGCTGCCCGGGGTGGGAGGGAGGGTGACGGGCCTCATATTTCCTGTGGGCCATCAACCTATGACCCCTATCCCTCACCCCCAGCTGGATCAGTCCATTTCCTGACCTGGGGGCTTTCCCTTCCTGATGGGGCTGGTCTGGGCCACACAGAGACAGATCTTCCTAGGAAGGCTGGGGTGGGGAGAACACAACCTAGGCGGCCCCTCTCTTCCACAGCCCCTCTCCCAACCCCATGAGAGGGGCCCAGGTCTGCCACATAGAGGACTCCCACACTGCATGACCCCTCATCCCCAAACCCATGTCCACCAGGACTCTCTCTCTTGGGCCCTGTGTCCTGTGGCTGTCTCCCAGTATCTGCTCCTTCTCATGCCCCTGCAGGGCCCCGGCCTGTCTGTGATCCTGCCTCCACCAAATTGAAGGTGTGGGGAGACGAGTGCCGTGGTTGGGAGCTGTTCAGCCCACTCCTGACCTCTTCTAGACCTATGGCTTTCCTGTCCTGCAGCCAGAGCTGGAGGCCAGCACGGCCTTGCCAGAAGCATCCAACTTTGAGACTTTGCAGGCTGCCAGGTGCTGGTTGAGGGGCACACATCCTGGGGCTCTGGGAGGTAATATGGGAGTCTGGAGAAACTTTGCGGAGAGACATAGCCATACCGGGCCCGAACCTCCTGAACTGGAGCCAGTTTCCTGAGATTAGAACCTGTATGTATGCACATGTGAATGTATGTGTGAGTGCACATGTGTGTAAGTGCAGTGTGCATAAATGTGTGAGTATGTGTGTGTTAGCATGCCTGTGTGTGAGCGCCTGTGTGTGCACCAGTGCACAAATGTATGAATGTGGGTGCATTTGTAAGCACACCTGTGTGTGTATGAGTACATGGGCACACATGCGTGCACAAGTGTGCCTTTATATGAGTGTGAGTGCATACATGTACATGAGCACATGTGCAAAAGCATGTATGTATGATTGTTCATGTGTATGAGTGTGTGTGTGTATGCAGGTGAGTGCATGTGTGTGTGAGTGTGTTTGTGTGTTCCCCTTGGCTGCTAGGTCAATGACTGCTTCTCTGCGTCCTGCTGTCTTCACTACCTGAGGGTCCGTGACTTCTTCCCTGCGTGGGTCCAGCCTGGCCCCCTGTAAATAAATGTCCAAAAGCCCCTTGCCCCTCCCCTAGGGCTACCAGGGAACGTACTCTAATGCATACATTCTAGTGGAAGAGAAGCTGGGGTTCTAGGAGAGAAGAGCCAAACCTTGGTGGCCTTTGGTGCCCCCTCTCAGCTCCCCATGACAAGACAATGGGGCTACAGACACTGTGTGTTCAGCCTGCCCAGGGGCTGGGGCTCTTTAAGGCTTGGTAGGTGAGGTTTCCGTGGACCTTCAAAGGTGCCAGCAGCCTGCAGGGGAAAGGCAAACTCCCTCCTTGCAAGGAAAGGAGATGTCCAGCCAGTGATGCCTGGGGAGCAGGTGGGATGGGAGCAGCCCCTGGGGCTGGTATCCCGAAGATGAAATGAAGGGGGCTGCCTGCTTCAGTTGGCGGGAGGTGCTAAAAGTGGATGTGCAAGACCAGCCACTGCAGGTAGCTCTCTGGAACCAAAGAGAGGCCTGCTTTTCTACCAGACATGGGAGCAGCATGTGGGAAACAAAGGCCTACCCAGAGAGCAGAGAGAGTCCGCCTAGTCTGTGCAGCCTCAGGAAGTCCTGGGCCCACGTGAGTCCTGGTCCAAGGATCCCCCCTGGAGAGCTGCAGTTCAGTGGGCTCCACTGCAGCCCCTGGCCACAGCCTATGCCCACCCTGGGCCCCTGTGGGGCTGGGCATTGTGTCCGACCTGTGCATCTCCCATGGGAGGGCTGGGCACAGGCAGTGCCATGTCCTTTTATTTTTTCTTTTTCCAATAAAAGAACTTGCCCAGCATGAGGCTCTGTGATGCTTTCTCTGCCCCATGACAATGGAGGGTCTGTTCTATGCGCCAGGACCACATGAGGGGATACTCGGCTGCCTGAACCGGACCCAACATGGGGAGCAGGATGAACCCTGTCTTTTTGGAGCTTATAGTCTACTGGGGAGGCAGACACTTCAGCGCCTCTAATCTGGAATCTTTGGGGCACCTGTAGCCTTGGGTGGGGGAACAGGTTGGACTGAAAGCCAGGCCAAAAGTAATCAATGATATCAATAAATGCTCTTTTCTTGAGCTCTTCCCCTGGGTTGAGTCCTGCTGGGAGCTGGATCACACAGGTCACTCAGTACTGAAGATGAGAAAGTAGCTAGATGATCACTTCTCGGCCTTTTGGCTAAGATCAGGTGTGGAGAAAGTAGCTGGATGTTGGAACCTAGCGGAGTTGTGTCTTGAATTTTATAATTTATTGAGCACCTACTATGTGCCAGATACTTTGCTATAACCATACGTTAGAGCTGGGAGGGGATTTAAAGATCACTTGAATCCTGTCACAGAGGTCCAGAGAGGGTGGGTGACTTGCCCCAGGCCACACAGCTGGTTGCTGATGACAGGGTCCAAGCTTGGAACCCAGGTCTCCTGACTCAGTGCCCACTCTGATACCACAGGGATGGCACCCAGATGGGAAGCTGCCCGAGGCTGCAGGGAGACTGGGGTCACACACTCAGGTCTGTTCCTGGAGAGGAGCTCATCAGACTGTGGGGACAATGGCTCCAGCCTCTTGGGTGGGAGCTGGGCAGTCCCCTCTGGGTGGGTCTCATGTTTGTTCTTACTCCCCTTAGGGCAGCTTGGTGCTTGCCTGAGCTGTGCGCAGCCTAGACTCACTCCCTCTGCTGTTACCTGGGCCGTGTGTGGGTTGCCACAAGTGAGGGTGTTCTCTCACATGAGGGCGGGTTCATTCTGTTTTGGGCTAGGAAGTTTGCTCTACCTCGAGGCCAGATTTGAACCCAAGCTCAGCTCTTCGAGAGAGGAGGCCCTGGGAAGGGGTGAGGATTTACTAAACGGGTAAAACCAAATCCAGGTGCTTATCTGACTGTCAGGCATTCGACCCTTCCATTTTCAAATGGTAATCATCATAATAATAGTAGCTGATGTTTATTTAGCACTTCCTGTGTGCCTGGCACTAGGCTAAGACTCTCTATATAATTAGTCATTCCATCCTCACAGCAACCCTCCATGGCATGGATTCTTATTTCCCATTTTACATATGGGGAAACTGAGGCTCATGGAAGTTAAGTAACTGGGAAGTTGCAGATCTTGGCTTCGAATCTAGGCAATCTGACTCCAAACTGCAGGGCAGAAGACAGACCCAGCCTCAGAGACCCTTTAGCAGCTTGAGGGCCTCAGCCATCCTGGGATTAGGATCAGGCAGATTCCCAGGGAAGGACTTGGAGCTATGCCTGGGCTTTGACCCAGGGCTGGCACCTCCACTTCCAGGGCATCATGGGCGTGTGCATGGGCTGTGCTCGCAGGCATGCGGGACCCAGAGGCAGCCTGGTGAAGGGTAGTGGGGGACCCGACTCACTGCGGGCCTGGGGAGGTGTGGTCTCTCTCTGCCGGCTTAGTTACAGGCAGTGGCCTTTCTGCGGTCTGGCTGTAGCCGTGTCCCTGCACCCACCTTGCCAGGGACAGGCCCTGTCAAGACCCAGGAGCAGCTCCAGCCTCAGCCAAACTGTCCCCCAGGTCCCAAGTGAGGCCCCAGCCACCCAGGCATGCTCCAGGAAGCTCCTGCTGCACACGCTCCTCTCCCTGCGCCAGCACCCTGCTGTCTGGCTTCCTTCCTTTGGCCGCAGGCGGGCTGTGTGTGAAACCACAGGGTTTACAGAAGCTCGAGGTGCCACTGAGTGGCAGAATTGTGCACTGCACTCGGGGAACCAAAGGTGGAGGCAGAAAGAACTATGGCTGTTGTGACACGTCCCCCACGGCTGCCCAGCTGGCAGCCACTGCCACTCGCAGAGACTTTTCTGTGGCTTCCAGAGGTGCAGGGCAAAGGTGGAGTCCAGCAACTTTCTCCCTAGGGCCAGCCCCTGGGCTGTCTTCACGGCACCAGTAGCCTGGGAAACTCCACATCCCTCTCCACACCTCTAGAAGGACTCACAATGACGGGGGACCAGGCAGGAGGCATCACCACTGGGTTTGGGCTTTACTATTCACCCAGATATAAGGCAAGACAAACACCACTCCACATCAGATCTGAATTTGAGCTCTGGCTTCATGACATTAACACATGAAGACTCTTGGAGCCTCAGTTTCCCCAGTTGTAAAATAGGGAGACTAATACCTCCAGAGTTGTTTAGACTCGAGGTGTTCAACCTTGGTGGCAATGGGTGTCACCCGGGAGCATGAAAAATGACCAATGCCTGATCCTATCCTCAGAGATTCTGATTTAATTATTTTGGGGGACAGCTTGGGTGTCAGGATTCTAAAGAGTTTCCCTGGTGATTCTAACGTGAAGGTAAGGCTGACAATCCCTGGTTTTGACAGTACCTATAGCCTATAAGCCTTTAATACACCTCTGAAAATGCCTGAGACCTGGATAAGAAGTTTGTGGTTCCACAGAAGCAGTCAGACACAAAAATGAGTATGTACCGTGTGACTGCCCTTATAGGAAACTCAAAGACAGGCCAAACTAGCCTTTGATTGGGAGTCAGGATCAAGATTACCCTGGGTGGGGGGTAGCAAATGGATGGGGACCTGGGGGGCATCTGGGAGCTCAGGATGTTCTGTTTCTTGACCAGAGTGCCAGTTACACAAGGGTGCTCACTTCATGAGAATTCACTGAGCTGTACACTTAGGAGCTGCGTTATTTGTCTGTACCAGTGATATATTTCAATAAAATTCACCCAAAAAAGCCTATTGGCTACAAAATAGGAAAAGAAAGGACAGACTTGAAATTAATATTTTGTTAAATATCTGGAAATGTAACACATATGCCAAACAGACAACTGCAACTCTATGTTACGCGTGTGTGTGTGTGTGTGTGTGTGTGTGTGTGTGTGAAAATGTAAGACCCCACTGCTCTGTGGAGGGTGGGGCCTCCAAAAGGGAAGGTCCCTGATGCCTAAGAAAATCTGAAAACAGCCCAGGTTCACACCAGGAGTTCTTAACCTCGACCCGACTGCATTCATGTGCATATTATGTGCCGTTATCTGAAGAGAGAATCTACAGCTTTCAGCAGATTTTCAAAAGGGTATGCAGCCCCCTAAAAAGGTTAAGAACAATTGGTTTTGAGGAGTCAGTGAGAAACTGGCCGTGAATGTGCTTGGCATGAAAGAGGTGCTTGGTAATGTCGATTTCTTTCTTTCCTTTCAGAGCCCAGCCTTTGGGGGTTTCCACATGACCCTTCTCGGGAGACTTCTAGGAGGATTTATTCTCCTGGCAGTGCCGAGGGCAGCCTGCACCAAGCTCACAGTTCTTCTTCCAAGAGGATATTCAAAGGGCCTGTCATTTCAGCATCTGCCGGACAGCAGAACTTTGTGTGCAAGATCCTGGAGCTGCGTTGGGTCTTGAATCAGGGACAATGGAAATAAGTGGGAAGGTGTGAAGGGAGTCAGAGGGCTGTGCCAGCCGCCCCCCTTCCCACCTCCAGCAATTCACTTGACTTTCCTGAGTCTCAGCTTTGTCATTATGAGAATACATATATTTATAAATAATCATCTGTTTCTCCAATGTAAGATCTTATTGTTATTGCAGAAGTGATACTAGGGTCTCATTATACGATGGCCTCATGATATAATTTATAGCAGGCTTCAGATTCTGGCATAGACTAAACAGATACTTATCCAAGGGTTCACTAACTCCCTAATAAATGCCAGGAACATTCATGTACATTATTATTCCATTTAATTCTCGAACACTGGGGTGTTGAAATCTTATTTTACAGATGAGGAAACTGATGTTCTAGGTGGTTAGGTAGCTTGACAAGGGCTAGTAAGTGTCAGAGCAAAGACTTGAACCTAAGTCTCTGACTCCAAATCCCACTCTCACTCTGCCACAAGAGTGAGATGTGGGAGATGAGAGACTCTGTTCTACCTGGATTGACTCATAAAGATAGAAGACAGATTCCAGACCAGAGAGAAACTCGTGGGCAAATGCATCCCCAGAAAAATTAGCTTTGCAGGGGCATGAAGGTACTAGTTATTTTAGAGTAATTCAAGTTATTGATTTCTGTAATGGAAAAGTGATTGGGAACCAGCTACCACGTGAGAACAGTGCTGAGTGAGTCCCCAAGACGGGGGAAATGTTACACACAAGCTTACACACAGCTTACAAGACCTCAGAGATGGCGAGGGTCCTTTTCCCTGCTGCCCGCAATTAATCAGTACACTCCTCAAGGGCAGGGAGCCTGTCTTACTCACTCCCCCACCCTCACTCTCACCTCTCCTGTCCTAAGTGCTTGTCACAGGGCCTGGCCCTGGCCAGGTGAATGGAAGATTCTGCCCATCTCAGGCTGGCAGGAAGAGGCGAGCATATACAGATGTGTCATCTGCAGACCCGTGGGGCAATGTGCCACTGAGAAGCAGCTCAGAACCATGCAGACAGGCAGTGGTCACTGAAGGATACAATTCACCTGCAAGTGGTCACCTTATAACTCAGTTAAAAGGTGGATGAGTGACCCCAGGCCACCCCCTGAGCTGGGCAGCAACTCTCAGTGATGTTGCCCTGGCTGTGACATTGTGACTCTGCTCATGACCTCTACCTATCCTGGGAGAGGAGGGGAGGAAGCGTGTGTCCCACCCCAGTCAGCCCTGCCTGACACTCCCCAAACACCATTTCGAGGTGGGGAAATCCTTTTGGTGCTGAATGCTTTACCTGAGAGATCTGGGCCTCAGGCCCTAGAGAGTGAATTACTGTGAGTGAATCGCTGGCTGGATGGCTGGCTGGCTGGCTAAGTGGATGGATACAGAGAAGATGGGTGTAGAGAGATGACGGATAGATGAGAGATGAGCGAGAGGCCTGCCTGGCTTGAGATGGATGCTCGCAGACCCTGGAGAGGCAGGTGAATGGATGGGTACCGATCGCCCCTGGGCTCCCCAGTGCAGACCTAATATAGGGCTGGAGCTCTTCAAAGGGAAGATGCTGTGTTATCCCAGTCCCCACATGAACTCCACATTTGTAACTCTGAGTGATGGATGTGTCTTGTTGGGAAGAATCCTTATAGGTCTAATATTGCCCCAGCTAATGGCTTATGGATTGTTGTAAAGTCAGGCATTGCTGGAAGTGAAGCCAGGAGGTTAAAGGTCCTGGTACAGATTTTATGACAATATCTGCATTTCATCAGTCAGGCACTGCAGCAAGTACCTTATAGGCTCGATGAAGCCTCACAACAACTCTATGAGGATTTTATCACTGCCTCCATTTTGTGGATGAAAAAACTGAGGCTCAGAGATGGAAAAACTTCTTAAGGCCACTTCTGAATGCCTGGGTAGAGGGTCTGGCCTTCAAGCCCATTTGATCCCAGAGTTTCAGTGTGAAGGGAAAATTTTAAGGACACGTGAAAGGGAGAGGGGAGGGCCATAGGATTTGTGCACCGCTCTAAGAAAAAACATGGCATTTTGGCACATGCGAGGCACCTTCTGCAGTGGGAAGAGGCGCTGAGACTTTCCAATGACCGGGTGCCCCGAGGGCAGCCCCAGGCTTCCTTCTCCCTCTCTTTCCTCTGTGTCAGCCTTCGAGGGCTCTCAACCTTGAGTCTGGGGACCTGAACTGCAGAGAGGGTGTATGTCTGGCTCACTTTCCTTCCTTTGGCCTAAACTTGTCCTTCTGCCATGGCACCCACAAGCAGCTGGGGAACGAGGATGTGCTTTTCTCCTATTCCAGGGGCTCTACAGCCAGGTCTGGGGTGGAGGGAGGGAAGTTAATCCTTAGATTTGTGGGGAGGGTGCTTTAATGACTCTAGGGGATGAGATCCTTCCTGGCTGCTCTGGGGCTGGCCATGAAGAACGAGAACCAGCTACCTTTAGCGGAATTATTCTGGCCCCAGACTGCTTTCTTGCTGGCAGACAGGCAGAGGGCATGAGGTTCTGGGCGGGATATTCTGGGAACGGGTGATACAGATTCTCCATCTGCCGCACCCTTCTCCTGACCCTGCCTTCCTCCTCACAGCTGAGCAGGCTCGTCTCTGCATTTGGGACCTCCATTCAGGTCTGTATTTAATCCCAGCTGAGTTCTAAGGTCTAAGTGTGGTTCTTCTGTTACTTGATGGGCACGTATCCTGACTCAGTTTCCATGTCAGCAGAGCAGGAAGGACAAGCCCTGCCTCTCTTATTCTTGAACTTGTTCATATACTTGGGCTTCTGGAACACTTGGAGCTCTCTGGAGAAGGGTGCTGGGAGCAGCCTGGTGCTGAGCTCTTTTGAGGAGCAGCCGGCAGCCCAGGCAGGGAAAAGGACCAGACATCATCCAAAGCTGATGCCTTGGGAAAGTCACAGCTTCTTTTTGGGCCTTGGTTTCCACGTCTGAAAAGGAGAGGATGGGACTAGATGACTTCTCAGCTGTTCCTGGATTTAAAGCTCTAGGATTCTGTGATTGATGAGGGCCAAATTTCCAGGCCAGCTCACTAGCTCCCGGTGACCTCTGCTCTGCGTGGCCCAGTTCATGCCATGCCTGCCCAGCTCAGTTCACCTTGTTTTATGACTATTCTCTCTGGGAATGGCACCGCATCAGAATTCAGCTGAACACAGCACAGCCCAGGCCCCTGGAAGGCTGGCTCTGTCCCTTATGGTCATTTGCTATCTTTTTCTGGTGAATCTGTCAGTTCTCCGGAGGTGGTCCCATCCTCCCCATCTCTCCCATCACAGGTGTCCCGGGTGGCAGCAGGGTGCACAGGAGCTTTGGCACTGAATGGGCCCGGGGCTCCATCCTGAACATGGCCACTTAATAATAATTATATCTCTAATTTGTTGGGGGCTTTCTATGTGCCAGGAACCATGTCAAGTCTAATATAATAACTTTATGAGGTATTATCCCCATCTTGCAGATGGGAAAACTGAGGTTCAATGACACTTTACCTACTTTAAGTCTTTGCTCAATGCCTCTTTCTCAGGGAGCCCCGCCCTCACCCCGCTATTAAAAATGGCATTCCGCCTCCATCCTGGCCCTCCCAGATGGCCTTGATGTTACTCTTCTCCAGCCCTCCATAGCACGTATCATGCTCCAACACGCTACAGACTTTCCTTATTCTGGGTATTGTTTAGTGCCTGCCACATCTTGCTAGGGCAGGGACCTTTGTCAGTGTTGTTCACAGATATATATCCCAAGCCACTAGAACAACACCCAGCACACAGTAAGTGTTCAGTCGCTGTACATCACATGAACAACTGGTTAAATAACTTCCTCAGTGTCAGTTACCTAGAGATTGCACAGCATAAGGCTTAAGAACCCAGGCTTTGGAGCTAGTTAAGAGTTTGAGTTACAGCTCTTGCCACTTTAGCTAGCTATATGACTTTGCATAATTTACTGTTTCTGAGCCTCAGTTTCTTGGGTAATAAAATAGACTAATAACATTTATATTCTGGGATGGGTGTGAGGATTCATGGAGACACGGATGTGAAGTTCTTGGCATATGGCAGGCATTGCATAAATGTTAGCTGCTTTCCTGGAGGATGTTTTTCTTCTCTCTTGTGTCTCATTTTCCCTCTGGTGGCCTATTTTTTGACCACTTCACTGTCAATAGTAGTTCCTTAGAGGACAAGTCACCGTGGGAGGGTTGGCATCATCTGTGGCGTTAACCAGCCCATGTTCTTTTCCTTCCTTCCAGGATGTGCCTGTTGCTACGGAGACACAACAGCAACCCCTGGCAGGTTCCTGGCCCCTGCGGCTGGGATTCTGGCCTCAGAGAAGGCTGGCCCTGGGGACAGGGAGGCAGGGAGGGGCTCGGTTTGCCTTCTGGGCTGGAAGTCTGGGTGGAAGTATCAGCCTGGAATCTGTTAGAAGAACTTTGCTGGCTCCCTGCAAAAATGAAGCGCTCATCTTCCTGTCTCCATGGGGCTATTGGAGTCTGGAGCGGAGTTCCTACTTGGGCTGAGGTCCAGTGGCACTGGTCTGGGTGTGATGCCCAGACCCTGGGAGGGGGCCATAGCAGCCAGAGTGACACATAATCAAACTCCTGGCCCTCAGAATGGCACCTTCCCAGAGTAGGGTTGGCAACCATGTAGATGCTTGAAGAGGCCTGGTGGATGGTTTACCATTCTGCCTCAGCGAAGGCTGGCCAAGCCCGCCTGGCGAGGGTACTCTCGACATGAGCGAGCACTGCCACCTCTTCTTGTAGACTTGAACGTGACCGTGGGGAGGACTGTTTCAGATCACTGGGCCTCCAGGGGCTCCATTTTCCCCTTCCTAATCCTGCTCTTGATCCTGGGCAGCATGAGTGACTGTGGCTTTTGCTTAAACCAATTCACCATCCCAAATGAAGAAGGGAGTGGTAGTTGAGAGTGCCAGCAGACAGCCAGACTCCTGGGATCCAATCCTGCCTTCGTCTGTCCGGGCTGTGTGACTCTGCACAAACCATTTAGCTTATCTGTAAACCTGGGATAATTACAGCACCTTCCTCTTGAGATTATTGTGAGGGTTAGATGAGTTGATTATTGTAAAGACTTTAGATTCAACCCAGACATGTCGAGCCCACTAAATGTAAGCTATTATTGTCATTTTAAGGCGTACGTGCCTGTGAAGAGGGAGTTCCTGAGCAGAATAAAAATGGTGTTATTCTTATTATTTGGTTTCTCTTGAAAAATGGGGAGTTGTGGCAGCACTGGCCCACCTTCCTGCTGGAGTGAGTTGCGGCTGCCTGGTGCAGGCAGGTGGGGCACCAGCTCCTCCATTTGCATAATCCCTTCCGGGTCCATTTCATTACTTGACTGCCCCTAAAGACATCTGCTATTTTTGTTACAAATTAAAGTGTAGCATAAGCCAACAAAGATGTCAGGAGCCCGGGTGGGGCTAAGGGACAAGAAAATGACAGACTTATCTGCACAGGAGGGGACGGAACGGTTTGGGCTCCCACGGGTCTCAGAGAAAGGGATTAGAAGAAAGAGGGGAATGGGAATGCTGAGCCTGGGTAGCTTGGGGGTGGCTTTGCACCCACAAATCTGTGCCTGGTATAGCACAGACCAGTAAATGCATTGAATTTGAGGCACCTGCTCAAAAAGCCTGTACTGCTAGCTCAATGAGGAGGCTCTGTTTTTTTTTTTTTTTTGGCGGTGGGGAGTAGGTAACGTTGAGTGGGTTCACTATCCACCTGTCCTCTGTATCTTTCAGCCTTGTATCTCTTGCAACACAAGCATCTTGGGGGCAGGGGATTTGTCCACCTCATTAGAGGGTCCCTATCACATTCCTCATGGGAGGAACCTAGTGCTTGTCATACAGGATATTCTCAATAAATGCTTGCTGAATGAATATGTAAATGAATGAATGCAGAGAGCTTGCTTTCTGGTATAGCAACCTGAGAATTCAGTTCGACTTTTTAGAAAGCCCTTTGGTGTCCCACTTCTATCCCATGCACTTGGCTCCTCTATCTGGCTGGAGGGAAGGCAGTGTAGGGGTGGCAACCACGTTACCTTCACTTACCATTACATACCTAGAGCCTAGCTCAGTACCTGGCACATAATAGGTGCTCGACGAATATTACTTTCACTTACCATCATACGCCTAGAGCCTAGCTCAGTACTAGGCACATTGTAGGGGCTCAACAAATATTACTTTCACTTACCATTGTGTGCCTAGAGCCTAGCCAAATATTTGGCACATTGTAGGTGCTCAATCCGTATTTGTTGAACTCATGAATGAATCAAATGGAAGCCTTATCCTGGAGTCTGAGTGCTGTAGTGGTGCTCTTATCAGCTGTGGGAACTTAGAACTCCTCTTTGCAACTCACTGGACCCCACTCACCCAACACGGTCACATGACACAGACATACCCTGTTATATAAAACTCAACGTAAAGGCATTCATGGTTATCATTTATAAGGCATCATCTGAAGTCTGCTGTCACCCTGAACCCCCAATGTCCTTGGCAGGCTGTCTCTGTAGTTGTCTTGTCCCTTACTTCTTGTGTTGTTGTGTATGGACAGTCAATGGGCACTGTTATCTTGTCATTTACCACTGCATTTGGAACCATTCCTCCGTGGGTTTTGGGTTTTACTTATCTCGCTATCTTAGATACACTTTGTTCATTTTTTAAAAGGCAGCAGCTTCCAGAAGGACTAGGGAATAGTCTGAACAGCGACAGAGCTGCCTGTTACCCCTCTGACAAGATGGTGTGGTGGGAAAGGGCTCCAGCCCTGGCCTGGGGAGCAGTGGGCTCCATGACCTTGGGCACAGTGACCTTGAATACTTCAGCTCTCTGAGCCTCAACTCTGGAGCCCTTTCAGATCTTTAATTCTATGTCAATACACAGGAATGGGCTTTCTAGAAGTGGAATGATTTTTAAGTTGGTGTCTACTTTTCAGGGAAATTGTAGCTGTTTTCATTTAAAAACTTTTCATTTACGCTCCTGTTCTGAGTGTAAAAACAGCACTAGCTACAAGGAATTCATATTTTGTGATTTATTAGGAGTATTACTATGATATCAGAAAATGGCAGGGTTTTTTTTTTGTTTGTTAAATATGTTTTTTAAAGGGTTCCTGCATTCTTAAGTGTAATTTTATTATATCCTGGGATGACTTTTTTTCCCCATGAAGAATAGATCTATGTTTTATAACAAGCCTTCACTACCGAGGCTGGTTGTGAGCATATTCTATGGTGTTACATCATTCCCAAAGTGTGTTCTGGCTACAGGAGTCTTATATTTTCCAAGCAGAATGCAGAGACCAGGCAGCAAGATTCTTTCTAGAAATCAGAGTAAACTGAGATGAGCCATGCCTATGTCCAGCCAGACATTAAGGAGTCTTAGAAAGGAAAGGCCCTTAGGGATATACCAGCCCAACTCTTTTGTCATCTACATTAGGGAAACTGAGGCCCAGCATGGAGAAGTGACTTCCTGCAGGTAAAAAGCCCAGAGTACATACTCCATTTCTGCCCATTACTCATCACACATCCTTCACTTGGCCCAAACCCTGGTCCCCCAAATGTGAACAGTGTTGTACACAACCAGCCACTGCTGGTGCCTGAGGGTGATACCTGCTTTGTGTTATGATCTGCTTTCAAAGCATCCCATGGTGGAAGGGCTGCTCCTAATTCAGCATTCCAATCAGTTCTACTTGCCACAGACCCTTTTTATCACCAGCTTGGCACTAATATCTAGTAGAGCGTTTATTGGCATAATATCTTCATAAAAGAGGCTGGAAGGCTTAGCAAGTTCAAATGATAACATTTTTATCAAGAGTCCTAAAGGACCACCCTTTTCCTTCCCATCACCACCACCAACACCAATAAGGCTTTCTCTAGCACAGGAAGTCAGGGGCAAAAAGCAGAAACAGCACAGGCCAAATCAGCAGGCACATGGTACATTATCAGATCAACCAGCAAGCAACCACCTGGGAGCCATCTTTGTTAAGGGCAAAATAAGGAGCTCACGAGACACTGGAGGATACAAGACTATCTTGATTCTTCTGAAGGAGTGAGGGAGGCTGGATGGGGTAATGGGGAGACTTTCCTTTCTGTTTTCTCAGAAAACATGCAAAGGAAGTCTTCACAAACAACTAAGGTTGCATCAGTATCCCAACCTTCCCTTTTCAAAGATGGCCACCCCTGTTGTCCATTCAGAGGGAGCACGCAGCAGAATCTACTGGGCGTGGAGAGAGAGAGACAGGCAGCAGGAGAGAGATTTAGTTTTCCACAAAGGCTGTTAGTTTTGTTTTGTTTTTTCCTTTATTGACGGGATTTAAAGTGCATATAACTGAAGGCAAAGTCCAAGGCCTAGAGAAAGATATGAGGCCCGAGAGAGAGGCTCAGAGATTCTAAAGGCGGCGGAAGAATACCCACCTAAAAAGGCCACTTGAGCTGCAAAAAGGATGGGACAGGGAGATAGAAAATGGGAAAAAGAGAAAGGGGGTGGGGACGGGGTGGGGGTGGAGGAAGGAGTTTGGGAAGAAGAAATTACTAGTTTAGAAATTCAGCCAAAGATGAGTAGTAAGAGTTAGTTTATATCCCAGCTATGAAAATATGGGCTGACTTCAAGGTAGGAACAGTTGTTTTAGGAAAGGTAAGAAGAATGAGAGCCTCAGGCCAGGACACAGCATCCCCTGGCCCTTCAGGTGATGGTAGAAGTGATGGGGCTTCTCCAAGCCTCTGTCATGGTCTTCCCTGGAGACCCAGTGTGGGTCAAAGGAGACTCTATCCAGCCAGGAGAAGGAAGGGTTTGGGGACCTTGATCTGGGGCCTACCCAGAGCTCCCCAGTGGAAGGCAACTTCCCTTTGCTACTGGACTATGGCTGGGGCCCCACTCACCCACACAGGCTGTGCCATCCTCGTTGGGCTCATAGCCCCGACTGCACCTCTTGTTGGTCCGGCACCTGTAGCTTCCATAGGTGTTGACACATACGGGCTTGTCTCGAGGGCACACGAATGGGAACTGGATACATTCATTGGTGTCTGCAAGGCGAGGGGAACCACTCACCATGAAGGTGTGGGGCAGCAAGTCCCAGCCCAGGCTCTGCCTGCCCATACACTGCCTGGCTTTGGGAAAGTGTCTTCCTTGCAGAGCTCCAGTTTCCCTGCTTCAATTCCCTTGGCTGGCTCCTCCTGTACTTGGTCTCTACCGGCTGGGGGGCACTCGGGCTTGGTCCTGGGTCCTCTCTTCTATCTACCACAATCGTTCTAGGTGATCTCTTCATGCATGGATGATTCCAAAAGTTCTATCTCCAGTCACAGCCTCTCCCTGTAGCTCCAGACTCACGAATACAATAACCCATGACCTACTTGACAGCTCCGCTTGGATGTCTAAGATGCACCTCGTGCTTAATATGTCCAAAATAGAACTCCAGATTCTACCCTGCCCTTAAACCTCTCTTGCCCTCTGTTCTGTCTTCTCTAGCTCAATCAATGCCCCCATCATCTATCAGCTGCTCAAGGAGAAATCAGAGTGACCCCGATTCCTCCGTCTTTCTTGCCCCCTGTGCGATTTCACAGCAGAGCCTGTCCACTCTTCCCCACAGTCCACCAGTCCACCTCTCTCTGTCACCTCTTTCTCATTCCTCTGCCACCACCCAATTTCCTGCCATCGTGACCTCTTGCCTGGATTTCTGCCGCTGCCTCCTCACAGAATACCTGTCTTCCCCTCTTCCCTTCAATTCACTCTGCAATTCAGCAGCTGAAGTGAGCCTTTAAAAACATGAATCACATCATATCACTCTCCAGTTTAGCTTCTAAGGTCCCTAAGAGCAAAATTCAGACTCCCTACAGGGGCCTCATGGACTCTCCATCATCTCCAGGCCATACTGGCCTCCCTCCTTCTCCTTCGACACACGAAGCCTTTGTCTTGCCTCCCGCTTTTCACTCCTGCCTTTCCCTCAGCTCTTTCTGGGCCTGGATCCTTCTCATCCTTCAGGTCTCAGTTCAAAGTCTTTCTCCTGAGGCCCTCCCTGACCACTCTGTCTGGAATAGTCTCCAGGGAGCACCTTGCTCAGAGGGTTCCGAAATCATCTTGTCCAGCTGTGTGGTCTATCTCCCTCTACTAGAATGGATGCCCCTCTTGTGGAGGCTGGGGGTGGAGGTGGCACTTGGCCTACATCCCCAGCTCCCAGCATGACACTGCTGTGTATGAGGCACATAACTGCCTGTTGGGTGATGAAAAGGAAGAGGAGTCTGATCTCAAAGGGTCCTTCCAGCAGGCAGAGAAGACCCTGGAATTTCTATGCACCTGCACTGTGTGTTTGGAGTGGGGCCAGGTGGGGATGTGGAGAGCGTAGGGGAGTCATTTCCTCCTCCAGCCACCCTTGGCACCACTGCTCCTCCGCCTCCCAATCTGTGCTCCTTTGTCCAGACGGTGCCCCCACCAGAACCCTGTCTCCCCTCTCTGTGACTGCCAAACTCCTCCTCATCCCTCAGGGCCGAGGCTTGGACCTCACTTTCTCTAGGGCACCTTCTAGGACCCTCCCTATGCTGGTTTAGGGCCCCTGCTTTGTAGTCTCCAAGCCCTGCCCTCCCCCCTCTGGGCCCTGATCACACTGTGTGGTTGTCAGCTGTTTACTTGTGTGGCTCTCCATTGGCTTTTAGCTCCTAAGAGTGGTATCTGTCTTGTTTACTCCTGTATCTCAGGAGCAAAGGGCTAATGAGCGGCTGCAGAGTAGACTTGGGAAGAATGCTGGATGAGGGTTCAAGGAAGGAGGGATCCTTGGCCTGATCCCTCATTGCTGGTCACTGGGATGGAAAGTGTTGGGGGTGAAGGTCTCCTGGACACTGAACTTCTAGGCTGCCCCTTCCCATTCCAGGCCTTTGGGGACTTTCAGAAGGTTCTTGGACCCTGAAGGAGCTGCCATCCTGGTAGTGCTGCAGCTACCTGCCTGCCCGAGTACTGCACCAGGCTGCAGTCTCCCTTCCACAATGTGACCACACTCCATACGCTATTTTGCCCCAATACCTTGGCAATGCCCACCCTTGCCTGCCAGTCCCCTTGCTTGCTGCTCCACATGGACTTGCGGGCCATGGCATGTGGCTATTCCCCCTGTGCCAGGGTGGTGGTGTGTCTCCTTCCCCTGTGCACTTTCTCGGTACTCATGGCAGGGAAACACTGCCAGTTCCCAGAACTGTAGTGATTCAGCCTGTGGGTCATTAATATCACTCCCACCCTGGTGAGTCATGTGGTGGTTGTCTTGGCATCTGGAGTCCCAGGACAAACAACACCCTCCCCTGTCCTCCTTTCTACCCCTTGCTTGCACCCTGGACCTTGCCATGAGTCAGGCGGGCATTCCCCAGGGAGATTCCGGCCTCTGCCCCATGCCCTGGTGACTGAAGGCAACTCACCCATGCAATGGCCATTTTCCTGCTGGGAGAATCCTTGGCCGCACTGCAAGGTGGGCAGAAGCAGAGACATGAGTGAGTTGAGAAGGTCCCATCCCAGGTTCCCTCCTAGTCATGGCCACAGAGCAGCTGTCGCCCTAACCACAGCGTGAGGCATGCTCTGGGCCTGGGGGAGCCCCCTCCCTTGTAAGACCCTTCCTCTGCACTGAGAACAGAAGCCTGGCAGGGAGGCCATGAATGGATACAGTTCAGACTCTTGCTCATTTCCCTGTGCAGGGGATCCACGTGCCCGCGATGGGATGCCTAACAGAACCTGTCCCTCCTGTAGCATAGCCTTGAGGCTGAAGTTGGGTCTGTCAGGGCAAAGAGTAACGAGGGCTGGGAGATGCTTTTTGAAGTGTCTGATCACTGCCCACATGCACTTCTCCAAGAACTTCCCCCTCACATGGGTGGGTGCCTGCAGCCGTGCTTGTGTCCTGTCTCTCTGGCCAGGGCTGATGGGCGGACATCCTAGCAGGAGGGAAGACTCAAGGCTTTGCAGCAAGAATTTGAACAAATGGACTCAAAGACTTGAGAGTTCGGAGCTGGTCCTGCCAGGCTGTGGAGGCTCTACCATGCCCATATGGGGATCTCAGAGACAGCAGCCTGGGGTGGGGCAGGGGACTCAAAATGTAACACACATGACACAAAATGTCAATCGACCATACTGACAAATGAGGTGGGTGGATGGGCATTGTTGTGGAAGAGGGGCCCCTCTCCTCCCAAAGCCAGTGCACTGACAAAGGTCCTTGAGCTCCTATGGCTGAGGCCATAAAGTTGCCAGTTTCCACTCATCCTGAGCTTCCCTGAGTTTTGTGAGTGATCCTCCTTATAAGTCCCCTTTATTTGTGTGAGTTTCGGTGGGTTACTGTTACTCGCCACCAAGTGAACCCCATCAGAGTTGGAATGACACTACTGACGTGGGTCCAGAGCTGCTCCTCAAAGAGACCCCAGAAGTCCTGCTGCAGGCTCTCAGCACCATCCTAGGGCAACAGGAGGTCTCGTCAGAGACTCGGAAAGAACCAGGAGGGCAGCAGGAGACCTGGGGTCACTTTTTAACTCTGCTCACAACTGACTGTGCAGCCTAGGTGGGCCTTGGTGGCTTCCTCTCTTAACTTCGGTTTTCTTCCTCTGTAAAACTGGTGCAAAAATGCTTGCCCTGCCAATACAGCAGGGATTCTTTGAGGAGCAGAAAAGATGTGGGTGTGATAGTGTTGTGCAAACTACAAATGGAGGGATCAGTATGAGGCCTTCGCTTTGCCAAGAAGATTTCCATCACTCTAGGGGCTGAGTTTGCACATTCCTGGGAACCCAGCTTCAGCCCATGGGGTTGTGGGTGGTGCCCGCTTTGCTGGCTATGAGGCCCAGATGCCTTTGCCCACCTCCAGTGGGGCTGGGTTCTGAAGTGTGTCCTCATCCCGGGGGTAGGGGATCTCCAGCACCGAGTTCATCTCCCCGCTGGCCACGTTCCGGCTCACCATCTTGCCATCTGGCCACGTCACCTCCACACTGCTGGCTTCATCCTTCCCTGAGGGATGGAAGGAGAGAGCATCAGCAGCAGAGGAGAGCAGGAGGCTCTCAGAGAAAGCATCAGCATCAACGAATTCATCCATTGAATAAAAGCATGAATTGAGCACTGTTCTAAGTGCTACGGAAATGGTGAACGAGACAGATTTGAGGTCCCTCCTCTCTGGAACAATGCTGTCCAATAGACCTGTCTGTCTGCAAGGACAGAAATGTTCTGCATCTGTGCCGTCCAGTACAGTAGCCACTGGTCACATGTGGCTGTTGAGCACTTGAAGTGGGACTTGTTTGACTGAGGAGGTGAATTTTCAATTTTATTTAACTCTAATTAATTTAAATCTAATAGCCACACATGGCTGGTGGCTATCATGTTGGATAGTGCAGCTCTCGAACTCACGTTCTAGCGGAGAGGCCAAGCATCAGGAGGTTGTACTGGAGGACACAGTAAGGCCTGTGATAAGCAGGTTGTCTTTGGAGTCTGGGTTCAAATCTTGGCTCTACCCCTTACCTGGTATGTTGAAAAGAGCATGGCGGGAAGTGGGTGGGAGACCTGGGGACAAATCCCAGCTTTGCAGCTAACTGGCTTTGTCATCCCAGGAATGCTTCTTGTGTTTCTATTTATTGAGCTCTGCTAAGGGCCAGGCTCTCTCTTGTCACTGGGGATGCCCCTGTTCTGATGGAGTTCCTGCTCCAGTTGGGGAGACAAGCAAACAGGTGAACAAATAAATCATGTCAGATACTGACAAAAGCAGGGCAAGTAGGTAAGGAGGAGCTGGGGGCTGCCAGGGCCTTGTCTAGTCAGGCAGTCAGGGACAGCCTCTTAGGGAGGGGGCATTTGCACTGAGCTCCACATAAAAACTTGGAAAAAGAGCTGGGCATGGTGGCTCATGCCTGGAATCCCAGCTACTCAGGAGGATGAGGCAGAAGGATCGCCTGAGCCCAGGACTTCAAGGCCAGCCTGGGCAACATAGTGAGACCCTGCTTCTGAAAAAAACAAAAAACAACAAAAACAAAAACAAACAAACAACAACTTAAAAAAGATGGAGTGATAAACAGCTGGCAGGTGGCGGACAGGGGAGAAAGACCATTCTACAAATCTAAGATGCTTACAGAAGATGATGGGAAGCTCAGAGATATTCACAGTGAATCCATTTGCACACACCCCTAAAGCAACGTGCTACATCATTGATGGAAAGCAGGCTGGAAAGATTTGTCAGATGTTTAGGCACCATCAAAGCCAGCCCCAGCTCCCCGCATAAGGAAGCAGGCCCGCCACTGTGGCAAGGTCAGGCTAATGGTGATGGATGGGGGTGGGGAGGAGGTGGGGCTGGGCCTCACATTGCAGGAGAGGCTGCTCTCAGGTCAGCCCCTGGGAAGGAGAGCTGTGCCCAGCACAGACAGGGGGAGCGCACAGCCCACTCTATCACCCATCAGGGCTGAGCAGATGTGGGGACACGGGGTCCTGCAGGGGGCCTTGAAATCAACACACTCCTCCAAACACCATTCCCGGGCTAAATAATATATCACCCACATATATGCACTATTATTTTTCCTAACATATGTAGATAGTGTTAGAAAACAAATTAAACTTAAAATTGCTGTTGAATGTATATTCACTTTTGGTCATTGCTATCCACCAATGAATTTTACAACGATAGCTACTATGGGGTGGACGGTAGTTGGCAAAATATCTTGATGTATAAAGGGGGTTCCCATATTTTAGAAAAGGGTGTTTGGAGGCCACATGCAGACTTGGAGGAGAATCTCTGCGTAGACTTCTGGTAGAGACCACTGTGGGGCATGGAGGAAGGGAGCCAGGTGCCGGGGGGAGGGCCCATGATGAGGGGGTTCCAGAGGGAGTTACGCCTTGCGAGCCACAACCCCCAGCTTCTAGATCCTTCCCATGTTTGGTCTCCTTTTGCTCTCCCACCCTGGCCTCCAGGGGAGTCTCACTGGAACGTCCCAGCCTTGCTGCTGCCGTGCTGTGAGTCTGTGAGGGCCAGGGCCAGAGCTATGCTCTGAAGAGTCCATGGAGAAGCAGCCCCTGCCCTCATGGGCACGGCAGACAGCAGCAACAGAGACGCTCGGAGACAGAGGCTCGTCCTCACACCCTGAGTTCCTCTCCCACACAGCGCAGTTTCTCTTCCCACAGGGAAATCCTCTCCTTCCGGGTCCAGCCCTACTGTTCTGGGTTTTGCTTTATCAAGCAAGAAATTATTTCTCATCAGTCCCTCAATCTACAAGAATCCCTTCTGCAGAAGAGGGGTGAAAATGAGACTGGGGGGTGCCGACTACAGATTTTCTTTCTTTCTTTTTTTTTTTTGAGATAGTGTCTCACTCTGTCACCCAGGCTGGAGTGCAGTGGTGGGATCTCAGCTCACTGCCACCTTCCCCTCCCAGGCTTAAGTGATTCTCCTGCCTCAGCCTCCTGAGTAGCTGGGATTACAGGCATGTACCACACCGCGCCTGGCTAATTTTTGTATTTTTAGTACAGACGGGGTTTCGCCATGTTGGCCAGGCTGGTCTCAAACTCCTGACCTCAAGTGATCCACCCACCTCAGCTTCTTATAGTGTTGGGATTACAGGCATGACCCATCACACCCGGCCAGATTTTTTTTTGTTTTTTGTTTTCTAATTTGAAGTAGAATCTTGAGGCGCGAGAGATTTGGCATTTTCAGGGTGTGCAGTTCCCAAATTAAGTGGCACATATAAAAGGTAAATATTTGCCATTAAAAGAAGGAGACAAAGAACAGCAAACGTTTCTTACCTAAGACTGCAGAACAGCTACATGAATATGTTTTCCAGCCTGACTGAAGGGCCACAAAGGACTCAAAAGAGTTGCAGAATATTCATAGACGGTCACAGATTTGCCTGTGGTACTTGCGGCACTTAGTTTTTTTGTTTGTTTGTTTTCTGTTTTTATTTTGAGATGGAGTTTTGCTCTTGTTGCCCAGGCTGGAGTGCAGTGGCGGGATCTCAGTTCACCACAACCTCCACCTCCCAGGTTCAAGCAATTCTCCTGCCTCAGCCTTCCCAAGTAGCTGGGATTACAGGTGTGCGCCACCATGCCTGGCTAATTTTGTATTTTTAGTAGAGACAGGGTTTCTCCATGTTGGTCAGTCTGGTCTCGAACTCCCGACCTCAGGTGATCCGCTCGCCTCGGCCTCCCAAAGTGCTGGGATTACAGATATGAGCCACCATGCCCAACGGGAGTTAGTTTTGAGTTCTGCTTCGGCAGCTTCCTCCAGACCCAGACGTGGTGCAGGGGGCCTGGGGCTATGAGATAAGCAGGCCTCAGAAAGCACAACCAGCAGGACTCCCTCCTCTGCCGCTGTTTTTTGCTAACTTGGGCATCCTCTCTGGGCCTCAGTTTCTTCATCTATAAGATGGGGGTGCTGGCCGACAGCCTTACCACTCCTGGGAAGCAGAGCCTTTCTACCCTTGGAGCAATTCACCTCAGCGTCCCTGGCACCATCAGCTCTTGGACATGGGGTCTCCCTACAGTTTCCAAAGGGTTTTCCGGTGTTGGTAACAACAGTGACCACTGACAACATGCCCCAAGCTGTACCAACTGCTTTATGATGCTAACGCATTGAAACTTCACATCTCCACGAGGAAGGTGCCGGTGTTATCATTTCTGTCTCAGAGACGAGAAGGCGGAGCCATGCAGAGGTGCAGTGAATCGCCCAGTTGCCCAGCAGAGGTCCGACAAATCCCAGAGCCGGCATCTACTGCGCCCCTGTTACACCACCCACCCTATCCCACGCCCAGCAGCCACCATATACCAAGCTTTGTGCAGGGATTTGGGATTCAACAGAGAATGAGACAGACCCAGGCCCCGTTCTCATGATTCCCATGGGAGCAACGAATACAAGTGATTATATTATAAGCTGGGAAAGTGCCACAACAGCACTGCTACCATGTGGTGAGAGAGTTGGGTCATTTCATCTGGGCATTGCAGGAGGAGTAAGAGTTTGTGAGGCGGAGAAGGCAAGGAAGGAGCATTCCAGGGAAAGGATACAGTGAGGGCAAAGGTACAGCGGCATGAAAGGGTAAGTTGTAGCTGAAGATCAGGAAGAAGTTCAGAGCGGGAAAGAGTGTCAGAATGTGTATCAGGTGGGAATGTGTATCAGAGGAGGCCGGGGAGGGGCTTCAGAGCCTCCACACTTACGAGGTGGGTATTTTATCCCCATTCTCCAGATGTCGACACTGAGGCTTGACAAGGTGAAGTGACTTGCAGGTGTCTGAGCTAGGACTGGAAACCAGTCTCCTGTCCTTAGGCGCAGCTCATCCCTCTGCCCAGGCAATCTGCATAACATCTTAAGTCTTCCTGGGGCTGCATGGCCGAGGGGGACTGGCTCCCAGACACCGCACACCAGCAGCCTCGAAGCCGGCCAGTCCTGCCAGGCCTGTGTGTAGGGGAGGGCTGAGCAGAGGAGCGCCCCCCATTAACCAGCAGAGACAAGAGGTCAGGAGCAGCAGTGAGTCACCTCTGGCAGCTTTTAAAGGACAGAGGCCAAGGAGGCAGAGAGAATTGCACTTTTCAGAAGAATTACAAACAAAACAGATGGTGGGAATACAGTTGGTAGAATATTTTTGCACTTTAATAAAGCAATTTTTATGAGGGCCACTGAATTTCCCTTCCGTAAATGAGCATCAGCCGGCGCAGAGAGGCAGCTCTGAGTCACCTGCAAGCAATTAGCTGAAAGGACGGTGGCATGTGTGGGTGGGGCTGGGGCATCGGCAATGCCGGTTGTGGGGGAGGGGGAAGAGGGGAGGGAGAATGGTGGGGGTGGCTGCCTGAGCCGGTGACTCCCAGTGGAGCTGGCGGAGGCAAATAGATGATTGGTGTTGTTTTTATTTTCTGGGTTTGGGAGTGAGCTGCCTCGGCCCGCTACCAGTTGGGAAGTGGAGGGTGGGCATGTGGGGCTCGGGGGTGGGTTCTGAGCAACCAGGTTGGTGGTGGGGGAGCCCTCGACAAGGGCTATAAGCAGAAACACTTATTTTCAGCAGGAGGTGAGGAGCAGCAGGGAAAGGCCAGGATGGAGAGGGACTGCGGAACTTGGTGGGGGGCTCCACTGAGCAAGGCAGGGTCCACTGAGAAGGGACCCCACAGCAAGATGTCGCTATGAGAGCTCTGCACAACACAGTGGGCCCTCTGGGAGCCCCCCATGCGGACACTCATTGCCTGTGGACGGAGGTGGGGAGTACAGGTGAGGGCCTGTGTCCTCGGGGTGTGCTCCAGTGGGAGCAGACACGATGTGCATGGGGCAAGGCTGAGGCTGTCTGGGAGACGCACACGTGTGCACACTCACATACACGTCCGTGTACCTACACATGCGCACCGCACCTTGCTGCAAAATCAGGAGGAGGCAGCGCAGGACTCACGGAGGCAGGAAGGGGGCAGGGGCCCTGGGGGCAGGTGAGTTGAAGTCTTGTGAGGGCCGGAAGGGGAGCTTCCCACTGGCCCCTCTCCTCTACTCCTCAGTCATAGGGGACCTCAAGGCAGGCCTTTCTCAGATTCATGTTGTAGACATCCCCACTTCTCATCCCAACTGCTCAGAACTGGAAACAATCTAACTGTCCATCTAGAGGGGACTAGGTAAATAGGTGGTGAGGGTGAGTGCTGCCTCACAGTGAAATACTTCACAGCCCTGAAAGGAAACAGGAGATATGCACAGACCTGGCATGCTGTCCAGGATGTGTACACACACACATGCACACACACACTCACACGTCTATATAACAGGCTTTCACTCTGTTACCCAAGCTGGAGTACAGTGTTGTGATCATAGCTCACTGCAGCCTCAAACTCCTGGCCTTGAGCGATCTTCCTGCCTCATCCTCCTGAGTAGCTGGGACTATAGACTTGCACCACCACACTGGGCTAATTTTTGTAGAGAGGGGGTCTCACCATGTTGCCTGGGCTGGTCTTGAACTCCTAGCCTCAAGCAATCCTCCCTCCTTGGCTTCCCAAAGCACTAGGATTACAGGTATGAGCTGCTGCACCCGGCCTTAGACATATGGTTAAGAGGGGGAAAAAGCAACTTACAGAAACAAGTGGAAAGCATCATTCTTTTGATTTTAAAAATTGCCAAGAAATACGTGTCTGTGTGTTCCTGTGTATATGACACGTAATAAAAGCATATCACAAGCATGACCTGTCCAACCCGGACCACTGTGCTGGAAAACTGCTCCTTGCCCCTTCCCCTCTGCACTCCTAATCCATTCCTCTGTTCTGCATTTTCTTTTCTTTTTTTTTTTTGAGATGGAGTTTCGCTCTTGTTGCCTAGGCTGGAGTGCAATGGCACAATCTTGGCTCACCGCAACCTCTGCCTCCTGGGTTCAAGCGATTCTCCTGCCTCAGCCTCCCGAGTAGCTGGGATTACAGGCATGCACCACCATGCCCAGCTAATTTTGTATTTCTAGTAGAGACGGAGTTTCTCCATGTTGGTCAGGCTGGTCTCGAACTCCAGACCTCAGGTGATCTGCCCGCCTTGGCCTCCCAAAGTGCTGGGATTACAGGCGAGAGCCACTGCACTTGGCTGCATTTTCTTTTTTCATAGTCCATTATATCTTCTAACGTTTTATTTATTTACCTATATACTATGTGTATTATGTATATAAATTCCTTCTACTGGAACATAGGATGGCTTGTGGCAAGGATCTTCAGTTTTGTGTTTGGCACACAGTAGGTGCTCAGTAAATATGTAGTCACTAAATGAATCAAATGATATTGAGGGAAGGTGAAGGAAGAAACATTTACTTTTTCCTTAATATTCCAAACAGGGGTGAAACGATGAGTAATTTTTCTTCTTTTAAAAATAATTTTCTTATTTTCCTATAATCAATATGCATTGTTCTTACAATGAGAAAAAAAAGTTTTCCAAAACATTCCCATTCTTTGGACTGGACCTTCCCACTTCTGGGCCTCTGGCCAAGCCAGTCCAACCTCTGGAATGCTTTCCTTAGGCCCTCGCCTACCCCTTCTAAGCTCCTACTGTCCTTCTAGACCTAATTCCAGTCCCACTTCCTCCGGGAAGCTGCCCAGAACAAAACTGACTTCTCTCGCCTGCGTCCTCTCATGGCCACGGGGCCAGTGTCGCAGTGTGTCCAGATCTGCCTCTCATGAGAGTCCTGTGTCCATCTGCCTTCCGCCCACTGCCAGCCTGGAGGGCAGGGGGCATTTCTTATCTGCCTCTTTCCCCATATCTCTGCCTCTGCTGGTCTTCCACAGGCCCATCTCTGTCTTTCTGTCTCCCCCTGTTCTCTCTCTTCCCAGTCCTTCCCTCCATCTGGCCTTCTCCACTGGCGCCCTCGCTCCTGCTCCGTTGCCAGCTCCCCCATCAGTCAGGAAGAGCAGTGCTGAGCTCCACTCATAAGAGATCCAGAGGGGCCTGGGAGCTGCAGGGATGGAACTGCCCGCCTCTCACTGTGTCCCTGGCGGCTGGGTTGGCCATCTGCTGAGGCGCCTCGTGACCCAAGAGGCCTGTCCCTAGAGCAGCCTGCCTTCCAGTGCTGCTGGGAATGGATCCTGTCAATAGAGAGAGGAGTCTGCCGGGAGGCCCCTTAGAGCATTTTGAGCCAGAGGTCAGACGAAGAACAAATCCCAGGGCTTTGCAAAACAGCAAGGACTGGCACTAGGCGGAGGTCCCAATGAGATGCAGTGTGTATAACACTGAGTGTGGGGAGCAGGTGCCCAGAAGGGACTATTGAGCCCCCTTCTCCCCATCATATGACCTGGCCAGTTAAGAAAGCAATCTATTCTCCTGGCAGGGCAGATTCTGGCCAGAGAAGGGACCAAGTGAGGTCCCTAATACACCACTTAAAATAGCAGAGGTTGGCCGGGCGCGGTGGCTCAAGCCTGTAATCCCAGCACTTTGGGAGGCCGAGACGGGCGGATCACGAGGTCAGGAGATCGAGGCCATCCTGGCTAACACGGTGAAACCCCGTCTCTACTAAAAAAATACAAAAAAAAACTAGCCCGGCGAGGTGGCGGGCGCCTGTAGTCCCAGCTACTCGGGAGGCTGAGGCAGGAGAATGGCGGGAACCCGGAAGGCGGAGCTTGCAGTGAGCTGAGACCCGGTCACAGCACTCCAGCCTGGGCGACAGAGCGAGACTCAGTCTCAAAAAAAAAAAAAAAAAAAAAAAAAAAATAGCAGAGGCAGCTCCTGAGATGTGGGGAAGGAGAATTTCAGCCCCCATCCTGCCCTTGCCATTGATTTACAAGGTAAGCCTCAATGTCCTTACTGGCACAATGGAGTGGGGGAGTTTTCCAACCAGAAGCCTGGATAAACAGCCACCGATGATACCATGGCGGTCACCTTGCCGCTTGTCTGGCTGCACAAAGCAGCTACTAGAGGTGTTAAGTCACAGTCAGGAACTCAGACCATGGCGTCGGGATCCAAATCTAGCTCTCCTTACTCTGTGGAGGTGTGGTTTGGGGCAAGTTACTTGACCTCAGTCTCAGTTTTCTGACCTGTAAAATGTGGGTTATGATACCTGATTCTTCAAGTTGTGAAAATCAAATGAAGTGACAGGCAAACCACTCAGCCCAGTGCCTGGCACATACTAACTGCTTGATAAGTGTCGGCTGCTGCTACTTTGCAAGACAGGACTATGTATTTAAAAGGTGTCTTGTGCCTTTAGGGCCAGCTTAGCACATAGCTGCCTTAGGAGTGATAAACACTCCAACCTCAGGCTGACTTATCCAGGGTGAAATAGCCCAAGAAAACGATCATATAACCAGGCCCTGGGTCCCTTAAATATTTATTGCTTCTTTTTCAGACTACACATAAATATTATGTGTTCCCTATAAAAACTGGAGCGCACACACACAACAAAACATATGGAAGGAAATAAAAACCACACGCTCAAGGAAGCCTGGGTTTGAATCCCAGTGCTGCCATATAGTATCATGTGACCTCGGCAGGTTTCTTAATTGTTCTGATCTTCAGTTTTCCCATGTGTAACATGGGGATAATATTGCTCATCTCACAAGGTAGTCATGAGGATTAAATGAAGTAATAAGAGTGAAGTGCTTGGCACTGTGTCTGGAATAAGTGAGAGTTACTATATTAATCCAGCCACTCAGACAGAATCACTGTTCTCACTTTTTGCATTTCCTTTCAGTTTTTTCCTGCACATATGATGTGTGTATAATGTTAACATTTGTATTCAGTAATTTGAGACCATAGTGCCTATTCCTTTTATATTAAAATGGTACATCTCATGAGGTGGGAACACCTGGGGAAGGCGTCTGATTTTGAACCTAGGAATGTTTGACTCCAGCACTTTCTGAACCATTGTGTTTCAGTGAAGACACTCCGGGCTCCTCTACTCCTGCTGGTGTTTCTCAATGTCTTTTCCCATCATTGTAATCCCCTCACCCTGCCAGAAGACTCTTTAGACTTTTTCCCCAATTCCCCCCATACATTTATTTTAAAATGTTGTATTTTAAAATAATTATAGATTCACAGGAAGTCGCAAAGATAGTACAAAAAGTGCCTCTGTGCCCTTCACCCAGTTTCACCCAATGGTTGCAGGTTCCCTACCCAGGGATCCGCCAGAGGCACCACAAAGATCCCTTCGGGCTGCCCTTGATGGTAGTCACACCCACTCCTCTCCCTTCCGTCATCTCTAAGTCCTGCCAACCACCAATCTGTTTCGCGCTGTATAATTTCGTCATTTTGAGAATGTTATGTAAACAAAAATCTACCATACTGACCTTTGGAGATGAGCCTTTTCTCCCCTTTTCTCACTCACCATAGTGCCCCGGTGATCTACTCAGTTTTTGCACGTATCAATAGTTTATTCTTCTCATAGCTGAGTAATATTCTATGGAAGGGCTGTATCACAGTTGCTTGAACTATTAACACCTAGGTTGTTTCTAGTTCCGGGCTATTAATATAAAGATACTATGAACAGATGTAAAGATGTTTGTGTGGATATAAGTTTTTATTAGTCTGAAATAAGTGGCTTGGGATATGATAGCTGGGTCATAGAGTAGCAGTTGTTTGCTTAGGTTTGTTTTGTTTTCTTAAAATAAACTGCCAAAAGATTTTCCAGAGTAACTGTACCATTTTACATTTTCACTAGGGATGTAGGAGAGATCCAGTTTCTCTGATTTCTAGAAGCTACCTGGATCCTTGCCAGCATTTGGTATTGTCGCTATTTTTAATTTTTGTTCTAATAGGTATGTAGTGATAGTTCCATTAATGCCACTGATATACTGTATATCTGTTTATGTGCTATATGCTTGTTGATGCTTTTTTACTTTTTGAGACAGAGTCTCACTCACTCCAGCCTAGGCTGGAGTACAGTGGTGTAATCACAGCTCACTGCAGCCTCTACCTCCCTGGGCTCAGGTGATCCTCCCATCTCAGTCTCCCAGGTAGCTGGAACTACAGGCATGCGCCACCATGCCTGGTTATTATTATTTTTTTTTGTACTTTTGGTAGAGATGAGGTTTCGCCATGTTGCCTAGGCTGGTCTCGAACTCCTGAGCTCAAGAGATCCACCTGCCTCAGCCTCCCAAAGTGTTAGGATTATAGGCATGAGCCACTGCACCTGGCCCCTGATGCTTTTACATATTAAAAAAAAAAAAAAGATAGGATTTTGTCATCCCCCTTCTCCTGCCAAGAACCCACTCTCTCCTCTTTGGGGTGACTTCACTCCCATTGAGAATGCATGGTTTCCCAAGCCTTCTGTTCAAGACTGAACCAGCTCCCAAGAGGCTAGGGAAACAGCTGGCTTGGACACATTTGGTGCAGCCCAGCATTTGAACAAGGCTACAGCCTTGAACAAATGGAGGATTAAACACTCTGACCCCAAGGTGAACTAATTCCACGGAGGCACTGGGGTGGGGACTCCTGCAAGTGAGATGCATGAAAATCTAACCAGCGTTTCCCACTCGCCTCCTCTTGAGCTCAGGCTCATCTCAGAGCAGGGTTTGTCCCCAGTAGCTGGTGTCCACCATGGCTGTCACAGTAGAGTGGTGCCCAAGGATGCTCGGGCTGTGAGTCCCTGAATCAGTCAGCATCCCGCTGTCCTGACAACAGCTCACCATCCCCCACCGGACCCCTACTCACCCAGGCCAAAGTGTGCCACAGGCTCCATCTCGCACAGGTAGCCTGAGCCACCATCGATGATCCTCAGGTGGGCCCCGCTCTTCTTGGTGTAGAGCACGACCTTAGCCCCCCTGGCAAAGGCCCCAAACCGGGTGCGTGGCACCACTCGCAGCCAGTTGTTGTTGAAGCCCTGCAGGGAGAGTGAGAGGTAGACACCCAGTGGGTGTCAGCGTGGTGGGTGGGAAGAGCAGGGAGCCAGGGAGGATGGGAGGGGGAGAGGGAGAAGAAGGAGGAAGAGAAGAAAGTGGGCAGAGGAAAAAGAGAGGAAGAGGAAGCCAGGCGAGAAAAACAAATGAGGCAAAGACAGATTGGCTAAATGAAAGAGAGGCACTGTAGATAGAGGAGACAAAAGCCGAGGGACTCAGGGCACAGTGTTTGGCAGAGAAACGACAGTGGAAGGCAGAGAGGCAAGGGCTTCTCCCAAGGCAGCCCTTCCTGAGCTTCCTGGTGCTGCTGGAATTTACCTCCCTCCTCCAGGGCCCAGGGCTTCCATTACCCGCCATGCTGGCCAAGCCAGCACCCCAGTGCCTTGCCCTCACCAACCTAAGGTACCGAAGAGCACACAGGGCTGGGATCTGTGGCTCCTGAGGTCTGAACGCACCTGATTGCCCCGGAAGACGGACAGCGGCTGAGCCATGGACTCTCCATGGGACAAGATGAGGTCCAGCATCCCGTCTCCGTCGAAGTCGGTCACCACACCCCCTACAAACAATGCAGATTTCACCTCTGGCCGCCATCCAGGAGACCCACAGAGGAGAGATGTTCCCAACCAAGTGCAGTATCCACAGCCCTGGGTGCCGGGTCAGAGAAAGCGCAGCACCGGGGCAGGAAGGCTGGGGCTCGGCACCCATCTCCTATCCTTCCTAACAGCCGACTCATGATAGGACTCATGGGACAGACATTTCCTTCCTTCCCCTGGTCTTTGCATGGAGACAGTGCATGCAAATTACTCAGACCACATAGGCTTCTTTCTGGTCTTTCTATTATGGTTTGAATAATACATGCCTGTTATATTTGCATAGATTTTTCTGTCAATTTATCAAGTGTTTGCATATACACAGGCTCCTTTTGGTTGTCATTACAACCCAAAGAGGTGAAGAGGACAGATATAATTATCCCCATTTTATGAATGTGGAGAACACCCAAAAGGTAAAACCACTTTTCCAAGACCACAAAGTGAGGCAATGTCAGAGCTGGGTTCTGGGACTCCTGGCCCAGGGCTCTGCCTGACAAGCTGAGTGCAAAGAGGGGAGGGGTCAGATGGCAAGATCCTCTGCCTGAGAGCAGAAGTGGCTCACTCCTCTCCTTTCCGTCCCCACCTGGCAAGGTATGGCCAGAGAAGCTCCTGCCCACAGACCCATAGACTCTCATTCCCCCGCCCCCATCAGCCTGGGATTGGGGGAGTGGACCATCCTCCCCTCTGTTTCCTGCCTACCCGTCCCCAGGGTTCCCCCATCTCCACTCTCTCCCTTGCTCTTGAGTCTCAGCCCTCAGTGTGGCAGGGACAGGAGGGACTCTGCCGTGGGACTGGCTGCCCCATCCCTCCCGCCCTCGTCCCAGGGTATGAACAGTGCTAAGGGGGCAGTGCAGGCCAGATACCCCAGGTGCCCCTCACCTGTGCCCCTGCCCTCAGGCTCCAAGGCGTCCCCAGGATTGAGTTCCTCGATGAGGGGGTCTCCGTGCTCCCTACGGATGACGCTGCAGGAGAGGAGACAGGCTTGCTCTGGTGGGGTCTCAGAGGCCCCTGGACCTGAAGACCCACCTGCTCCGCTCTGTCCCCTGAACATCCCCAGGTCCCTATGTGCATGGGCTGCCACCTGGCTGCCCACGGAGTCACTCTCTGCTCCCAGACCCTGCCTACACTCTGCCTGTGCCTTGCCTGGGTTTTAATTTATGTTGGTAAATATTGATTTTTCCTTCTCTAATGGATGAATTATAGGCAGACTAGGGAAGGGCAGTTGATGGATGAAGAAGGGGCAGGGACAGAACTTCCTTCAACCGACCTTCCTTGTCCTTCAAGTGGCCCCTGGGTTTCCTAGTTCTGGATGCTACCCAGGGTTTAACCCCACTCAGTGCCACCTCCTCCATGCCCTCCTGGACCATCCTGCTGGAAGCAATCCCTTCTTTCTTCATGGGCTTTATCACTTTCTGCCTGTGTTACAGCTCTCTATGAATGCATCTGATCTCCCCTGGGAGAATGTGAGCTCTTTGCAGGCTGGGACCTTGCATTATTCATCTTTGCATCTCTTGCAGCATCTAACAGTGCTCGGCTCTCAGAAAGTTCCAAGCACGTGTCTGCAGGATATAAAGATGAATTCCAGAGGCAAAGAGAGGAAAGCGGTCCCTTTGGGTTGCAGTGGTTCTGTCTGTTTGGAACTCTGAATTTTGGCATTGTTTCAGAAACGTCTGCTAGGGACGTCCTGCTCTTTCTCTACACTTAGCTGATGATGGCCATGAGCTTTCCTCTAGAATTGTTCTCACTTGGCGTATTCTCACAGCCTTGGGTGCTCTGCCCTAGATGTATGGGGCAATGATGGGAGGGTAGGGCGTAAGGAAGAATTGGCATCGCACTTCCTACCACATTGTTGCCTGTGAGAAACACCAGAGGGCTGTGATACAGTCATAGCTTAGGGAGGGGGTTGGGGTCCCCTGAGCTGGAGCCTTTGGTGGCTGGGTGGCAGAGAGAGCTGGCAGATGCCCCATGAGGTGGGCTTGTGTGTTGGTGTGCATGGGTGTGATGCCCACAGTCTCTTTGACCATTTGTGTCCTGCAGCCTCTGCCACAGCTGTGCAGAGACACTTCTTGGTTCAGGTGACAATGCAGTTAAGGAGTCCTAAGGATAACACCCAGCAATTCCACTGCATTTCTGTGTTCTTTGAACACATTCTTAGGCAGCAACTATTGTGTATGGGGCCCTGCATGAAGTATGGTGCACAGTAGAAAGGATGGAGCTCAGAGTCCGTGTTAACAGGAACCACCATTCAGAGGGCTGAAGGCCCAGGGAGAGTGGGACGTGGGGAGTGCAGAGCTGGGAAAGCTCACCCAGATTCGGGCAATTAGAGAAGGTTCCCTAGAGGAGGGGTCAGCTAAGCTGAGACCACCATGGCGAGTGAACGTATGTCGCTCAAATGAAGAGGGAGAATTGGGGGCTAGAGGGAGTTGGCAGCCTGAGGGTGAGGCTTGGCACAGCCCAGAGCTGAAGGAAGCTTGCTGTGCCTGCTGCTTAGATGTAAACAGGGAAGTAGAAAGTGACGAGGCTGGAGATGGAGCCGGGCTATGTGGGTTGTGTCAAAGAGTTTGGACTTCATCCAAAGGCAATGGGGAGCTTCTAGAGGATCTTCGGTGGGAAAGGGGTGTGGCCAGACTTGCATTTTCTCTGCAGGACTAGAAACAAGGAGAGCAGCTGGGGGAGGTGCGGGAATCTCCATGGGAGACCAGGAGTGGTGTCATGGTGGTGGAGAATTAAGAGCAGATCGGAGACATGGCTACATGCAAAAGGGGGTAACCTTGCACACGGCGGTTGGCCTGGGAGTGTCCCTGTTCATGCATTTTTGCCTCTGTGATTCTTTTTCTTTTTTCCTTCTTCTTTTTTTTTTGTGCTGTGATTATTAAGAGGGCTCCCTTAAACTCTCATTAAGTGACTGTTTGGGTGATGAGTTCCCTGGATGCTGCAGGTATCATTAAAGGACGTGCAGACTCAAGCACACTGAGGCTTTGTGTCCCCACAGAGTGCCTGGCCTGTTCCTGGAGAGCACCAGGGCCAACGAGCCGACGATGCCTGTTCAGTGACAGGTGAAAAGCCCCTGTGGTGTGGGACAGTTGGGGGTTAAACTTCCAGAGCTGCCAGCTGAGTGCCAGTCCCAGCTGCAGCCCCTCTTGCTCTCCTCTCTGCTGTGTGCTCAGGACCCAGCCATCTGCCACGGGGACTTGGGGCACAGCCACGTACCTGGGAAGTGGCTTCTGCTGCTGCTGCGTGGAAGCAAACACACTAACCCATTGGGCAGCCACGTGGTGACTTGCTCTGTCCACTGACAGCTCTGGGCCAGCCTGCTTGTACTCCCTCCCAGCCCTGTCTCCCGGCTGCAGGGGACGCTGGGAGATGTGAAGCAGGCTGGATGGGCAGGAAGACAGGGGAGGTACCTAGGTTCTAGAGCCACAGACAGGGGCACTAGATTCCTCAGTGCCCAGTCCTCATCCTCCTGGCGAGTGACAGTTTATTAGCCAGAGAAGGAAAGCAGTGTCTCTGTTAACTAGCAATTGATCTTCTGCAATTAATCTGGAAGTTGTGAATAAGCTTTTTGCAAGGCACCTAATTAGTAAATCTAGCGCCTTTGGGGGGTGATTACATCCAGTCAGAATTGATGCTTTGTTAATAATTATATTTTAAAACACGCTTAGTCACACTCTTGCCTTTTAGTATAAATAGTTGGACCCTCCTGGGAGATGGGGTAGGGGTCTTGGGGGGCCAAGCAGATGATCTGGCACATGTCCTGGATGCAAGGCCCTGGCCCACCCGCCTTTTCCCACCTGGTCCTGAGACCTCTTGGAATGTTTCAGGCCAGGAAGAGGGACATCTCAGGCCACATGCCTGCCCAGGACTCCACCTACCCAGGACTCATGGGGAGACCCTGAGCTCAGTTCCCCAACAGTGGTTCTCAAACTTCAATATGATGAGAATCAGCTGGTGCCTACTGTACTTGTTAAAATACAGATTCCTGGGCCTCACCCCCTGAGATTCTAAATCAGGAGATGTGGGGCAGGTCCCGGGATTCTGTACTTTAAGCCCTCTGGGTGATTCTGATGCCAATGGTCTCTGGATGTTCCCTTGGAGAAATATTGCCACAGCAAATCCAGCCCTTCCTCCCTAGACACACTGCTCAGAGGCCTGCACATTCCCTCCATTTCTGAGACCCTTTTCCTTGTCTACCAGGAACCCTTGTCATCCAGAATTTCTCAAAGGATGGTTTGCAGAACACCAATCTCAACAGAAAAATCTGTGAAAGAAGTGCCCTGTGATCAGGCCTATTTGGAATACTCCATCCATCTTTTGGAAAATTAAAATATTCATGGTCAAGTTAAAGGCACTGAGAAGTCCTGCAGCAAATAAACCTGTATTTACTTGGGCCCTGTAGCCCCTTTTTGTGGTAGTGATTGGATCCCGTAGCCCCTTTTCGTGGTAGTGTGGCTTTATCTTGTGGCGCTTGGGTTTTGGGCACACTTCGGGCCACATTCCTCTTCCCTTTCCCTGCAATAGCAGAGGCGAGCTCCTTGACCAGGCTTCACCCTGCATTCCCACAGCCTCTTGCCCAGTCCTCGTCCTTCCCTCCTTTCTGTTTCTTCATCAGGGGACCTGCATTGACCTTGGCCTGACCACCTGGCCCTGGGAACCCTCCCCTTCTGATTCTTAAACCTTCTCCCTGACTGTTCCTCCCACCAGCTGTCAAGGGTGAAGGGCCACGAGCCAGGATGGAGCATCTACCGGAAGAGGCGGTTGGCTGAGGAGCTGCGGTAGGCGATGTTGTTGAAGAAGATCTCCAGCTCCTGGTCATTGTCAAAGTCAGCGGTGATGACTGTGCGGACAGGGGAGGGCATGGAGAACTTCGGCGAGGCGATATCCTGGAGGAAACAAGGCTGGGGGTCAGCGGCAGGAGAGTGGGCTCGGGCAGGAAGCCAGCTCTCCTCTATGGAGTGTAGGGGCAATTAAAAATAAGAGGCAGCCCAACCCAACAGCTCCTCTCCTGCCTCCTCAAAAGGACCTGGGGTCTGCCTTTAGGATCACACAGACTTCAGGCTGCTTGTACCAGAAGAAGGAGGGAAGAATAACAGTCGTGATAGACACCAGTGAAGCGCTTAGCTGTTCCCTAGTCTGGATCACACCTGTCCATGCCTCCTGTCCATCCCTCGAGGCAGTACGGACATTAGCGTTCCCATTTGATGGGTGAGGTAATTGAGTCCTGGAGAAGGAGGGGAACTGCGATGTCACAGCTACTGAGTGGGGAGGCCAGGGCTTCTGATTCCGGATGCTGTGCCCTTTCTCCTAGGCATCCTTCCTCCTCCGCGCTGAGTCAGAAGCTGGGTGGGCCTGAAAATCTCTGTGCATCTAAATCCAGGCTCCACTACTGACTAGCTGTGTGATCTTAGGCAAGTTACTAACCCCCTCAGATCTCACCTTCTCCATCAGTAACGTGGGAATAATAATAGCTGCCTGGGTTGTGAGGATTGCATGTAAAATGCCTGGCACCGAGTGGGCATGAGACAGATCGCCGGCAGCCTGTCCTGCCTTACCTGCCACCCACCTCAGGGAAGGTGAAAGAGGTTACCTGTAGCTGTGGATTTGGCTGCTTCTACTACCTTATGTTGTTTCTTGGGAGCCTTCTTATTTTTATTTTTTGAGACATTTGCTTTGAGGGGGTTGTGGTATCAGCTACATCTGTCCAGTGGTATCAGCTACACCTGTCCAGGACTAATGGAGAGACCCCAGGCCCGGGATAGCCCAGCTGGAACTCCAAAGTGCTAGGAGGGTCTTGGGGGACCAGGCTAAGGGTCCCAGGTGTGTTTTTGCCTCTGAAACAGAAGGAGATGTGGGAAGGGCAACCTTCTATTTCTGAGTGTAATATTCTCATCGTAGGTGGGTTTTTCCCTTAAAGACTTTGGGGTCCTGTCCAAGCCCCAAGACCCACATGGAGAGGGCTGAGAAAGGTACAAGTGGTGTCTCTGGGAGTCTCCTCTACCCCAGGCTTAGATCTGCTATCGGCCTTCTGCTGCAGGCCCTTTTTGGCGGCCACAGGGATGAGCAGGCTGGGTCAGCAGTCGAGCTGTCTGCTCTGGGGAGGCCAGGGAAGGAGGCTGTCTCCATCAGAGCAGTAATGAGGTTGAATAAGCCTGGCCAGCTGGTCAGGGTGGGTTGAGCTGGGCCTGAGGAGCCAGGGAGCAAAAAGATCTCAGGATCTCTAGCCATTATGATTCTATTGATTCTATAAAAATGGAAACCTCCCATAGCCCCCTTGGGGTTGCCCTATTCGATGCCTGAGCTTCCGAGATAATATATGTTAAGCTTAGCACAGTTCCTGACACATGGAAGACACTTGATAAATGGGACATTTATTTATCATATTTTATTTAATTATTATTATTGCTCCTGAGAGCTCTGGGGAGGGGCCATCGGCCGAGTTAACAGATTCCTCGCCCTCAGTGCACTGGTGTTTGGGGCTGGATAACTATTTGCTGTGGGGCTGCTCTATGCACTGCAGGGTGTTCAGCCCTATCCCTGGGCTCTGCATACTAGATGCCAGGAGCACTCCCTTCCCCAGCTGTGACAAACCCAAATGTTCCGAGACATTGTTGAATGTCCTGGAGGGAGGGCAGCAAGATCACCCCTGTTGAGAAGCTGGGTGAGAATAAGAGCGGAATAAAGATGGAAATCATCCAAGATCCAGCAACAGCCGCCCTGGGTTCAGGACATGCCTCCCCCCAACTCACAGAGCCTGGGTCTCAAGCCTTAGCAGGGAGGGAGTGGCTGGGCCTGGGCCTCCCAAGGTGGCTGCCTACAGGGAAGGGACTTGGTAGGGGTGGCCTCTTCTTGGTCACACAGAAATGAGGTCCCTGGGGACTTCCCTGGGATCATCAAGCCTCAGGGAAATCCTGGAACTTTCCCGTTTCCTCAGGGGTTTCTGGCGGACCTAGGTACCTGCAGAGCAGTCCTGGCTCCCTGAGATCAGTCCTGGCTCCCTGAGATCAGCTTCAACCAGCCCACGCCCTCTGTTGTCCTCCCTGAGAAAGTCCCAAAGCCATGCGCTTCATGCTGGTGGCACCTCCATCACTGTCACTAACAGCCCTTTTGAAGAATTCTTGGCATTGTTCTATCAACAGCTCAGGGAGGGGCACAGAGGGGCTCGGAGGCCACCTTGCCTGCCATCTGCTGTTTGTCTTTAGGGGCAGCTGTTGGGAACTCCGTGGCTTCAATCTTCCATTCTCTCCACCACTTTGCCCTTGGTCTGAACGTCAGTCTGGAAAGATCTGAAAAGCTGAGGCTGGGCTTTTGTGGAGTGTGCAGGGGACGCCATCCTGTATTCCCTGCACACTTCACAAACACTCACCCTGCTCTAGCTTCTGGATCCATTCCAGGAGCCACCGGGAAAAGTGGCCTGGATCCAGATAGTGCAGCCCACCTCCCAGGGCTCCAGCCCCCCTCGGAGGCTGCTCTCCTGCCTCCCTCTGCTGACCTGGCTCTTCCTACTCTTGGCTCCAGAGCTCCTACAGCAGCCCAGCTGTAGTCCCTCATCCCCTGGTGTAACCTTCCTTGTCACACCACCCCCACCCTGGGCCCTGAGAGCCCTGAGCCCTGCTCATGCCAGCCTCAGCCTGGTGACTGAGTACAGTAGCAGGATCTCAGCTCACTGCAACCTCCACCTCCTGGGCTCAAGATTCTTGTGCCTCAGCTATTGGAGTAGCTGGGATTATAGGCATGCACCACCACATCTAGCTAATTTTTTGTGTTTTTAGTAGAGACAGGCTTTGGCCATGTTGGCTAGGCTGGTCTTGAACTCCAGGAGTGAGGCCCCCTCTTACCCGAAAGCGGACCTTCCCATGGGCACTCATCTGCAGATAGAGGCGGTGGGGGCCATTCCAGTTGCCATAGACGATGTCCACTTTGCCATCACGGTTGAAGTCAGCCAGGGCGACACCTCGCCCGTGCTGGTGGGGGTCGTCCACACCTGGGGAGGAGAGGCAGGAACTCTCAGGGCGGCATCCCCTGTACACTCCACAAACGCCCTGCTCTAGCTCTGTGACAAGCAACTAGGGAGGGTGACTCTCACCTTATTCCCGGGAGGAGATACGGGACACAGCTGCAGTCTCAGAAGCTCTCTAGCTCTCTATAGGGGCAGGAGGTGGGACAGTCATGTGGTTCAAAAGAAGACCTGAGACTTGTGTTCAAGCTGTGTTTGCCCAGCATGCATATTATTTTTACCTTGTTTGGGGTCGGCATGAGTTGGGGGAGGGAGACTGGGGGAAATTCTGGAGGAACAAAGGCTCTTCCCAGCTTCCCCTAACACTGCCACTGGAAGACATTAAGCTGATCATGCCACTCTTTTGCTTAAGCTGATCACGCCCTCCAATCCTCTTGGGCAAAGTTCTAATTCTTCCAATTCCTGCCTGGGGAGCACAGGGCTCTGCCTGACCATGGTCCTGTCCACCTTATCTGGTCTTGATCTGGTCCCACTCTCCCCATCTTTCCAGCTCCTGGGCCTTTTCTCAAGCTGGTCACTCTACCTGGGATGCTCTCCCTCTAGCTCTAGGTTACCCAGCTCCTGATTATTCTGCTCTCAGCCACAATGTCACCTCCTGCAGGAAGCCTTCCCTGACCACCCATCTGAGACAGCTCATCTTGCCCACCCTGTCAGTCTCCCTGACAGCCTTCTAGTCTTCTCCTCCAACATGCTGATCACAATGTGCAGTTATGTTCCTTTGTGGCTGACTTGTTAGGGTCTGGTTTTCCCACTAGCCCTGACATTCCATGAGGTCAGGACTCTCTTCTCAGTTCACTTGGGTACACGCCACGTCTATCTCAGGGCCTGTGGTTGCCTGGTAGTTTTCAGTAAATACTTGCTGAATGAGTGCACAGACATGAATAACATGACAGAAGGCAAACCCGGGACGTGGGTGACAGCAGAGGAAATACTACAGCCATGACAGAGAAGCCCACAGCATGCCTGGCGAGATCTGGAAAGTGAAGCCTCTGTGCCCAATGCCACCTGCCTATACCATCCACTGAGTGGGTCCTGGGGGAGGACAGAGGGTGGCTTTGCCCAGAGCCATGGCCTGACCTCCTAGCGGCCCACTGGCCAGCGCATAGCTGAGAGACAAAGGTGAATGCGACTCTAAGCACCCACCCACGTTGACTCTCAGAGGACAAATAGCTGTGGGTCGTCAGGCTCTCTGGGATGGCAGGCCACAGGACAATGTAATAGGCTGTGGGGATCAGAGACCCCAGGACACAGGGAGCTCTTGCCAGAAGGCAGGGTGGGGCCCCCTGAGAACCCTGGAGGCTGAGTGTCCCCCTGGGGGAGGGAAGGAGTTGGGGGGAGGAGTGGGGAGAAGAGGCAGTGAGACCCAGGCTTGAGAAAGAGGGTTTGCAGAGACTAGGGGCAGCCTCCAATCTCTAGGATTAACACTCCATTAATTCTCTGCCAAACTCCCTGGCCCAAATATCGGTGGCCTTCTGCATTGGCCCATTTCTCTCCTATCTATGAGGCACCTTGACAAGGAGCTGGTTCCCTTTCACGGGAATAATAGGTGCCAGGCTGCATTTCACAGCAGCATCTGTTTGGGTGATGAATGCCCTCTTGACATGTCTTGTTAAACCCCTGCAATCATTCTGACTTTCAATTACGGGCCTAGCACCTTTCCTCTCTCCTCCCGCCTGATACCTTCTCCCACTCCAACTTGTTCGCTCACCTCTGCTTCCATCTCTTTAACACCTTATCAAATCCTCTAGATTTTCTCCACTATCCCCTCCCCTTTGCTTTATGATTTTTCAGCAATGAGAAAATTTGCTGCCAAAGGATAGCACTAGGAGGGGTGAGCCAGGTGGGAGGACAGGCCAGGGGAGCCCAACTTCAGCCTTGCCAGAGAAGGACAAGACGTAAGGCAAGATTGGGGGCTGAATGGCAAAAAGCTGGGGGTGGGTGTGTGTTCTGGGCCAGTAGGTCCCCACAATGGAGCTCCTGGGCAGAAAGCTGGGGTGGTAGGTACTCGTAAGTCCAAGAATCCAAGAGAACGGACTGGCACACATGCAGGGATGTGATGTGAACTGCCGGCAAGAGCCAGAGCTTGCAGGACCCTTGATCTACGTGTCTAGATCCCACTCACCACTCCTGTAGGCCGGAACTCTTCCCCATGCCTCCAAGAAGGAGGTGAAATCAAACCTCCCATTCATTGGCAAGGTGGGGGGAAATGGTCAGGGGCACGTGGGATGTAATCATACATCCGAAAACTTGCAGGGTGTCCACTTTGCCATTCAGCAGAATTTACCGGGTGGGCACTGGATGCCAAGCCTTGTGTCAAGAATGAATAGAACCGTGACCCGGTCCTTGTAAAGCTCATAGACAGACCATGATGGCAATGTGGAGCCTGAGTGAGGTGTGCATGCCAGGGGCAGCAGGAGGAGGAAGGGCCAGTCTCTGCTAGGTGGCACAGGGGAGTCAGGAAAATCTCTGCAGAGGTGATATTTGAGGTGAACGATGAAGGCTAAACAGACATTCTGCAGGTAGAGAAGGGGGAGGGCAGTCCAGGCAGAGGCCATGGCAGGTGCAAAGGCCCTGAGGTGGGTGGGGGATGAGTGCAGAGGAAGGAAGAGAAGCAGAGCTGGGGGCCTGGGGCACTATTTTGTGTGGCTTTTATCCTGCTTCTTATTAGAGGAGGATATTTTTGTCTATTTCTGTTTCTAGAATGTCAATGCCTTTTCTGTGTGTGGGGTGGTCTTAGCCTGATTCAAGTGGGTATCCCTGGTTCCCAGCGCCAACCTGATGCTTAGCAGTGGCTCCATGAATGCTCACTGTATTGAACTGAATGTTGAAGATAAATGTGGGAGGGGGGCAAGGTGGGGAGAGGCAGCTTGGAGGATAGGTTGATGCTGAGAGACACAAGCGGGACTTGGAGGGTCGTGGGCAATCTCAGATATTGGGCAGGACAATGGGCAGGAGTTTCAGACCCCTTTCCCCAGCAGCAAACACTCCCTGTGGCTGGAGCCATGGGAGCTAGGGAATAGGAAGTGACAAGCAGCGTTTCTCTTGTGTGGTGCAGACGATGACTTGTCCTGCTCTCGCTGCAGCCAGAAGAGACCATGCTGGAGGGGGCAGGGAAGTCTGGAGTCCTCTGTGGTTCTGGGGTGAGGGGTCAGGGCGCACAGGGCATGGCTGCCTCCACTTACCCGCACTGGCCGCAGCGTCCACAAAGGTGCCATCGCCCCGGTTGTGGAAAAGGAAATTAGGCCCATTCTCGTTGTCGCAGAAGATATCTGAGGCACTGCTGCTGAGGATGGGGCCCACGCTGACGCCTCGGCCCCCTAGGAAAAGACATTAACCCACAGTGAGCGGCAGAAGCAAAGCCCCAGGCCCACCTGGAGGACAGGGCTGCCTCTGAGGCCTGGGGGGAACTGCACCGGAGGCTCTTCAGAGGTTCCCGGAGGGAATTCTCCTTCCCGTGCTTTCCTGAGCCTAAATCTGGGCTCACGGTCTCCATGAACCTGCGTGGAAGGTGACAACACTGATGAAGAGGGAAGGAAGGAGCTCGACAGGACATGGGGACCCCACACAGAGGTCAGCGCCTGCCTTCCCCTTCTAAGAGAAGTGGCTGAACAATCATCTTAAATCCTAAACCCACAATAATCCTAAACCTAGCTCTAAGCATGCCATTTTAGTCAAGTCACAGATCCCCCGACAGCCTCCTGACTCCCGCTTTGAGTCATACGTATGCTGGTCCAGACCACTGGGTATGTCCTAGCTTTAAGAACCTGTAGGAACAGGTCCCAGCTGTAGGTACGAGGATGCTTACTTTGCCTTGTTTGACGTTAAACAATTACGTCCATTGATAGTGAAATTGAATGGATTACGGAGCATCCATATGACAAACCATTCTGCAGTAAAAAGACTGCATAGATCCATATGGATTGACTTGGAGGAGTGCCTGTGATATATGGTTGAAAGAATCAGCAGTTCACCAAGTAATGGTATTGTGTGATCTTGCTTTTATTTTTTAAAATAGGAAAATACACGCTAGTTCTGGATACACATGTTTGTGCAGGCTTATTCAGTTTGGAGAAAAGCGGGAAAGGCCACACCCCAAGCTGTGAACACTGGCTACCTTCCTTGATGGGGTAGGATTTGGGGAGGGAAAGAGAAACGATAGTTGGCCTTTTTTCTTTGAATGTCTTTGTAGTGTTTGACTTGTTGCAACAAGAACTGCTTCTGTAGTTTGAAAGGAAGAAATCCAATAAAGTATATATGTTTTTTAAAAAGGAAAGAAATCAAGCCAGCTCCACATTGGGCTTTGAAGTCTCTAAGATCAAATTTGAGCTATCCATGTCAAGAAGTCTAACCTTAATACGTCCTGAACAAACCACCCCCACCCAGTGGGTTTCAAATGAAGGCTCTCTGCTTGCCAGGCCCCACCTGCAGCTCCCAGGAACACAAATCTGCCCTGAGAAAGCCTTCCCTGAGCCACGCCCCCAAACACTGGAAATACTGTGCAGAAAATGGCTTGACCAGGATCAAGACATGGATTCTAGCCCCAGCCTGGCTTCTAACAAGCTCTGTGGCCCTGCGAAATTTACGTTACCCTTGAGCCTCAGTTTCCTCATTTGTAAAATGGGGGAGAGTCCGACCTGCCTTTTCTACTTTGGGGTTTTGAGAGGACCAAATGAGGTAAGATACACCTGTCAGAATGACCATTATCAAAAAGATGAAAGATGACATGTGTTGGCAAGGGTGTAGAGGAAAGGGTACCCTTGTATACTGTTGGTGGGAATGTAAATGAGTACAGACATTATAAAAAACAGTATAAGGCTCCTTAAAAATTAAAAATAGAACTACCATATGATCCAGCAATCCCACTACTGGGTATATATATCCTAAGGAAATGAAATCAGTGTGTTGAAGAGATATCTGCACTCTGAGGTTCACTGCAGCATTATTCACAATAGCCAAGATATGGAATGAAGATATGAAGTGTCCATCAATGGATGAATGAAAAAGAAAACGTGATATATATACGTAATAGTATTACTCAGCTTTAAAGGAGAAAATCCTGTCATTTGTGACAACGTGGATGAACCTGGAGGACATTATGCTAAGTGAAATAAGCCAGGCACACGGAAGCAAATACCACATGATCTCACTTATACGTGGAATCTAAAAAAGTTGAAGTCATAGAAGCAGAGAGTAGAATAGTGTTTACTAGGGGCTAGGGGTAGGGGTGTTGGGGAAATGTTGGTCAAAGGATACAACATTTCAGTTTAACGGGAGGAATAAGTTCAAGGGATCCATTGTACAACATGGTGACTTTAGTTAATAAGAATGCACTATATACTTGAACTTGCTAAGAGAGTAGATTTTAAGGGTTGCCACCACATTAAAAAAGTATGTGAGGTAATGCATATGTTGATTAGCTCGATTTGGCCATTCCACAGTGTCTACATTATTTCAAAACCTCATGTTGTACGATGAGCTGTATGAAGGGCTCTGTGGACGCTGCAGCAGCTTGCTGCTCAGAGCCAGGTCTGAGAAGCAGTTGCAGGAGTGTCACCTGGGAGCTTGCTAGAATTGCAGAATCTCAGGCCCCCAATGGAATCAGAACCTGCATTCTAACAAGACCCCTGGGTGGTTTATGTGCGCATTAAAGTTTGAAAATACTGCTCTAAAAGGTTGTTTGCTATAATAAAAAGAGTTATCAGAGCACTCCAGAAGAACTTGATTTTAAAAAAAATAAAGCTCAAGCAGACCTATGTAAAGAAAGGCCAGGCCTCCCTCACCCCCACCCGCCTCTGGATGGGGCAAAGGTTTCCCCAAAGTGACCATGCTTATTTGAGACAGGGATTCTCTTGGTCTCTAGGTGCCTCCCATCCTCTGAGAGATGCCCCCAGGGGAAATCATGGGGCCTTTTTCGCCTATGCAAATGGAGCCTGCCCAGCAGAGCTGGCATTTGGGGCCAGGGAGATGGGGTGGGGCGATGGCACTGCCACTCTTATTGCGCTCATAGTTAACACATTCTGGGCTGGATGCCTCCCAGATTCCTCCCAGATAATCTCATTAGCTGCCAAAGAGAGCCCAAGCCACATGAAAATGAAGCCACTGAATTCACATTGCTCCTCTGGAATGTCCTCCAAGACACAGCATGCACTCTTTATGATGGGAGCTATGGAGTGGCATGGGTGGCTGCCAGAGGCCTGTCCTAAAGCTAGCAGGAAAGGATGTGGGGTCACAACCTGGGCACCACCTCTGTCCATTAAAAGAGGTGCCACTAAGTGGTTGCTGGCAGCTGTCCCTGCCCTGGTCTTACCAGCTTCTGTGAGAATCCCTTGGCCCTGCCCGGGCCCCTGGAAATTCCAGGTGGGACTCAGGGACTTGCCTCCACACAGCTTCATCCTTCTTCCTCCGCTTCCACATCCTCCAATTTCCTCTCTGCCTCTGGCTCCCAAGCTGTGACACATTCCCTTCATTTTCTACAAAGCAGGTTATTTCCCTTTTGGACAAATTTCTAAATCTTTCTAATTAACTAATTGGGTTGGGTTGAAGCCTTGTACCATTTGTAACCTGTAATTACTAGAAAATTGCCATGGTAACCACACTACTAATTAGCCACAATTTATTGCCATGGCAACCGGACCATAACAGAGATGTTACCCACACCTCCTTTTCGGCAAGTTGGCTGCATAGTTGGGGAGCAGGTGAGTCGACAGTCAGGAAGCTGGCCTCCTGGGCGCCAGTCCCAGCAGCTTTAAGGATGGAGGCCCAACTGGGGGCTGAGGTGGGGCAGCCAGGTACCTGCACCCCTCACTGATGCCACAGGGAGATGACTCCCAGGTTGACAAGCAAATCTTCAAACCAATAGAATCCACCCATCATTATGTAGGCTGCCATGCCTACTCCCTACCAGGCCAATGTCAAAGGCCAATTATTCAGTAAATGTCTTCTACCAGGACTTTCCTCTCCTCTCCTCTCTCCTTTGTCACACCCTCCCTCTCCTCCATCTCTTAAGGTTTAGCACACACCAAATTCGGTCACCCAGGGGGCTGTTAGGAACATCTTTATTTAGCTTTGGAGAATGATGTTCTAACAGGGAATTAACTCCACCTTGCATCAATTAATTCTTTTATAATTTGAGGCCAGCGCATTCTCTTGGGGCTGGAGAGGCAGCACTGGTGGTGGGAGACACTACAGGACCGGGGGTCAGAAAGTCCAAATTTGAGCTGTGTGACCTTGGGCTCATTACTGAACCTTCCTGGGCTTCTGTTTTCTCAGCTAGAACATAAGAGTGGTAATAATAATGGCTCCTTCTCGGGGTTGTCATAAATATTAAGTGAGCTGGTCTTTGGAAGGTGCCTTGGAAAATGTCAGGTGCCACATAGTCATTAGCTGGGACTATTTACCACCTGCTGGGTGAATAATATCCCTTTATTTTTCCCAGCACTTTCAAGCTTCAAAGGCCTCCTTGTTCGGCTGTTGGGGTGTGAGTGCTCCTCCCTGCCCATCCCTGCTGAAGGCTTCTGCTCACTCTGCCTGCCAGGCTGGGTAGGGGGTGGGGTTAGAGGGAAAAATGCCCCTTTGAGGTCTCCATTTCCTCCAGCCACATTCTGGCACTCTGATGATCTGTTCATTGAGCCCAACCCTGATAGGGCAGCCTTGGTTGTCCTCAAGAACCATCCTTCTACCTCTGAGCCCTGGCACGCTGGCAATGCAGACCAAAGTACAAGTCAGGTGCAGGCAATCTATCTCTCAGACTGCATCCGGGCCAGCCCTCAGGGACTGGGGGGTAAGACAGGGAAAGGTGGTGAGGAGGGGGTGTGTGCATGCCGCTGAACTTCTCCAAGCTGTGGGTCTGAGGACCCAGGGATGAGGCAGCACACGGATTCACGGTGCTAAGGTAAAGCCTCTTGGTTCCTGCCTGGCCTCTGCGCCTCCCCTCCTGCAGGATCACGGGAAGCATGCTCTCCAGGCCTCAGTTTCCTTCCTGTAAAGTGGGTGGGAATTGAGAAGATCTCCAAGACTGCTACTAGCTTACTTTGCAATGAATGAATCCTCCAGGGTGGACACAGGATAAGCGTGTTGGGGGCCGATCCCTGTGCCCATCTAGCCCTGCACCCTCTGCATCAGCGGAGACTCTGAGGTGAGCCCCCTCAGCCAGGGAACTTGGCCATCTGCTGAATAGAACCTTAACAGAAACATGTTTCTGGTGGATGCCATGATTCGCAGGCTGCCAAGAGCATCCAAGATATTGTAAATGAGTAGGGCAGAGATGCTGGAAACGTGGTGCAGGAATGGGCAGAGTGTGTGCGTGTGTGTGTGTGTGTGTGTGCGCACATGCTGCAGAATGGGGTATGAGGATCAAGTACGGGATGGTAACAGGGTCTCTCATCCTAAATTTCCTGAAAAATTATAAGACAAGGTAACTATGTAGGTGCTGGTGTTGCCACTCCCAAGCCTTCTGGGAGCCTTCAGAAGCTGGGCAGGACTTGACTATTCTGTGTGGTGGGCATTAGACAAGGACACACCCACCCTCATCCTTCCTGCCCTGTGTCTGCAGAATGTTAAGGCAAGGGGTGGGGCAGCAGGACAGGCCCCATCATTTGTTTCCTCTCGACAGAGGAGGGATTTGCAGTGACAAAGCCTGGGGGTGTAGCCCGGGGGTATAACCTGGAGTGGCTAGCCACAGGCTTGACATTTCTTTAAAATCTCCTGTGTTAGCTGAGAAAAATGCACACAAAAATTACATTTCAATTCTGTAACATATCTGTGTTTGTTTTAAAAGAAGCATAATGTTCCCCCTGATACTCATCAAATGCATCTGACACCCCTGGAAAATGGTCTCTGTGTGTCCTGGGCTTTGAGTACCCCTAGCAGGCCCATGCTGCACTCCCTGGGGGTCCCGGGCCCTGGCTTGGGAGCCTGTCACTCCAGCCCTGCCTGGTCCTTGGCTGTCAGATCCGGCTTCACTCCCGATGAAAGGCCAGCGCCCGCCTGGGAAGCTAGGAGGCCCCTTGGCCCCCACTCTGTGGCCCCTGGTTGAGCTCGCTGGTGAGGATCTGCCAGAAGGCCTCAGCTGGGCTTTAGGCATCTCCGTCTCCTTCAATAATGACTTCCTATAAATCAGGTCTGCCCTCCGCTTTGTTCCACACCGCTCCCAGCCAACAGCAAAACTCCCCACCCGACATCATAAATCCACCTTCATTTTCTTTCTGAATTTCTTTTAAGGCTTCTTTAATAACCACCTTGCAGCCTGGACAGATGCTGCCTCAAAGGGTGAGGCCAAAATGCAGAGTTCCTGGGGAGGAGGCAAGGCCTGCGGGAGGCCGGGCAGGCGGGAAGGAGAGCAGAGAGATGAACTCCAGGGGGGATGGGGATGAAGATCCCACTGGCCATGCCCAGGACTGGAGGTTTGGGGGGACACACAGAGAATGTTTCCCAGGCAGGGGTTGGGCCTGCTTCTCTTGTGCACCCCCCTGTGCCTTGCACAGTGCTCCCTGTACCCAGGAGATGCCCAGCAGAGGGCCCTGGCATCGCTCTGGTGGAGCCTCAGAGCAGGAGGTATTGGTATTTGCTATACTCCGTAGGCACCATCCGTGTGCCAAGCCATGTGCCAGCCATGTCCCATGTGCACCTCCTTTCTTACTCACAACAGTCCCATTTTGAAGGCGAGAAAATTGAGGCTGGGAGAATAGTGTGCCCACTACTGCCTAGGCTGTAATGCACAGGGTAGGCTGAACCTGTACCTGTGGCCTGGCTCCAAACCCCGTCCCCTCACCTGCTAGCTCAATGCCCTCAGAGAAGCTGAGGGGCATGCCCAAGGTCACTGGGGCCTGGACCGTAGAGGCAGTGCAGGACCCTTGCCTCCCACCTTTCCCTCCTCTGGTTCCATCTGGTTCCATGCCAGGGCCTTGGCCATGGCCAGAACCCAATTTCCAGGATTCCCAGGCAGGGCAGCTACGGCACTGTCCTGGCTTCAAGAGGCCTCAAGCAGCTGGGGAAGTTGGGGACCAGGGGATGGGAGAGTGGTCTTCCTGCTGCCCCAGTCTCTTTCCCAATCTCTCGCTCCGCCACCCTCCCGGGGCCCTCGAGTCCCCCGAGAGCCGGCACACCGGCCACTAGATGGCACTGTGACCCAGCAGAGCAGCTGCAGCCACGGGAATGGATAATGTCTAGAGAGGAGGCCTCCCCTCCCCCTCCCGCAGGGCCGAGGGCCGGTGCCTGGGTAGCACCTTTGCCCGGCCCGCCCCGGGGTGGCTGGACCTCCCCCGCTGCCTGAACACTCAGCCAGGCAGCTGCTTCAGCCACAACCACCTGGGTGGGGCTGCCTCAAGTCCGGGTGCCAGCCTGAGGCTGTCTTCCCAGTGGGTGTGGGCCTCCCCTCACAGCCCCTTCCGTCTTGCAGGATGGCAGGATTCTCAAGCTGGAGGTCATCGGAAAGGTCAGCGGGCTGTGGCAGTTTAGGCATCAGGAGGAGATGGGCTCTAAGTGCCAGCTCTCTACAAACCTCCTGTGTGACCTTGGGCGAGTCCCTTCTCCCTGGATCTCGCTCTGTTCTTTGTAAAATGGGAAGTTCTCCCAGGTCGTACAGCTGTCTAGCAGGCAGGTGCTGCGTGTATTGGCTCCAGGGACCTCCCAGCTCCCTGAGTGCACATCTGGACGTGACCTGCCCCTTCCGCCTGCTTCCCTCCCAGCTTCTCTGGACCCCTGGCACTGGAGTGGTGCTGAGCGCTGGCCACGCGCCCAGAGCCTCAGCCATCAGGCTGGGCTCAGCATGGCGGCCCTTACATTTGGGGTCCATTCCTGGGGCTCAGGGGTGGGGGGAACTCTGGGCTGGTTTTCCAGCCAGATGTCCATGTGTCATTAGCTGAGTGACAAGGGGGGCTGCAGGGTAGTGTTGGGGGGCTTGGCGGGCAGGGAAAGGGTGGGCTGGAGAAGGCGGGCCGACAGAATAGTAACATGGTGGGCCAAATAGGTTCTTGTCAGCCAAATGGCTTTTGGAAGTCTGCAGAGCTGCTCGAACGTGTCCTCTGGGCACGCCAGCTGCCCCAGCCTCCCTCCGCACCGAAGCTGCTGCATCTTCCTTGAACCGCCTGTCCTTCTAGCCCAGCCGGCACAGTTGGCTGGTGCTTCCATCCCCACTGTGCTCCTCAGCTGCCCCCTCTGGGTCTCCTCCTTCCCCCTCCTCGGTTCTGTGCCAGCCCAGTCAGCGTGAACAATGCCCCCTTCGTGCTGAAACTCAGCCGCAACCTCCAAATTCTTTTATTCTGCATCTAGCCTGCTCTCCCAGTCTTTACCTCCCTTCCACCTCGTCATTTTCAAGTGCTTCATTCCCCCAGTGCACCCCCTTCCCTTGCAAGATCAAGGCACTTAATTGCTAAGCCAGCCCAGTGCACAGAACTGGGAACTATTCAGAAAAATTGACTGTACAAATCTAGGCTGAAGCGCCTGCATGTTTATTCTTTTCCGGGGGAAACATGGTTTATTACTGACACAGCCTTTCCATGGTACCTTCACGCGCGGAGCTCTCAGGCACTTAGATGGGGCTTGAGCTGTGCTAACTATTTTATTGTCTAGTCATTTGTTCCCAGAAACTTTGTCAGACAGGTCAACATTAATCTCCCCCTTTCACCAGGGTGAAAGGTGGTTAGAGAAAGGCATCGTAAACTCAGGAGAGGCAGTGACAACCCTTTCTGGGCAGGACTTTGAGATGATGCCACCACCCAGGTGTCTGGAGGCAGGGGGGTGCCCCAAAGGACCCCTCAACCATCCTTCCAGCCCCAGGATTCAGACTGAGGAAGGCTGCCACTTTGGAAGCCTCTGCTGCACACTTTGGGATGGATATGTCGGGAAGGCTGACCAACAAGAGGATCTCTCTGTCCCAAGTACAGGTCAGGTGTGAGTGTGGCTTAAGTTCACATGACAAGTTGTTGTGTACAGCTCTGGCTTCCTGATTTTTGGCACCCAAAACAGGAACTGGATTGCTCTGCCATCAGCAGTCTATTGGCAGATTATCAGAGTTTAGTCAGCAGCCGTGCTGGAATTAGAAAAACAGCCTTGCCTAGAAAGATCTCCCTGTCAGAGACTCTGACAATAGGTCCCCCATCCAGAAAGATGAGGGGGGAGCGTGCCTTCAAAAAAAAGTGCTGGAGAGGTTTTGGAACAAGAACACAATTCTTTGAGCTCAGTTATCCGAGACGGGACCCAGCTGAAGCCTAGGGATTTAGCACTCAATTCCTGGTTGCTTATGTGTAAGTAAATAATTTCATCTGCGATTTGGCAATAAAGAATGCTTTAAATCTTGGCTTTTGTGATTTGTCAGTTTTCTCCTACAGAACCTGCTCACCCATCACTGAGGTTACCAGAGGGAGTGGGGCAAGATGTTCCAGGGAGAGAACGATGTTGTGATGATGTGGTTCTCACATCCATTTTCCAGCAAGCCAGATGTCCCCTCTTGGGTGCCCTGAAACTCATGCCTGCCAGACATCTCACCAACGCTTGGAGAGGCAGTGTGGGAGAGAGAGGCCTTCTGTGGGTGGCAGGATGGCATAGAGCCTTTAGTTCCCCTCCCCAGGGACATAAGGCCACCCTTTCCTTGTGGTCTCTGATGAATTAGACTCAGCCTTGCAGGGCCCTGGACCCCAGCCCCAGCCCCTCCAGCACACCGCCTCCCACGTCACTCTGCGTACCTGTATATTTGCTGACCCCAGCCTCAGCAGCCACATCTCTGAGAGCCAGAATGCCCTGGGAGAGGTCACTGGCCTCAGGGTCCATTTCAATGAGGGCATCAGGGCCCACATTACCGTAGGCGTAATTGGCAATGTAGATAGAGTAGCGTCCAGAGCCCTGAGGAAGAAGGGAAGGAAGCGGTGAGCAGGCCCACCTTGGCTCATCCCAGAAACCGCCCCCGCCCCACCCCAGGTAGGACCGTAGCTCTTTCACAGGGTTGGGTTCTTCTCCCCAGGTCTGTTGCGAATGGCCTTGCAGGCCGTGCATGGCGCACTTCCAGAGGGGCTTTTCACAAAGGCTGCCGTGTGAATGACACTCCCGGGAGTCGTACAACAAAGCAGGCTGCTTCTCCTTCCATCCTGTTCCAGAAGAACACATCCCTCCCTCTCCGCCACAACCACCTTTTTATAGACAATTTTCTAATGTGCCTCCCTCCAGCTGAGCTCTCTCCAGCTGCCAGCCAGGGTAGCTGCTCAATAAATATTTGCTGATTGATTGATCTACCAATTCCCATTATTCTCAGTCTCTCTCTCTCCCATTCAAGCTCACTCCAGCCAAGATGACAAGCAAATTCCTGAGCCATCTCCCTCCCCCTGTTCCCACCCCGCGCTTCTTCATTCCCCTGTTTTGGTAGCCCAAGAGGCACAGATTTGCAGGGGTCCTACTTCCCTCTTCCATTCCCTTATTTCCCCCGTATTACCAGGAAGAAAGATTATATCACTTCCGTCTTTATAACACTGTCTCAAAGATTCGCTTTTCCCTTTGCATCCAGGAGCAGCCTTGGGCACCAGCTCCTCTGTGCAAGAGTCATTCTCTTCACTAGTCCAAAACACCGCTGATGAAAGACTCTTCTCTTCTGCCCGTTGTTATAATGGTGCTATTTCTTCAATGGATGACTTCTTCCCAAGAGATCCACACACTTTCTAAATCAGTTTTCTGGCTTTTCTCTCATCCTTTTCATCACTTCCCTCCAATTAATTAGACAGTAAATATTTCTTAAGCTCCAACGATGTGCCAAGTGCTGTGTTATAAATGTACTTAAGACAAAATCTCTGACTGTAGGTTGCTTATAGTCTAGTTTGAAAGACAAGCCATAAACCTAAAAGGACCTAAGAGAAACTGTTGAGCTCACGGCAATAAGACTGGTGGTTCCCTTTCCTTGCTTCAATTTCTCATCCATTGGCACCATGAGCACAATTCTTGTTCCACCAAACTGGTCAGCAACTTTATATCTTTGTGGGTTTTTTGGTGTGTGTGTGTTTTTTGTTTGTTTGGGTCTTGCTCCATTGCCCCAGCTGGAGTGCAGTGGTGTGATCTCGGCTCACTGCGGCCTCCACCTCCCAGGTTCAAGCGATTGTCCTGCTTCAGCCTCCCAAGTAGCTGGGATTACAGGCGTGCACCACCACTCCTGGCTAATTTTTGTATTTTTTAGTAGAGATGGGGTTTCACCATATTGGTGAGGCTGGTCTTGAACTCCTGACCTCAAGTGAACCACCCCCCTGGGCCTCCCAAAGTGCTGGAATTACAGGTGTAAACCACCATGCTTGGCCAATCTTTGAAGGGGTCATTTTCTTTGAGGAAGCTGATGAAGAGCCACACGAGTCTGTCTAACTGGTGGGTGAGGCCAAGGAGGGAGCTTAGAGTTTCCTGTTAGAGTCTCCTGGGTGACACAGATATATCAACAATGATACAAGCATATGGCAGAGAGCATGGACAGGATTTCCTGGGTGCCCAGAAGAGGAGCTCCTAACCCAGGGGAAGGGCACCTAACCATGGGAAGTTCCGAAAAGCTTTCCTTAAAGGAGTCTCAGGAGGGAAAAGAACCTTCCAAGTAGAGATGAGAAAGAGAAGGATGTATGTAGAGAAACTACAGCAGTTAGTTCAATGTTGCTGGAATATAAAATGCAAGGCAGAGAGTGTCAAGGGGTGAAGCTGGAGAAGGTGGTAAATTTGTTCCCTACAGATTGCTCTGCTCCTTCTCTTTTGGTTATCTGAGTCTTTATGCTGCTACCTAGAAATCTGTGCTTTACAAATCTTGCTACTCAAAGTGGTCCCTATACCAGTGGCACTGGTGACCTCTGGGATCATGTTTGAAGTGTAGACCCTCAGCAAACCCCCCCGCCCCCTGTAAGACCTGCTGAATCAGAATCTGCATTGTAGCAAGACTGCCATGTGATTCCTGTGCAAAACTGAGTTTGAGATGCACTGCTTTACAGTACAGCCTATTTTTTTTTTTTTTTTTGACAGGGTCTCCCTTTGTCACTCAGGCTCGCTGCAGCCTCGACTAGGCTCAAGCGATCCTCCCACTCCAGCCTCACAAGTAGCTGGGACTGTAGGTATGCACCACCACACCCAGCTAATTTTTTGTTTGTTTGTTTGTTGTAGAGACAGAGTCTCCCTATGTTGTTGAGGCTGGTCTTGAACTCCTGGTGTCTCAATCTATCCTCCTGATTTGGATGCCCAAAGTGCTGGTTAAGGGTTTGAGCCACCACACCTGGCCTAACAAGGTTTCTTGATTAGGGGAGAACTTTGAGAAGTTCTCAGCCATCCGAGGCTGTGCAGAATGACTGGATGAAGAGTGAATGAAGGGGCCAAAGAGGAAAGTGCACCATCACAAACCGTTCCCAACCCTACCAGCTGGCAGCAGTCTCATCAACAAATGAGCAATAAGTTCAGTGGACTGAAATTCACTCTGCCAGAAATTAGGATATTTACAAAATTCAGTTATGCCTAGTTCCTTACTTTGATTTATCAGGGGGATAAACTGACAAACACAGATGTGTTACGGTTGTAGAAGACTGCAGAAAATCACATGTGAACTTGACCACGGTAATTCTGGGAGAGCGAGATGATTCCAAGGGAAGGAAGATGTTTCTGCAGCTTTGGGGCCAGTGCAGTGGTTCCCACACTTTAGCCTACATCAGAATCACCTGGGGGGCTCGTTAAAACACACATTTTTTTTTTTTTTTTTAACATCTGGCCCCATCCCCTGAGTTTCTGACCAACAGGTCTGGGGTGAGCCATGAGAATCTGCATTTCTAACAAGTTCCCAGATGATGCTGACACTGCTGGTCTGGGAACCGCACTTTGAGAACCCTGATCCAGGGCCATTAGCCCGGGTCCTAGTCTCGGGCCTGCCTCTAACTGCTCGTTGTCCTTGGGTAAATCCCTGGCTGCCTCCAGGCTGCATCTCCTCAGATGTTAAATGGGGATCATATTCCCCCTGCTTCCTGGCAGGGTTGTTGAGAAGATTAAATGAGACAACGTATGTGAAAAGTCTTTGAAAAGATAAAAATGCTATATAAACATGAGGCATAATCATTATTGATCAGAGGACGTTCTTGTAAGAGATCAGTTTTGAGCTGGATCCAGAAAGGTGGGTGAGTGATGAGGCAGCTGGCGAGAAAGGACAAGCGGATGTTCTGGGTTTGGAGCAGAGAACGAGTGAGGGGTGGAAGGGGAGAGAACAGCACGTGGCGGAGTGGGGGCGGGGCTGAGGCATTTATGGAGCAAAAGGTCTCATACTTGAGCATGCATCAGAGTCACCTGAAGGGCTAGCTGAACCCCAGATTGCTGGCCCCACCCCTGGAGTTTCTGATTCAGTCTGTCTGGAGGGTGGAGTGGGGCAGGGCCTGAGAATGTGCATTTCTAGCAATGCTGCTGCCGCTGGCCCAGAGGCTACACTGAGAACCACTGACCAGGTAGCTAGATTAAAAGGCCTGCCCCAGGTAGGGGCTATGGGGCTAAGGAAGGATGACTAGGGTGAGTGCTGTAATAAAGTTAGAAACTTGTGTCTGCTATCATTTCACCCAGGGGCAGGGCGGCTGAGGGTTAAAAGGCATCTTCATTTTCAGACAGGCAAGGTTCAATTCCTGGCTTTGCCTGTTGCTTCATGTGTGATCAAGGTCAAGTTGCCTAATTTCTCAAAGCCCGAGTTTCCATATCTGTCAAATGGGATAGTGATGGCATCTACCTTGTTGGTGTCTTATGAGGACTCAGTAGGACGAGGGAGGTAAAGTGTGCAGCACAAGGCATGGCATGTCCCTAGTGTAAGAGGTGTTGGCTGTTACTGTTGTCCTTGCTCTTGTGTTTTCCTGCACCGTGCTGCATTACCCTCTCTCAACTTCCAGGCTGCCCTTGGCCTCTCTCCATTCCTCCCCTGGCAGTCCTCAGGCCCCAGGGATGGCTGAGGCGGTGGCTGGACTCAGAGAGCAACCCTCCTCTGCTGGCAGATTGACTGTAGGGCTTCTTTCTAGTTCTCTGAGGCCTGGGAGACTGAAGTCAGGGGCTGAGCAGGGTGTGAGCAAGCTTCTGGACTCCTGCCTCCTGTGCTGCCATGCCAGGCCATTTTTTTTTTTTTTTTTTTTTTTGCATTTCACATAGTGCCTTTGTCCTGTGGTTAAATGCGTGGGTGTGCAGATGACCTTGTTAGCACAGAGTGCATCTCTTTGTGATTAACCTGCATGCCTCTCCCTCCAGTTCTCTGAGAAGTTGCCCACGTTAGCTGAGTGTCAAAAGCCTTGGTCCTGAACGGGTGAGATGGGAAACCAGGAGGAGGCTGGGAAGAGGCCCCTAACCGTGACCAAGTCTGGCACCCCCCAGCTCCACCCCACACTCTGGGGCTGTTCACAGAGCTGCCTCCCCATCCCCTCCCTCCAGGCAGGAGTCCAGGTGGCACAGATTCAGGTCAGGCTAAATGTGGCTTCACAGCCCAGCTTGGCTTCTCTTCCCAGCACCAGCTTGTTAAGAAATAAATATTTATACCTGGCACCTGCCTTCTCCCAAGGCCTGGAGGCCCCTGCTGTAAAGATTCACACTGAATCCCCAATCCCCTCAGTGCCATCTCAATTCCAAAGTGAGCCAAGCCTCTTGCCCCCGCCCCCAGAATGGGGGCCATAGACTCTCCTGTGGCAGCCGGGCAGCAGCTGGGCCCCTGATTTAGTGATGACTGTTTACAAAGCCAAGGAGGTGGGCGGCAGGGGAGCAGGTGACAGGAGGGATAAATCACCTTTGCAGCAAGCTGCTGGCTCTGGCGAGGCCTGCTGGGACCCAAGCCTGGGTGGGCGGCTGCCCCCTCCTTGGGCAGATGGCTGCAGCGGCTCATGCCCCTTCCCACTCCATCTTTCCTCCCCGTCCAGTTTGGGTGGGGCACCTCTGTGTAGGGTGCACTTACAGGGCATGAAAACGTTGGAGGAGCTATTGATGAACTAAAGTACTTGTATATTGAGGCAACCCTCCCCTCACCTACCTAGGAACCCCTCCATTGGGCCTTCATTTACTCCGTAAATATTTACGAAGGGCCCCACAGCTCAGTGCCTGGCACACAGGAGGCACTTAGTAAATGTTCGTTGAGTGAATGAATGCAGGCAGGATTTACAGCTAGAAGAGGTGGATTCATATCCTAGCCACACCACTCAACTGCTTTGGGCTCCCATGCAAGTCACTGCTCCAAGCTAGGCTTCCATCCCCACAAGTGTCCTGAGGACACAATGATCCCTTGGCTGGCTTCCTCACTGGTTTCTGGGAGGGCTGCATGGGAGACAGGATGTGAAAGGTACAAAACAATGCATTCTGCAAGTCTTAGTTGTTGGTATTTAGCACCCAATCTATCCAAGACACTGTGGGAGCTGCCACTCTGTCAGGGGATGTCTACACAGTGGCTCCTCTCCTGGCTCTCACATGGCTTCTCCCCAGGTCCCCCATGCACCCCTGCACTCACCTTTCTGTCCACACAGGCCACAGAACGTCCGGCAAAGAGGCTGGCCACCCCACGGGCCACGTTGACCTCATCACTCAGAATGTCTTCCCACCGGTTATTGCGGAACTTGAACAACTTGTCGGTGTATGTGGCCACCCCTGGAGAGAGGAGGAAAGGGAGGGCTGGTGGACAGTGGATCAGGGTCTCGGTTCTGATCTCTGGGTATGTCTCATGGCACCTGCCACAAGGTTCTTGGGATGGGAGGAGGATGGGTCATCTGCGGCAAGGAGGACCTCAAGCAGGTGAGACTCCTCTGTGTTTGGGGAGCACTCAGATGTTTCCAGTTGAGGGAAGAGACTCTGAGCCTCATGAAGATGGCTGGCCCAGGCCTCAGGAACTAGGGAAGAAGTGCCACTGCTGCAGTGTGACCGAGATGACTCTCAGCAGCTGGATTTCATGCCCTGCCCCGTTCTCCTGCAACAGCATCAAGGAGCTCCTGGGACTGCAATACCGTAATATCCAAACTCAACCCAAGATGACTCTTTCTCCAGGTGCTGTCCCTACATTCTCTACTGGATCGCAGGACCTACCTGATTTGGGTCTCAGAAGAAATGGTTCTGGTTCATGAGTAGGTTGCAGTCCTCCCTGAGGAAGGGGCTGGAAGTTGAGCTCTGACGGGGTGAGAAGTGAGGGGTTGTTCTGCCTGGGGTGTGATGAGTTTGGGCAGCCCTGGGAGGCCCCTGGTCCCAGGACTGGGGAGCCCCAGAAGGCAGTGGTTTTCACCTCTTTTGGATTACTGGCCCCTTTGAGAACTGGAGGGAGGTGAAGGACCTTCAGCTCAGGGAGTCGCAGGTTTGCACCACACAATATGCCATACGTCATTTCAGGTCTATGGCCCTCTGGAGCTCGTTCGTGACTAAGAAGCCTTGTTCTGGGGATGTGGGAATAACTGCTGGTGGCTGAGGCCGCAAGCCCATTCAAGTGACCACTTGAAAGGCAGAGCTCTCTCCTCCACCATCACCCTTAGTTAATTTCTTGTTAATGCAAGACCCCGAGTATTCATAGTTTAGGGGGGGCCTCGTTCTATCCCCTGGGCTGGAGAGGAAACACAGGGAGAGGAGCAGCTGAAGGAATCGGGGAAGGTGAGCTTGGGGAAGAGTGGGCTTGGGGACAGAACCCTGAACTTGACTGTCTGGACCAGGGAGAAGGCAGGAGGCTTAGACTGAGGAGAGACAGCATGGCGCAGGGGCACCAAGAGCTCAGGGTGATGGAAATGATCTGGAGCCCCAGCCTTGGTTCTGCTTGGATTCCACTTCTAGGCTCCAGACTTGAGGTGCGCTGCCCAGTATCTCTGAGCCTCGGTTTTCCTACTTGGGAGCGGGGATGATAGTAGTTACAGAAAGTTTACTGTGAGGAATAAATGAGATGATGCACACTAAAGGTTTGAGATAGTCCCCCCACCAAAGTGGTAGCTATTTTTCGACAGAAATGATTTTTCTCATGTTATAGATGAACTACTTTCCAAGGTTCTTTAGAGACATCAGCCCTGCACTGCAGGGGTTCGATGAAAACCAGTGATTCTGTGAGTGGGTGTGTGTGAGGGTGGGAAGTGTGTGAGTGTGAGCATGAGCGAGAGTGAGCATTGTGAGAGTGAATTGTGTGTGTGGATATGTGAATGAGTGAGAATGTGCAGGAGTAAGAGCCAGTGTGAGTGACAGTAAGAGTGTGTGAGTGGGCTGGGCACGGTGGCTCATGCCAATAATCCCAGTACTGTGGGAGGCCGAGGCGGGCAGATCACTTGAGCCCAGGAGTACTAGACCAGTCAAGCAACATAGCAAGACCCCATCTCTACAAACCACCCCCCAAAAAAATTAGCCAGGTGTGCTGGCACATGCCTGTAGTCCCAGCTACTCAGGAGGCTGAAGCAGGAGGATCACCTGAGCCCAGGAGGTGGAGGCTGCAATGAGCTGTGACTGCGCCACTGCACTCCAGCCTGGGTGACAGAACAATACCCTGCCTCAAAAAAAAAAAAAAAAAAAGGTACGAGTTTGTGAAAGCAAGTGTGTGAGAAAAAGAGTGAGCATGAGAATGAGTGTGTAGGTGTGAGAGTGAGACAATGGCTGAGCATGAGTGTGTGTCAGCATGAGTGGGTGTGTGAGTGTGTGTGGTGAGTACACGAGAGTAAGAGTGTGTCAGAGAATAAGAGTGGGCAAGGACGAGTGAGTGTGAGAGAGTGGGCATGAGTGAGTTGAGAATGTGGGCATGAGTAAGAGTGAGTGTGGGCATGAGTCAGAGTGAGCATGAGTGTGACCATTTTATTATCGACGCGATGCATGACAGCAAAATGATACGCGTGATCCGATTATTTGATGTGCTTTATTCTTATCAACGATGGTCTGAACCAACGATTATTCACGATGTTCGTCGACGAGATAAAACATTTATTTCGCAAAGATTATTTATTTTTGTGATCTGATTTACGACGCGATGCATGACAACGATGCTTATTTACGATCAACACCGATGCCATACCTGCTGATGCATTCTCAACATTTACGATGCGATAAAATGATGCAAAGATTTACGTGACGCAAAGATGATGTAAACGATGACGATGATAAAATGATGACATTTATTTAAAACATTCGATGCATCGATTTAATGATAAAGATGACATTTCGATGCATGATGACATTTGATGGGGCGATGCGATGTACCCGATTTGATGCGATAAAATATTTACGACGCGAAGATGATGTACCGATATTTACGCGATGCGCAGATGACATGATGCGGGGGGGCGGGGTCGAGCGGAGGAGGGGCGAGCGCAAAAGCAACATGGCGGAGTGAGTGAGAGTGAGGATGAGTGTGGGCACGAGTGAGGTGAGTGTGAGCGTAGTGTGTGAGAACAGGCAAGTGTGTGTGTGGAAGTGAGCAGATGAGCGTGAGTACTTGTGGGAGTATGCATAGGTGAGGGGAGTGTGTAAGTGACCCTCGACCCCTCAGGTGGCTCCACCCAGGAGAGAACAAAAGGTTTGGTCTCTGAGGGGTCCTCATGCTGCGACCCCCTGAGACTGCAGGACCCACAGGAGCAGAAGCATCATCGGTGGGGTCTGGAGTTGGCCCAAAGGGTCCTCACCCGAGAGCAGGGAACCGGCACCCTCTCTCCTGCCTTCTCTCCAGAGAAGCCTGACCCAGGGAGGAGGAAAAGTCCCTTCCGCTGAGTGGAGGCAGACCCAGGAGGCCTGCAGGGCTTGCAGATGGAGGCTTCAGCACAGGCCCATTTCTGTGGAGCCCAGAAGGGACCTGCACAGAGCTGCTGTGGCCTGGATGCACATGGGGGAAACCGGGTTGCGGATTACCCGGACAAAACCACAGGGCCCCGACCCAGTAGACCGGAGTCGCGTTCCACATCTGAGGCTCGTTAGCTGTGAGGCCCGAGGTCTTGGTTTCTTCATCTAAAAGTTGTGGATAACAGCTCTGCCTCCCTCCCAGCATCGTTGTGGGAATTACATGAGAAACGCACATGGAGAGAGTTCAGGGGCAGCTCTGAGACCCCAGGTCCACAGCCCCTCCTCAAAATTCCTGGGAGTCAAATGTGTGCAGGAATTTACATATTTTTCCTTCAGATTTTGGAAAGGTAACACAGTGCACACACCGTTTATTACATAACACCCCCAGCAGGGATGGAGGCAGCACCCTGTAATTAAACACATTAATATTTCTGCAGTGAATTATATGAATATTCACCCTAAGTGGGATAAATAAAGCCTATAAATAGCTCAGATTAGCCCAGGACAGGTTTTGCTATCAATTGAATTTCCCACAAAACTTAAAAAATGGACTTGAAGTGTTCAGAGGGTTCTGGATTTCAGGGCTCTCGAGAAGGGACTTGGACTTAGGCCACCATCATCATGGCTGTTCTGGAGGCAGTGGCAGGCTTGCTACTGCTTCCAGATGCCTGGGAGCCTCTGCAGATAGCCCCTGCAGGCTTCCGGGTCTCCAGCCCTCACCATCAGCAAGCAGCCCTTGCCCATCTCTGCCCAACCAGGGCCCCTTTAGATGCTGTACCTCCAGCTAGCATCATCCCTGAGATGCCTGGGTCACACTCCACTGAAGCCTGGGCCGGCATGGAGTCGGGGAGAAAATGGGTGTGGCAGCTGGGGTTCTGCAGAGCTCTGATGGACACCTCTGGATTCAGTGAGAGAAATTTCTCAAGCTCCCAAGTTCCCGCCTTAGCTATCTAGAGGAGAAACTAGGTCTAGGGTGACTCTGTCCCCCTCTGTTTGACTTCTCACCTCCAGTTCCTCCTGTCCACCTCAGGCAGAATTTCCCAAAGTGTGCTTTGTGGGACTCTGGTCTCTATGAGGAGCCTGGAGAAAGGACTCTGTGATCATGTGAGCTTGGGAAAGACGGCACACTCACCCACCTCTTGGAGATTCCCCCTGGACATTGATCTATTAGAACGTCAAGAACTCCTGCAATGAATTACCTGTTTAATTTTATTTAACCCAGCCTTTCCCAAATGTTCCTTGGCCATGGAACCCCTTTTTGTAGACCACCTCGTAGCGCCCTGTGTAACTGGTGCTGTCCTTAGCAAGTTGCTGTCCTAAGGTGCTGATGTCTGGTCAGGCTCAGAGCTTTTCAGCCGGAGGTGTTAGGGCGCCTGTGCTGTTGGCCTCTCCCACTCTTCAGCCTCCTGGCTCCTGAGCTCAACAGGGATGCCCAGAAGAATAAACTAATTAAGGTAAAATGTGCAACAGCCATGCAGAGCCTTGTAGATCATAAATGGGAACGGCAAAATCAATGGCAGCCCTTCTGCAGGCAGAGGCCCGGAGGCCTGGGCGACAGGAGAGATGGGAGCCCGTGATTTAGGAAGAGCAAACGCTCTGGCAGCTGCAACCTGGGTAATTAGGTGTGTCAGGAAGACAGATAAACAGCGAGCTGTGCGGGTCGATGGCACAGGCAATAAACACCCAGCACTGGCCCCTGGCCCATGTCAGCATGCAGTCCTGCCTTCTGGCTCCTTGTAGCTGCACAAGAACTGCACTCTGCCCTGGGGTCCCTCATAAGAGGGTGGGGGCAGCTGTTTGGGAAGAGGTGAGGTGAGGAAGAGGAGCAGGAGAGAGGTATTCTCTTGAGTCCCCTGGGGAAAGACACGGAGAAGGTAGAGGCCTGGGAGAAACAGGGGGGCATCTGGGGCAGGGCAGGGGGCCCTTGAGTCACAGCCCCCATGAGAGGCAAGTCTGGGGATTCCCATTTCCACCCCGATTCTGGCATCTTGGCATTAAAGGAGCCTTGAAGGTCTCAGAGTCCAGTAGAACCACCATTTGCTGCCAGGAGGCCAGAGGGAGGGGTCTGTGGGTGAGGCTCAGGTGCCCACCATGCCCTGCAAGGGGCCAGGTGCTACACCAGATGCCGTGGGAGGCCAGGGGAAGTATGCCTTTGTCCCTGACTAGGGGCTTTTAGAGTCCACCCACAACACCAGGGACAGGTAAAGGAGATACCAGGAGACAGCCATGAAATGAATGATACTGCTATGTCTATAGCACTTGCCAGGTGCCAGGAAATTCACATATATTCACTCATTAACCCTCACCACAAACCTCAAGGTGGGTACTATTTTCATGATTCCTTTACACATGAAGTGCCTGGGGCATGAGAGAGAAGGGGAATTTCCTAAGATTCCATAGCTGGCAGAGCCCAGCAGGGCAGAATTGCACAGTATGTCGGGAAATGCCTTGAAATCAGGATGGAAGAGGTCGCTGTGATCAGGGAGGGCTTCATAAGGGAGGAGGCACCTGAACTGAGACTGAAGGGTCAGAGTAACAACAGCACTGCACTCTACAGTTTAGGCAGGATGGCAAGAAAAAGGCACAGAGGGGACATTGAGTTTGCCTGGAGAGGGGGGTTTGTGCAGGTGGAGGAGGAGAAGCATGGCAGGGTGGGGGAGACCCAGTACTGAAGGCAAAGGGGCCATTGGTGGCTTCTGATATGGGGAAAGTCACGGGAATACAGTGTTTCTGGAAGATTAAGTTGGCAGGGGAGTGAAGGGTGAATGCACTAGTGAGGGAGAAAATGCAACGAGTGGCCACTTTTGTAGGAGCTCAGGCTTGATCAGGATGGGGAGGAAGCACCGGTGCAGGAGGGGTTGGCTGAGTGTGGCCGGCAGAGTGAGGGAGCTGTCCAAAATGTGGAAACAGTGACCCAAGCAGGGATGCTGAGCTCACTGGCGGTGAGCAGGAGCCTGGCTTCAGACAGTTTTGATTTAAAGTGACCACAGGGTGGCCAAGAGGTCACTGGCTATGAGGCATGACTCCTTACAGAGTAGTGAGTCTGGAGCTAAGGAGAAGGGAAAGGCCAGGCCATAAACAGGGTCGCTTGAGTCCCGGGGAGAAACCACATTTGGGACAGAGAAGGAGGCATCAGAAGACTAGAAAAGGGGAATAAGAGGGCACCTGGAGCCACTGGGAGCATGAGGTTGTGTCATAAAGGATTCTCCCTAAGGATCACTGGATTGGAATGCCTCCTCCCCAGGGGGCTTTCCCCACCTGGGAGATGGTCTGTCTCATGGTCTGGTATTGGTGGTAGAGAGAAGGGTGCGCAGGTTTTTGTGGCAAGACAGAGGCCTCTGCCTCCAACCTCATTCATCAGGCAAACAGCAGGGCTGGGGAGGTAGCGAGCAACATCGCTCCCTCTAGGTGGATCTTGGGCAACTCATGAACTTGTGTTTTTCTGATCTGTAAAATGGAATGAGAACGGCCACCTATTCATCAGGTTGTTGTGAGGGTTAAATTAGATAATGTACGTAAAGTGCTGAGAACAATACCTGGCACATGGTAAGTTAAATACATAGTAACAACACCATCACCATCACCACCATCATCCAGGAAATCACAGCACATGACCACAGCAGATCCTCAACTCAGGAGGCAACTGTAATGTTAAGTATAAAAGGCTTTATAAGATTTAGTCAATGGAAAACCAGCAAGACAGTGATGGCTCCAGGGGAAGAAAGAACACATTCAGTCAAAGGACATTTTCAAAGAGGAGCCCAGGCTGTGCTGGGTCCCTGATGTAAATGCTGACCCCAGCCTTCCTTCCCCCATCCCAAGGTGAAGAGGGAAACCTGATCAGCTCCCGCCAGGCACTTTGCCCACATCAGCTCCTTCAGTGCTCTCCGCAGCAGTGCAAGGAAGGTGGAGTCTTCATTTCACAGAGAGAAACTGGGGCTCAGAGGGTTAGGTCATTTGCCTAAGGTTGCACAGCTGTTGTGAGGTGGTCTGTCTGTTGCAGAGCCCCCTCTCATGTTATTAAAGAGCTGGGTCACTCATGGGAGGCAGTCCCAGATCCCAAGGGTCCTTGTTAGGACCATGGGAATGGCCTCTGGGGTCCCATGTTCCGTATTGTGCTGCTTTGGCCCATGCTGGGAGAGCTGCAAATCAGGACTTTGCATCCAAGTAAAATCTGGCTGGGGGATCAGGAGACCCTAGAATCCATTTTAGGACCTAGAGAATCCTAGGAAAAGAGGGTGGAGCCATAGGGCCATACATCTCAGACTTTGCTGGGTTCAGGAAGCTCCTGGAGATTAAATTCAGATTCTGGTTTCGGAGGTCTGTGGTGGGGCCTAAGAGTCTGCATTTTTAAGAGCGCCTAGCTGATTGCCATGCTTATGGCCCATGCGTCACACTTGGAGTAGTGAGGTGCAGAATATCTGGGTACAGTTGGAACTGGGACTAGGTGGAGGAGCTGCCCGACCAGGGGTGCTTCTCTCAAGATCAGTCAGCTCCTCTGCTGTGAAGGCAGAAGAGGCTGGAAGTACCACCCATCCAAACACCCTTCTCTTTATCGAGGTGACTGACGCTCCTTCTCCTCTCTAAGAAGTTACAAGAACCTCTGCTGAAGGCCTCTTTAAGTATGACACAGAGCCCCCCCCAAAAAAGTGATAAATCCAAGTCCATAAAAATGAAAATGTTCCACATTACAACATCCACCAAGAGCAAAGACAAAAGAAAAAAAAGACAAACAAGGGAAAAGGATCTTCAACTTGTTCTATAGACAAAGGGCTAATTCCCTAATTTATAAAGAGCTGTTACAACTCAATAAGGAAAAGACCAATAATCAATACAAAAATAGGCAGAGGCTATGAGCAGACAAGAGATCCAAATATATAAAAATCTTCTCAGTCTCCTTCATTTTAACAAAAATGAAAATTAAAACTGTACTTAGATATCATTTTTTCCTCGTCAGATTAGCAAATACTGTAAAAATAGATGAAATATTGTGTTGGGGGTATTGGAAAGTGCTTGCTTGCGTATTTGGTTGATGGGAACGTCCTGAGCAGTGGCCCTAGGAAGGACAATTTGGCAGTGGCTATGAAAACTACACATGTATATTCATTTGAGGCAGTAATTCTATTTCTACGAACTCACAAACATGCCTGCAATTGTGGGAAATGGCATGTGGTACAAACTTACTCATTTGGTAGCATGCTTTGTAAGGGCGAAAGGCAAAACCTGACTGCAAGTAATCTTTCATCAATAGAAGACCAATTAAATTAATGGCACAGTGGAGTACTATACAACCATAAAAAGAATGAGAAAGCTGTCTGCGTACTGCCATGAAATCAAATCCAAACTGCATTGTTAAATGAAAAGAGCAAAGAGTGGAACCATGAGTTGGGCAGGCTGTTTATGTAGGAAGGAGGGAGACACATAAATTATTTGAGCAGTACCCCACACATAGCAGATCTTCAATCATCATTTTGTGGAACTGAATGCATGAAAATACATGAAAATCCTGCAGGAGCTCACAGTTCACACTGAGCCATCTGCTACCCATGCTTCTGTTCGTTACCCCAGGCCAGCCCATGTGGGTGGGAGTGCTCAGGGCTATTCAGTGAAGCAGCAGGGGTGAGCTAGTGTGTGATCCCCCAGGGGATGGGCTCTGACCAGGAGCTGCAGAACATCCTAGGTTCCTGGATATGGAGGTGAGGTATCGGCACCTGCCTCTTGTCCCCCTGCGTCCTACACACTCTCCTACCTGGTTTCCCTGAGTAGTGTTGCCTGAGATGCTACTCAGTGGCTTGTATTTTTCCAGGCTGGTGAAGCCATAAGCTGGTTTCCTGGCCCAGGCCGTCCTGGGATGGTGGTCAGTCTTCCTCCTTCTCCTTTCCCTTACCCACTTGCCAATTCTCAGCCCTTGACCCAGGCCCACTGGGCCCCTCATCTGCATGGTGTTATACTGCGGTCCTTTTCTCTTTGCTCCCACGGTCTCTCCTTCCCACAGGCCAGGAGGAAGGCCTGTGGACCTCTGCCCATGACACTTTGAGTGGCTCTGGCTTTCTTCAGAGCCACAGGACTAAAACGGCTATTGTGTAGAGTGCTTATTAAGTCCTGGGCACTGTAATAAGTGCTTTCCTTCACTATCTCAGGTGTTCATTCAAAAATATGTATTTAATGCTTACTAAGTGACAGGCACTCCTTTGGATCTGGACTATAGCAGTGAACAAGACACTCCCATGGAACTAAGACCCTAGTAGGAGAGATGGACAACAAACAAAAAATCGCTTATTTTCAGATAGTGGTCAGTACTGTGAAGGAAAATAAAGCCAGTTAAGTGCACAGAGGGTAATGGAGTTACAATTTTAGATAAGGGGCTCAGGAAAGATCTCACTGGAGGAGGGGCCTGAATGAAGGAGTGAGCCTGGAGAACATCAGTGGGAAAAGCGTTTCAGGTAGAGGGAACAGCAAGTACGAAGGCCTCAGGTGGGAAGGCAGTGAGTAAGAGGAAGAGTGGAGGAAAGAAGATCAGAAAGGCAACGTGGGTCACATAGGAGGGGTGCTGTAGGCGATGGGAAGGGCTTTGGATATGGAGCCACTGTCGGGAATTGAGCTTAAGAAGTTGGCGTAATTTTAGACGAGGGAGTTGAGGCTGAGAGAGGTCAAGTAACCTGTCCAAGGTCACACAGTAAATAAGGGGCAGACCCCAGGTTTGTACAGAATGACTCCCCCAGGATGTTGTTGGAATGCAGGGTGCTCACCCTCTTCCAGGAACTCCAATGCTACCATCCCAAAGGCTGGCCAAGGGAGGAGAGAGGGACCATGCTTCCACAGGTTGCTCCAACATCCTGGAACATGCCATGGGCACAGCCAAATGCCATGGGCATGCCTGGGCTGGTTGGGGGTCCCTGGAGAGTGGGCAGGGTGGCAATGGCTAAGTGCCATGCCAGTTGGGCCCAAGGAAGTGCTGACACGGCACAATGTCCCTGCTCCACACCCCGCCCACTGCCGATGAATCAATGGGATCACTCAACTGAAAAATGAACTCAAACCCACAGACATCCCTGAAACCCATAGAAGGTGGCCAGCACTGAGGCTGCTGGGCACTGTTGCCTTACCCCCCACCCCGGGGGCCGGCTCCGGCCTCTCCCAGTGCACACTTATGCCCTCGATCTCAGGAGCCCAGGGCCTTTCTGGTGCCTCCACTGTGCCTGCCTTTCTTGACTTCCCTCAGTTGGCAAACCCTCTCTCAGGCCCAACAACTCACGCCTGCCTGTTCTTCCTGGGATTTATTTATCAAATTTTAACTTAGCTCTTAGGATGTGTAATGTCTGACTGGGGCCGAAGGGGGCCACAACATGAACGATACAAGGTTTTGCCTTCAAGGAGCTTACAGTACAGGCAGGGCATTGGGAGAGGGGACTCAGATACCCAGAGAAACGCAACGCAAGGCTGTGTTGAGGATAGAGTGTAAACTTCATGAGGGCAGGATTTTTGTGTTTTATTCACTGAAGCATCCTCAGTCCCTAGAATAGTAAGTGCTCAGTAAATATTTGTCCAATGGATGAATGCATTAATAAATGAGTAGGGTTGTTGTGAGGCTGAGCATGAAACCAGCGTGATTCTGAGGTAGTGGCCTCCCACCTTGGTGTATGGGGAATTGCCTGGAGGTCTTTACCATCTGGTGACTGCGTCCCACTCCTAGAGGTTCTGATGGGATTGACTGGAGTGCCGCTTAGCTGGGATTGTTGAAAGCTCCCCAGGTGACCCTAATGTGCAGCCTGGGCAGGGAACCAGGGCTCTGGGATTCACAATGCAGCACTCTAAGAGCATGGGAGGGGCTGCTGCTTCAGAGACACCTGGTGGCTGCCACAGCAGGTGCTCTGTGCTTGGTGAATAGGGGATGGTCTGTCCCCTTCCTCTGGCATCTGCTTGCTGAGCCCACACTTCCACAGTTCTCCTTGCTCCAGCTTCCCAGCCTCTGGGAGACTTCCTGGGGACTCACCCCTTCTGCAGGCATCCCTTGACACTGCTCCCTTTCTGACCTTGTCCCACATTAAAGAGTTGATCAGCCCATCAATTAATTGTGTCCTAATCCAATCTTGGCTTGGCTGGAGAGAGGGCAGTAAATCCAGCTGCATAATCATGCCCTGATATTTGTGTAGGGATAATTACTATCTCTCAGGCCTCACTTGGTGGCAAGATGAGATGAAAACCCATAAAACACCACTCAGGGCTGTGGCTCATTGTTTCTTGGCTGCATGAGGCTGGCTGCCAGCCAGACAGCACTGCCTGCCCCTGCCCCTGGCATGAGCCCTAACCTCTTCCCCTCCCATTCATGCAACTGCAGGACTCAACATCAGGGGCAGTCTAGGGGCTGGATCCTGGCTTGGGCTCAACAACCAATAACGGTAAAGTCGTGGCTCAGGGGAAAGCCAGTGTATATGTGTCAGGGTGGGGAGTGGAGCACAAGGAAGGTGGTCCTCATAGCCAGGCAGTTACCGGCCTCCAGGAGGTTGGGAGGTCCAGGATGATGACTGCTCAAGTCTGAACCACAGAGCTTCATCCAAAGCAGACCCGAAAGAGGGCTGCCTTCTGGAGGAGCCCACTGCATATTCAGCCTGGCCCCACAGGGACACAGGGCCCTACATCCCTCACAGTGTCCCTCATCTCGGGACACTGTGGCCTGGGACTTCCACAGAGATGTTACAGCCCCACAGGCCTGGGCTGAGATCCTGAGATCTGAGCCTGAGAAAATGCAAGCATCAGGGGTGGGAAACCACCTTGATCTGCTGCCACAAGGGCACAGCCCCCAAATCATGAGACACTGAGCAAGCACTGCAAGCTAGGCTGTCCAAGAGGCAGTGAGGACACAGGGTTGAAGAAAGCCGTAGAGCATCTTGATTAAGAGGATGGATCTGGAGTCAGACTCCTGGGTTTGAATCCTGGGACTTACAAGTTGCGTGGCCTTGGGCAAGTCAGGTAACCTCTTTGTGCCTCAGTTTCCTCAATTGTACAGTGGCATTTACCAGTACCGAGGTGTGTGAGGCCTAAATGAGATAATTAATGTAAATGCTTATGTCAGGGTCTGACACACAATAGGTGCTACTTAAGTATTAACTGTTATTATTGTCACTGTCATTTAGCCTTCTGGGCATCAATTTCCCTCATCCATTCCTTAGCACGCAGGACCTTGTTACTTAAAGTGTGGTCTCTGACCCAGAGGCATCGTCATCATAGCCTGGGAGCGGGTCAGAAGTGCAGGGTCTTGGCCCCACCCAGACCTGCTGAATCAGTCTGCATTTGCACAAGACCTCTAGGGGATTCGGATGCACACTTCAGTTCGAGAAGCTCCTGCAAGAAAAGGCTCCATGAACTCAAGGTCTCTCTTCTATACAGTTGTATCCTCAGCACCTCTAGGCTGGCATAGTGTAGGTGCTTGGCAAGAATTTGGGGAGAGGGGTGAGGAGGGCTCACATTAGGAGGTGGTGGTGGGGATACTCAGTCTGAGGGAGAGCCTCGGTCTCTGCTCACCCTGTCCATCTCCAGGCCCAGAGTTCAGGAGATGAGACCTACAGGCTCAGACGCAAGAGAAGAAGTCATTCTGGGACCCAGAGAGGTCCTGCGGCAGCAGGGGGCAGTGCCTAGGGGGACGATGACAGTTGCCTGAGAAAGGGCCAGGGTTCCCACGGCCCTCCTCAAGTTGGTGCTGGGAGGGAGAAGATGGGAAGCAGGAAAAGACCTGGGCCCCAGCCCTTACCCGAGAAGGCGTTATTGGTGTTGAGGAAGTAGATCTCCTCCCGGCCGTCGCCGTCGATGTCGCAGGCTGTGACCCCGATGGCGTTCCCCTGCCGGTCCCGCAGCGCGTAGTAGGGTGAGCTGCGCTCGTCGACCGCGATGTTCACCAGCCGCTTCTGGGCCCGGTCATACTTCAGAACCAGGTTGGGGCCATTGTACCTGGAGGAGGAATGGGGAGGGGATGCTGGAGAGGAGCCGCTGGGCCCACCCAGTCCCATCCGACCAGTACAATGGGTTGGGAGTCCTCCCGGACACGCTATGAGGCAAGTCAGCCCCAGAGTGTTCCTGGGGAACCCAGCCAGCCTTGCCTCACGGAGCCCTGAGTGTTGGATGAGTGTCCCTGAATCAGATTTGGGCTCGGGTGCAGTGAAAGTCAGCAGGGGCCATGTGGGACACCATATAAGCAGCTGGGTGGTGGAGGGAAGTGGGAACCACGGACAGACCCTTCCCACAGGCTCCACTGAGGAAAACAAAGAACTGCCTGACGCTCATCTTGCCCATTTCAATGCAAAAGGCACTTTCACATTTATGATCTCATTAATTTAAATTTAACAATCAAGAGAGGTAGGCATGTATTAGTAACCCGTTTTATGGATGAGGCAACCGGTGAGGTTTATCAGGGAAACTGAGGCTCAGAGAGGCTGAATGCCCTTTCCAAGGTAACACAGCCTAGGAAGTGTCAGGTGCTGGGAGTTGAACCAAGGCCCTTTCTATCCTGAGTCCCGAGTCCCTGTGTGAATGAGCCCTGGAGGAGCAGGAGACTTTGTTGTTGAGGTTTGAACAACTCTCCTGACAAAGTCACCGCATTTAAACAGAGGGATGAAATTAGCCTCTCAGTTGGGAGAACACGAACATGTCTAAAGTTATTAGATAGACATGCTGGATCTTTTTCTAAGAACTCAAGACAAAAGGTTAAAAGCCATCACTACTTATCTCTCCTCTGTCTCACTCTCCTGCGCCTGCAACTCCCTCCTCGCTGTACTGAAGCCCAGGCACGTTCTTGCCTCAGGGACTTTGCACTTGCTGTTCTCTGCCTAGGATGCTGTTCCTCCAGACATCCACACCACTGGCTCCCGCCTTCATCTCCCTTAAACCTTTGCCCCCCTGTTCCTTCTCAGTGAGGCCTTGCCTGCACACGCTCCAAAAATTAGCAACCACCCCCACCACTGCACCACCACCCTGTTCTCTATCTCTCACTAATGCTCTCTTCCCAGAGCTCTGACCAACAGCTGACAATTCCATATTCTCATTTATCTCTTCCTTCTCTGTCTGGTCCTATTAGAATGTCAGCTCCATGAAGGCAGAACTTCTCGTCTGTTTTGTTCCCCAGTGCCTAGAACCATGCCTAGCATTCAACAGGTGCTCAATAAATATTTATTGGCTAATTGAATGAATGAAAGCTCTGAGCTCATGTCTGAATCATAAAAACTCAGGTGTCCCATGGTCGATTTCTTTGCATCACCCTCCCATATGGAGAAAACAAGGGCCCTGCAGGAAGTCAGCGTGCCCAGGGTCACACCCCAGGCAGCACAGAAATGAATGTCTGAGGCCTCTTCCTGCCCGCTGGGAGCACCAGCTTGCCAGGTTCTCCCAAAGAATGGAACAGACCTCATCTACAGGGTCCCCCACCTCTTCCTACGTTTCAGCCTGAATGTGCACATTCAGAGGGAAATGCAGACACTGGCTCCGGAGGGCCCCCAGCTGGGAACACCCAAGGAGGGCAGGAAGAGCTCTCCAAGGTCTTTGAGAGAAATCACTTCTTTCTTTCCTGAAACAAATCCAGTCTGGCCCGCTGCACCATCCCAAGATGCAGAAGCCAGCGAGGTTTAGGGGATGCTGAGCAGCTGGCTGGGCGCCTTCTGGCCCCCACAGGGTGTGAAAGGAGAGATGGAGCTCCTGGGGGCTGAGTCAGCGCCCGGTGATGGGAGGTCGCGCCTTAGACACCTTGACGAAGAGCGTCTGAGGGCTGCATGTCCAGGGTGCAGCATGACCTATGGAGATGTGTCTAGCCAAGGGCCAGGGGAGACAAGCACTTGGGTTCCAGAACTGTCAGCAGCTGGCTCCAGTGCTCGGGGACAGGAAGTGCCTGTGAGGGCTGAACACGAGTCTTGCAAGCCTTGGGGTCTTCTGCTTTTCCATCACTACTGCACCTTGTAAGACGGCTGTATTTGCGGAGTGCTTGGCCTTGTTAAAAGCACCCTCACATGCACGGTCTCCCTTGAGCCCCACACCATCTCAGAAGGAAGGTAGGCAAAGCATTTTTCCAGAAAAGGAAACTGAAGTGAGGTCCAAGTTTACACAACTTGTTAGTGGCAGCGCTGGGCCTCTGTGTCTTCAGGGTCCAAACCCCAAGTTCTTTCCGTACTGCCTATGATGCCAGCACTCTCAGGCTTGTTCATTTTTCCCCCTGGCTGCCTCCCACAAAGTAGTGCCCCTGAGAAATGCCTGAGAATTTCATGGAGATGTAGCTGGCGAAGATTACCATAGTCTTACATTTCAATAGCACTTTACACTTTACAAAGCACTTTCTCATCCTTGGGCTCATTTACTTCTTAAAGTTCCTAGCTCTGCCAGAGATGAGGTTGGTGGCCTTGGGCTGGTCAGTTCTCTCTAGGCTCTGCATTTCTCTTCTGTGAAATGCAAGAGTTGGACAAAATCTGAGGGTCATGACATGTGTGGTAAAAAGCAGCCCCGGGGGCCCGCTGCTGCGTTCAACTAGAGCATCTGTGTGTTAATGCATTTTGTTTTATGCATCACATTCCACAATACGTAGTTTGAACAAGGGATTCCAGAGCTGGAGTTTAAAAGCCCCTGGACTCTGTGGGTTCGTGAGTCTCACTAACCTTATGAGATGATCAGAGCAGGCGCCCCCTGTCCCAGGCTGTGGCTGAGAAGCCACCACATAAACCCAGCACTGACACCCTTCCTCTGTGCCCCTGCCCCTTGGGTCTCCTAGAATGTCTTCACCACCCCCTGAAGCCAGCTCCCAGTGCGAGGTGAGGGATCAAGGCCTCCTCACATGTTGGAGTCCAGTCCTTCTGCCCTGAATCTGGAGTAGCTGGGGTACACACAAGGTCCCTGCACCATGGTAGTAACCCCGGAAAGGCAGTTGGCCCTGGCTCTCTCTTCTTTAAAGAATTTTGAGTGCCAGTTCCAGCGGTGAGGTTGCTAGGCTGGGTCAAATTCTTCGATCTGTTACAGAGTGAGCACACGCCACAAAGGCTTCCCTAAACCTATGTGGTAGCTTGGGATGCATCCTGACACTCTGCCCCTCATCTCCCCCAGCCCCCACTGCCTCCCAGGACTACAGATACAAAACCAGACCAACAACTCCTAGGTTGGGTTCTTGGCACCCCATGGTGCAAGGCCAGGGTAGTGCCTGGAGTTGCCACTCCCTCCTTTCACCCAGGCTGCTCTCTGCTGAGTCTGCTGGACCAACACTCAGAGCCTCTCACAATCCCCCAACAAAACCAGGAGAACCAGCCTTCTTCCCTCCCCCACTTCTTCTTGAGGCTGACGCTCCTGTTTGCTTCCTCACCATCCTCTGAGTGTGCTCTGCCCTTTCCAGCTCCTGTGGTTTTGCTCAGCTGCAGCGGTCCCCTCCCACAGGGAATGCTCTTCCCACCTTCTCAGCCTCCCACGAAGCCTGCCCTGACTGCCCCTGCTGGATGTGACCTTCTCTTCTCTGGAAACCCACAGCATTTTGTACCTTGGTTATTGCTGTGCGGCCAGAATTGTTTGTGTTCCAACATCACTTTCCTCATTAAAACGTGCTTCTTGAGCTCAGGAAGCATGTGGAGTGGATGCATCTCTGCATTTGCTGTGCCTGGAGCAATGCTTGGCACAGAGTAGGTGCTTAACAAATGTCTATTTGATGCAAGAACGAGTGAATCAGTGGGTGAATGAATGAACGAATAAAAATAATCATGGGTAGCATTAGCAGAGCAGCCACTGCGTGCCGAGAGTTATGCTAAGTGCTTTGTACCCACTGTCTCATTCCATCCTCACAACGATCCTAGGACATGGGTCTTATTAACACCCCATTTCACGACGTGGAGACTGAGGTTCAGAGGTTAGATGACTTGCCCACTGTCACGCTGCTGGCAGTCCCCACGCTGACGAGCCTGAGAAGCTGGGTGTGAGCTATGTGGGCTTACACACTTTCTCTGACACCTGTCAGAGACTTTTGGGCACTTTTATAAATTCTGAAGACTTCGAAGCTCAGTTAAATGGAGCCAGGAAGTGGAGCAAAGTCCCATGTTTTGAAGCAGCTATGGCTTCCCAAACGATGGGCCAGTAGGCAGGGGTGACGGGCTCAGTGGAACTGTAAAATCTGCTTGAGAGACGCCATCAAAGGCACAACCGACCCGTGCTGTGAGAACCATCCCATTTTGGTGCCAGTTCACTGGGACAGTACCACTGTGGGGACAGCAGGGTCCTGGGTTTTGCCGAGAGCAGCCTGGGGGTGGGGTCCTGGCCCTGCCACCTCCTGGCTCTGACCCCAAGCTTGTCCCTTGGTTCTTCTAAGCTTTGGCTTCTGCATCTGGAAAGGGGGCTGCTGCATACCTCAGAGGATGGCTGTGAGGATGAGGTGCCAGAGTGTGTGTGACAACACTTTGTAAACTGTGAGGAGTTACACAATCAGAAGTTCTTATCATTATTTAGAAAAACAACAAACCCGGGGCACAATCTCTCACTCTCCAGTGATCATGTTGATATTTCCAAACACACTCCAGCATTTCTTGTCCCCAAATATCCCACCCTCGGCAGCTCATCCTCTGCAGGTATATTTCTTTATTCCCATGTAAAACCAAACTTCTATCTCCACTTTCCTGCTGCCTATTTGCCCCACCCCCATCCACCTTCCTACCCCAATTCTGACACAGCTTTTCCTGCTACTGTCATGGGTAGCACCCCACCCACATCTCGGGGTGCCCTTTTCTGTCCTCATGCCCCTCGGCCTCTCAGCTGTATCTGGCATAGTTGTTGCTCTCTCTGCCTTTTCCCCACCACTGTCTTCTGAAAGCACTCTCCCCTCTAGGCCGAGGAGGCCACCCTCCTCTGTTTCCTGCTCTCTCTCTGGCTTCCTCTCCTTTCCCCACCATAATTCCTTCTTCCTCTCCCTTCCCTTTTAATGTTGGAGTCCCCAGGCCAGGTCCTGGGCCTTCTCTTTCTCTCCCCTTTCACTAGGGGATAACGTTATTCCCCTGACTGACAATTCCAAATTTATACCTCCAACCCAAATCCCTAGTCCCAGGTCAAATGCATATCTCTGACTGGCTACCTGACATCATCCTTTGGATGTCCACTGCTACCTCTAATAGAACATGTTCAAAGTGGACCACTCCACCCCTCCCTCCCACAAAGGAACACCCAAGTACTAAGGCCAGGAACCTGCGTCAGCCTTGGCTTTGCCTCCCCTCTGTCTTCGCCTTTCATCAATAGGCCCATCCTGTCGTTTCTACTTCCAAAAATGTTTCACAAATCCTTTCTCTTCTTTCCTCCGCCACTGCCACCATCTCTGGGCAGACACCCTTCTCTGTTTCCTCACTTGACTCTCCCCTAATTTAATTCCCCTACACTGTAGCCAGGGGCATCTTTTTTACTGCATAAATCAGATCATAGCTAAAACCCTTTGGTGGCTTCCCATTGTATGGGAATGAAACCCAGACCTGTGATCACTCCTGGCCTCACAGTCCGCTTGGTCTGCTCCCCTACCTCATTGGCTTCCTTCCGCCACAGGGTCTCCTTTCAGCTCCTTGAATTCTGGCAGGTGCTTCCCAACCCAGAGCCCTCTTGCGGAATTGCTCCTGCCACCCAGCACACTCCTTCTCATCCTTCGGCTTCCTCTTCAGAGGCTCCTCAGAGAGATCTCCCTCACTGGTATTCTTATCACTGCATTCAGCACTTATTCCTGTTTCTTCACTTATTTATTGCCTGTCTCTTCCAGTAAACTATAAGCTTCCTGAGTTAAAGACTGTGTCTGTTTTCTTCATTCCTGTCTCCCCATCATCCAGTCCGTAGTGAGCACTCAATAAACCACCACAGAGCGAATGGAAGAGACGAAGCCTGTGGAAGGTATAAAGAGCTGAACAAAAGTTTGATTGGGCCGCCAATCTCTTGTTTGGTCTTTGACTCTACACTTTCATCAGTTCCCAAAATATTAATACATGTACAAACATAGTCATGAAAAAGAGCTTTCAGCACCAACAATTGGTGTCCTGGGTAAGGGGGAGAGAAAACAACAAATGCTGTAGTTATGGAGGATTAACTTCTTTTCTGCTTCGAATCATTGATCTATGTGAAAAAAATCACTTAGGGAGTCACATAAGGGGAAGCCAGATAGAAGGATGTGAGCACCTATTGTATACCAGCTACTGTGCTAAGTAATTTACATATGACATTCCATTTTATATACATAGAAACATTTTTTAGATTTGAAAGATACAGAAAATACGCTATCTATTTGAAAATTAACAGAGAAATTGTTTTCATTAAATTTTTTTTCCATTAAAAAGTGAAAAAAAAGGCTGGGCATGGTAGCTCATGCCTGTAATCCCAGCACTTTAGGAGGCTGAGGTGGGAGGATCCCTTGAGCCCAGGAGGTTCAGACCAGCCTGGGCAACATAGTGATACCTATCTCTACAAAAAAATAAAATACAAAATTTAGCTGGGTGTGGTGGTGCATTCCTGTAGTCCCAGTTACTCAGGAGGCTGAGGTGGGAGGACTGCTTGAGCACAGGAGGTCGAGACTGTGGTGAGCTGTGATCATGCCGCTGCACTCCAGCCTGGGCAACAGAGCAAGATGCTGTCTTAAAAAAAAAAAGTGAAAAGAATATATCTATTCAGTAGTATAGTCAAGATAGAGAGTCAGGGCAGAAAGAAGAGACAGATGTACGAATATACAAAGAGTGCAAGACCGAGACCAGAGACACATGGAATATACAAAAATGGAAATGAGGAAATATACAAAAAGGGAAAATGAAGCCGATAAGCAGAGATAAAATGATATCAGAGCATACCTAAAACCTTTTAAGTAAACATAGATACAGAGATAAAGACACCTACCCATATAAAGGGAGCCCCATGAAAAAGGGCATCTGCATATCTACAAAGAAAAATGGAGAGAGCCCTAGAAAGTCTCAAAGTCACGGACACATCAACAGGACTCTGAGATATGATCACAGAGAAATAATGCCATCTTGTGGCCATTTGGGGCATTTCCTCTAAACGTTTTTAAAGATGTGTTGCATTTTCACAACTATGGGCACAAAGGAGTATTTTATTGTTGGTCACTTTGATATTCTCATTTTATAGATACACAAAGTTTCTGAGAAAAGTGACTTTCTAAAGTCAAACAGCTAGTCATTAGATAAAATAAATGGAAAGACAAACTTATCCCTTAGTCTAAAGCAGGGATCAGCAAACTATGGCCTGTGGGCCAAATCTGGCCTGCTCCCATTTTTGTAAATACGGTTTTATTGGAACACAGACATACTCATTCACTTATGTATTATCTATGGCTGCTTTTGCTAAATATTGAAGGTGATTAATCGCAATAGAGATTGTATGGCCAAAAGCTGAAAATACTTTCCATTTGGCGCTTTACCGAAAAAGATTGCCAACCCCTGGTCTCCAGGATTGTCAGCCTTATATTATGAGTATATTATAAGTTTTAAATGATCATTATAATAACTTAACAAAAAATTAGAATAAGGTTTAGTAAAAATTAATTTGGGTTCAGTACTTGGGAATACATAGTTTCCTGAAGCAAGTATTTCAGGGAGAGTGAAGGTTAAATGTAGGAAAGATTTTAGGTCTTAGGATGGCGACTGTAAGGCGAGATAACCTTTGGGGGAAAAAGAAACTGAGAAGAGTTGCTTAAGGGCCAGGCACAGTGGCTCACGCCTGTACTTCCAGCACTTTGGGAAGCCGAGGTGGGTGGATCACGTGAGGTCAGGAATTCAAGACCAGCCTGGCCAACATGGTGAAACCCCATCTCTACTAAAAGAAAATACAAAAATTATCTGGGCGAGGTGGTGCACACCCTGTAATCCCAGCTACTTAGGAGGCTGAGGCAGAGGAATCGCTTGAACCCATGAGTTAGAGGTTGCAGTAAGCCAAGATCACTCCATTGCTCCCCAGCCTGGGTAACAAGAGTGAAACTCCATCTAAAAAATAATAATAAAAGAGTTGCTTAAGATGATAATAGTGTTCTCTAAATAGGGATTTAATCCAAGGCTAAGAAATGAGCAAAAGCATTTGTGCTCTAAGTGAGGGGGTAGAAAGGATGTGGTGGATGGTCTCTTAAAATGGCCACCATCATTTCCTTTCTTCTCTGTATGCATGTGTTACTCCACTCATCAAGACGTGGAGTCTATTTCTCCTCCCCCTAAATTTGGGCTGGCTTTGTGATTTGCCTTGATTGGCAGAATATGGTGGAAGTGATGTTGGAGCAGTTCTGAGCCTAGCCTGTAAGGGACCTAGCAGCTTCCACTTAGTCTCTGGAGGAAGCCAGGTACCAGATACAAAATTTGGCTACCTTGAGACCACCATGCACTGAAATCAAAGCTAGCTCCATGGAGAGGCCATGTGAAAGAGCACCAAGGCATCTGATTTGTGAGCAAGGACTTCTCAAACTTTCTAGCCTAGCTCATCAACAGCTGAATGCAGCTAAGTGAGTGACACCAGCTAATGTCACATGGAGCAGAAGAACCACCCAGATGAGCCCTTTCCAAATTCCTGATTGACAGAATTGTGAAAAATAATAAATTGTTTTTAAGCCCCTAAGTTTTTGGAAAAGAAAGTAGATAATGATGACCTATCATCTCAGACCTAAGGAGAGGAAAAATTTATCCCTGGCAAGTAGGAAAAAGGATTATTCCTAAATCAGTGGAATTCTCTAGGATGGCTATTTGAATTCACAGTAGACAGGTCTCCCCAAGGGAGGCCTGGACCGGTTGTGTTGGTACTTGGATCTCAGGATATGGGAAGGACTGTGCAGAGCCTGAGAGTGGAAGAGTAATAAGAATACAGGGATCCCAGAAACTCCTGTTTTTCTACTCCTCCTTCTCTTTCTTCTTTCCTTTCTAACCATATCTAAATGTTTCCCATTTTGAATGCACACTCTTGAGAATAGATCATTTCTTTGGAAATGTGTGTAATGCTCTTTTTTTTGTTCCTTTTTACACATTTATTCTTTGAAAGCCATTTAAGTTAAATAGGACCAGAAAACATATGGGAAGACATTCAAACAGGAGATTCACAGATTGTATCCTGGAATAGGATATATCCAGAGGCCAAATATTAGTTTAAAGGAATGGAGACTTTGGTAATGGGAAGGTTCTGGGCATGATGAGAAATCTGGGGCAGGGTTCCGCTAGGGAATAAATTGGGTAAGGTTGGAAAAATAACAATAACAAAATCAGATTTGATCCTGATTTAGGAGCTGGCCAGAGTGGAGAAGACTCCACAAATAGAGTGCTCTACTGAAGAAGGTAACTTTAAGAAAAAAGAGAAAAACCTTTTGTCCTAAGGGGCAGATGGTTTTTCAAGAAAGGGATGGTTGGCACCAAAAGATCAGAATAATCTGCTGTGATGAGTGTCTGTGTTCTGTAAAAACTCCACTCAGACTGATTGATTTATGCCTTGTTCTTTTTTTTTTTTTTTTTTTTTTTTGAGACGGAGTCTCGCTCTGCCGCCCAGGCTGGAGTGCAGTGGCCGGATCTCAGCTCACTGCAAGCTCCGCCTCCCGGGTTCACGCCATTCTCCTGCCTCAGCCTCCCGAGTAGCTGGGACTACAGGCGCCTGCCACCTCGCCCGGCTAGTTTTTTGTATTTTTTAGTAGAGACGGGGTTTCACCGTGTCGGCCAGGATGGTCTCGATCTCCTGACCTCGTGATCCACCCGTCTCGGCCTCCCAAAGTGCTGGGATTACAGGCTTGAGCCACCGCGCCCGGCCGCCTTGTTCTTAAAAAGATCTGTGCTCAGCATGTGCTCGATGTCCTTGGAATTTCTTATATTTTCATGAGCATAGAAGCACCCAGAAGGCAGGGACTATCCTATGCAGATCTATTCCCCATCATGCCTAGGCCAGTGCCAGGAAAGAGCAAGTGCTCAGTCATGTTTGCTGATGATGACAAAAACCATAACTCCATTCCTCAATGCATGTTTCTAGGAAAAGAGGAAGACAGAGAGTCAGGAATTCCCATAAACTGTCAAAGAAGGGATTCAGGTGACAGACGGAGGCTATGTTAATCAGGATTCTTTGGTTGCAAGTTAACTAACTGAGAAATGTATTGGCTTAGATGTCCGAACGCAGGAACAGCAAGAGTGCAGCTAGGCTTCAAGATGACTGGAACCAGGATGTGGTGAGCACTTCCTTTTCCTTCTTTCTCATTCTTTTCTCTGCCTATGGGCCTCATTCTCTCACACGATCCTCCTTCCCAAGACTTTAACTATGGCAACACTCCCAGACTCACATCTCAGCTTTAGGACCAGAAGGGAAAGTGTGTTCTCTCTTCAGTTTGCATGTAAAAAACCCCAGAAAAGAGCACCGATTGGCTCAAGGTGGGTCACCTGTTCATCCCCAGAGGCAGGAGCTGGGAGCCTGTGGTTGGCAGCTTTCAACTAGTAGCAAGGCCAGTGAAAGTGGCGTCTTGGGATCCACCTATATAGATGCAGGAAGAGAAGTGCCAGAAAGGATAAGGATGTGGTTCTAGATAAGAGTGACTCATCTGGGTCTGCACATTCTGGAGACAAACCTATGAAGGCCTCCTGATGGAAGACAACAAACGCTTCCCTGGGACCAGCAAGTCACCGTGTCCTCTAGACATATCTCAAGGGCCCACTATTCCCCTCCAGAAGCCCCAGAAAGAGGTAAACACAGAAAGTGGAACAATGTTTGAGTCACTAGGTCCTAGAAATGATCTGATTCTTGACTTCCTGCCTGATCCTCAAGCCCTGTGTTCCAAGCCGCAAAGCTGGACTCCAGAGAAGCAGGAGGACGCTAAGAGTTGGCAGCGATGAGATCAGCAAGTGGATCCCAGAGTCTGGCCAGAGCTCACCCACTTGCTGTGGATTCAGGCAACTCACTAACTGCTTGGTCACAAAACACTTTAAATATCTATTCAAACTTTCTCTCCTTCATGCTATAACTACTCAGAAGCTTCTAGCTAAAAAGCTATTGGTCTTTGTTGCTCTTTCAGTTGAGGAGGTAGGCCAATTTAGGGACAGAACAGTGGGGGCAAGGAGCCAATGGATGCTTCACTCTTCTTTAAGAGTAAAAAGATAAGTCAGCCGTTGACTTCATTCCACCCTTCTGGGATCCTATTTCTAGGCAGGCACACCGCGAGGTACTGTGATGGACGCACATGGCATATGATGTAATTCTCTGCTCAGAGTCTCCAGCCTAGTATAGCAAATAAAGAGTGGTCCTAATCCCAAACTTTCAGAGGAAAGAGGGCCAAAAGTTGTAGGGGTAAAAGTTTTAATGAAAGTTTGTCTGATCCGGAACTTGAAAGATATATAGGATTTTAGTAAGAAACATATGGGTCAGGCATTTATGAAATAAATAGTGTGAACAAGGAACAGAAAAATATGTTTAGGGAATAGGGGGTAGACTAGCTGGACAACATAGAAGTGTGTGTTGGACAGAAGTGAAAAATAGTGAAAAGCAAATTGGAAAAGTACACGTTCCGTGAAAGGGCTGTATATGCAAAGCATTCCCCAAATGTTAAAGGAGCCGAGAAATAAAAGAATGAGGTAGACAGATCCAGTTTGTTGGTAAAGGGTCTTTAACTGGGGGAACTTAAAGACAGAAGCGTGGTCTTGGTGTACTGGGCAACTAAGATTGTGGGAGATGTGGCATGAAACTAAGGTTTTATATTTTCTGGGCCAGGTATGGTGGCTCATGCCTGTAATCTCAACACTTTGGGAAGCCAAGTCGGGAGGATCGCTTGAGACCAGGAGTTTGAAATCAGCCTGGGCAACATAATGAGACCTCATCTCTAAAAAAAAATAAATAAAATAATAATTAAGAAATAAATGAAGATGATATTTGCTAAGAAATAGGGGCTACTGAAGGATTCCGTGCAGGGATTCCATGTACTGTTATGTCAAACAGTGTTTCGGAGAGTATTGTCTGGTATGTGTGAAGGACTGGCCACAGAAGAAAATTGAAATGATAGTGCAGAATAATGGCAATTGGATTCCATGGCATTCCCTGAATTATTGCAAAAAACTCTTCTGAGCTAATGTGATTAGGTTTCTGTTCCTTATAATAAGTAAATGACTCTTAAGACAAAATAGTGTCAAAAAAGCACAGAAATCAAGAAGGCAAGGGTTAAAATAAGAGGGGTAGCCAACAGTGTCAGATGCTTTTAAGGGTCAAAAAGGCCAAGGAGTGGAAAGAGCAAGTGTATTTGGCAATTTGGAAGCCACTAATGACTTTCAAGAAAGCTGTTTCCTTAGAGAGGAGAGGAGAGGAGAGCTAGACTGAGGGTGCATGGGAGTGGATGGGGCCACAGTGTGGGTGGGTCATTGAGGACAAAATGTGCTCAGAAAGTCCTAAGATATGTGCTGGGGAACACGTGGTTAAGCAAGGGTTTCACCAAGCTCTGGGGCCTGTGCATGTTTGTGAGCAAGAGGAAAAGACCTAGGAGAGGCAGTTGATGCTGCGGGCATCTAGGCAGGGTGTGCAGTAGGTCGGGAGAACAGAGTGTCATGTACCAGCCGACGGGTTGGGCCTGGAATTAAGAGGAAAGGAAGCCAGGATGGGCAAGAAGAGAGGATGAGGTGGAAGAGAGCAACTAGACGGTAATACCCTGTATTAGTCCATTCTCACGCTGCTATAAAGAACTGCCCGCAACTGGGTAATTTACAAAGGAAAGAGGTTTAATTGAAGTTCCACATGGCTGGGGAGGCCTCAGGAAACTTACAATCATGGGGGAAGGGGAAACAAACACTTCGTTCTTCACATGGCATCAGGAGAGACAAGTGCCGAATACAGGGGGAAAAGCCCCTTCTAAAACTATCAGATCTCGTGAGAACTCGTTCGCTATCATAAAGACAGCATGGGGGTAACTACCCCCAACATGATTCAATTCCCTTCCACAACACGTGGAGATTATGGGAACTGCAATTCAAGATAAGATTTGGGTGGGGACACAGCCAAACCATATCACACCCAGAGAGCTTGTTGAAGGAGAAGCTAGATTAGCAAGTGAGAGACTTACACATGACCACTTGCCATGGTAAACAGGGCCTGCAGGATCAGCCACCTCAGAGGGGGAAGTCAGGCCAACTCAAGGAATGTAAGCTGCTGCGAACAGGTGCTGGGACCCTGGTCCCACAGAGAAGAGAGACCCTGCACCAGGAGAGGAGCGATCTGTGCAGAGAGTCCTGGGCAGAGCCAGGCAGCCAAATTGGACAAGAGGGCACAGACAGAGGTGGAACACAGGCAGGGCTGCCTTCCCCCAACCCTAGGGAGTGGCGTGGTAAAGGTGGTAGAAGCATCTGCTCTCCAGAATGAGGTGAGTTCTGTGGGGGTAGCACAGAGTGGCGGAGAGAGCCCTGGACTTGAAGTCAGACATAAAGGCTGAGAGGCAGCATCGCTCCATGGTGAGGCACTCAGCTGGGCAGTCAGACCGTCTGAGGGCAGATTCCTGCTCTGCAACTCTCTAGCTGTGTGGGTGCTCCTGGACAAGCCACCTAACCTGTCCAAGCCTCAGTTTCCTCATGTGTAAAGTGAGGATGCCGAGATCAGCTCCCAGGCCATAGGGCTGTGCAGAGGATTAGCATAATATCTATAAAGTAGTGAATACAGGGCTTGGCACAGAGCAAATGCTCAGTAAACACTGGTTAATATGTCTGTATTTTTCTCCTTATATACTCAGTGTCTGACACATAATGGGAGCTCGAAAAATATTTTTGAAAGAATGAATTATTATTATTACCTGTGTAGCCTTGAGCACAGAAGACTCTGAGCTCCATGGAGTTCTGGACGATATTTTATTCTTCCAGCCCTTAACACAATGTTTGATGAAGGAACCTGCATATATTCACTAAGATTCAGTTTCCTCATCTATAAAGTGGGGCTAACAATATTTGTCCTACCCCAAGGTCAAACGAGATAATATATGTAAACCATGACACAGCTATTGGTTTTGCATGTATGCATATGCATACACACACACACACATGCACACACACACACACACACACACAGAGAGTGTATGGCTATTATCTGTAGCAGAGGCAGCTGCCTGGGCCCCGGGGAGCCCTAGGTCTTCTACCCAATTTGACAGGAGCTGAATGATAGGCCCATTGAGCTGCAGAAATGCCCCGTTAAAGGAGAAGATGGGAATTTGTTGAGGATCTAGTCAGCTGGCAGCTTTGTGGTTTTCTCCAGCAGGGAGGACGTCTGGGGCTGAGCACAGGACTAGAGATGTGCAGGAGGCTGCTGTAAGCAAGCGTGGCCTGAAGTCTGGGTTGGACAGGCAAACAGACACAGGTCACTAGACACAGGTCATGGGCCCTGTCGGAGCAGAGAGCAGACAGGACTTGCCTGGTGAAGGGCAGGGTTATCATATAAAGATAGACCAGGTGAGCTCTTGCTGGTCACTGCTCATGGGGGAATGGATGAGAAAACAGAAAGGCCATTTTCAGATCAGAAAAGGCCTATTCTGCTAGCCCAGGGCTCTGTCCGATCAGACAGAAAGGTAGGCCTGGAATTAAGAGGAAAGGAAGTCAAGATGGGCAAGAAGATAGGACAAGGTGGAAGACAGTGACTAGACAGTGACACCCAGAGACCTTGGCCTTCTCATAGGTACGTAACTGGCGAGGTTCTCAGCTGAGAGAAGGGTGTGAAGTCACGGCTTGAGGAAGGAGAAGTTGGAACAGCAACTGAGAAGCTGGCTGGGGGGCCAGGTGATTCTGCCCGGGTGACTGCCTCCTCTTCATGATAGTGAAATTCCCCCACAATGACTATCTGCTTGGAATTTTTAATATAAGTCACTGAGTGCGCTGTATCTGTCAAGACAAATGGGCCATGTGGTGTTGCACCCTTTGCTCACCTGCATCTCCACCTCCTCTGTCCATACTTTATGCATATACTGTTCTGCCTGCTGGATCTATTCCCTACTGTGGGTATCCCATCCCAATGGCAAAATCAAGACAACAAAATCCTTCTAGTTGTCTCTTTCCTGCTGCAGCTAGTGGGGGTAGGACCGGCTGTGTCTTGAGAAATAACGGTTGGAGGAAGCAGCAAAAGCCTTCTAGTTGCTATGGAGTGTTAACTGATGAGTTAAACTCTTCATTTTGATTTGAAGAAAATAGTTCTAGAAGAGATTCTTGCTTTAAAAAATATATAACGCTGCCATGTACTAAAAGCGGTCATTCAGAGGGGTCTTTGTTGCAGGCTGCCTTGAATTTCCTCAGCCAAGCATTGACACTGATCAGAATCTGGATGTTGGAGCAAATGTGCCTTAAAGTTTAGGGATAGAAAATGTTGTGTGTTAAGTACTAATGAGAAAGTGCCAAATTGTACCTAGACATTTATTTCTTTGAAGTGCTTGCTATATAAAAATTACCTACCTGACTGCCAGTTAAGACAAACAGTGATTTTAATTACAAATGAAAGGTACATGACTACAATCTAAGATACTAGGTAAGCACACATTTTATGGTTTGATTCATCCATCTAGAACAAAGCCCCTGCTAGAGCTGTGCCTCCCACCTGCAGGAAAAGAATAGCAAAAGTGGATTCTTGCTACTCAAAGTGTGGAGTGGGGACTGGTGGTGCCAGCACTATTGGGGAGCATGTCAAAAAGTGTGAAATTTTGGGCCCCACCCCAGATCTCTGAATCAGAATCTGCATTTTAAAAAGGTGCCCGGGGATTCACACGCACATTAATGTTTCAGAAGGGCTGGCCTGGATCAGCCCGACTCAAAAAATAGCCTGTAGACCACCTACAATGAAAACATCCAGAGAGCTTGTTAAAAATGCAAATTCTATGCTGGGCTTGGTGGCCCACACCTATAATTCTAGGACTTTGGGAGGCTGAGGCGAGTGGATTACCTGAGGCCAGGAGTTTGAGACCAGCCTGGTCAACATGGCGAAACCCCGTCTCTACTGAAAATATAAAAACTAGCGAGGCGTGGTGGTTGGCGCCTGTAATCCCAGTTACTCGGGAGGCTGAGGCAGAAGAATCGCTTGAACCTGGGAGGTGGAGGTTGCAGTGAGCCAAGATCATGCCATTGCACTCCAACCTGGGAGAAAAGAGTGAAATTCCATCTCAAAAATAAAAAATGCAAATTTTAGAGCGCTACCCAGACCTACTGATTACAATTGCTAGAAGTGGAGTCCAGGAATCACCATTCCAAACAAACCCCCAGGTGGTTTTTATGTTCATCAAAATGTGAGACCCATCCCTGGTCCTTCCAATCTCATCAGGATCCATTAAGGACCAGTTGACACATGGTGCTTTGAGTCTAGTACAGAAAAGACTTGGATAAATCTTGTTTCTGCCATTTAGGAGTTTATAATATCATTACAGTTGAACAGGTAGAGAACAAGCTATGGTGTGAATACCTAGAAGGACTATATTATTGATTAATTCACAATTCACAATGCATTTGATTCTCCCTTCCACACCTGTGAATATACGTCCTCCCTGAGGATGGAGAGTAACCAACATGCTGCCTCCATCCTTCCCAGTTCTGGAGCTGAGTAGATTCCCATTCCCAGGAACCATTCATTCTCTTAAGCCCATGCCTCTGCCACTCTAGTATCCTGCTTAGGGCAGACAGGAAGCCAGCGATTTTATTTCATTAGCTTTTTCCTATAAGCCCTCCCCCTTCCTCCTTGCACCTGCCACCCCTTCCAAGGACCAGTCGGCCCATCCCTCTGCAGCTCTGCCCAAGTTCAGCTCCCAAGACACAGGTCAGAAAGGGGTCAGATCAAACCTAGGCATCTGCAAGCGCTCAGTCCTTTGGGATGGCACTACCTTTCTTCTTTTCCTTTTGATATGTGCATTTGGTCCCTTCAGAAAGAGAGTGGCATGCACCATCACACTCTCTTTTAGAGATAAGAGAAACCAGCCAGCATCTTTTGAAATTCAGTGTACGACAAGCAGAGATGCAACAAGGTGTGATAGCAGCCCGGCCGGAGGTCTCTGTTGATTCATAGCCTTGATAAATGGCCAGGAGGCCAGCAGGCCCTCAACGGAGGTCCCTTAGAGGAACAGCGTCTGTGTTGGTCTAACCCAGCCTGACCTTGGAACTCAAAACACAGAACTAAAAAGGGACAAAGCATTCCTTCCATCCTCATGGCGTCGTCGTCTGCGTCTATAGTTGCATAGCACATTGATGGCTTAATCCTCTCAGCAATCCAGTGGGGTCATTATTTATTTCCCCCACCTTTCAATGAGAAACTAAAGCCCGAGGTCAGTCATATGCCCAAGTCACACCACTGGAAAATGTAGGGCTGGGCTTTGAACTCGGTTCCCTGATTCCAAATTCTAGTTTCTTTTTACCCAACCATAATGTGTTATTTTCATCCTATTCATGAGCTAACGTATTATTTCAACTAGACCAGGGATTCCTTTTGGCAAAGCTTGCTCTAAATTATACCAGTGAGTGCAGAACTAGCATGTGATACCCCCTCGGCAGGTGTGATGGCCAAAAAGAAGAGTTACTGCTTCTTTACTTTACGACTCTGGCAAATTCTCGGGAGGTGTAGCTGAAAAATCAATGCCAGATGGCTGTCGTGGAGAAGTCTCTACAGTCGAGCTGCCGTGGCGTCGCCCTGGGAGGAACATCTTTGCAGCTGAGGAGCGTGGCAAGTCTCTGCGGAACCCCAGACCACACAAGCCTCCTGGTCTCTCTGTGGCAGCACATTCCTACTAATTTGGTTCAGCTCCACTTTACTGGAGAAGGCTAATATTGAAGTCAAATGAGGGAAGAGGATATGCAGCAAGAATAGTATCTAGGAGGCATGATTGCTCATCTTGAGAGGACCCCCCAGACCTGGATGTAGATGGTGATAAAGTGGGACAGTGACAGCACAAATAAACCTCCTGTCCTCAACGTCATTAGACTCCACAGATAAATGCAGACCTGTTGTCAGAAATGCCAATCTGAGCATTACAAATAACTGACTCGACGTTGTGATTGCTGGAGCTGGGGTTCAGGAGGAAAGAGGAAGCCTGAGTAGTGACCCAGATTCTGCCCTTTGAAGGGTCTTGAAAGAGCAGAGAGGATTCCTGCCAGATCCCGCTTACCTACATGCAGGAATGAGGAGGGCATCATGAACGCATTCTTCCAAGGACTCTGACACATGCCCTAGGCCTTCATCTTTGTGTGAAATAAATGCCATATATAGCGCGTGAGCTGGGGCCATGTTGGGGCAATGACCCGGGTATTAGTCTCCTGGGGCTGCCATAACAAAGTGCTGCAAATGCTGGCTCAAACAGAAACCTATCTTGTCACAGTTCTGGGGGCTAGAAGTCTGAAATCAAGGTATTAACAAGGTCACACTCCCTTCAGAGGCTCAGAGAGAAGACGTTCCTTGTCTTTTCTACAATCTGGGGGCTGCAGGCATTGCTTGGCTTATGGCTGCATCGCTTCAAGATAAACTCTTCTCAGGATCTTGACCTTCATCATGTCTTTTGCCATAAAAGCTACTGTTCACAGGTTCCAAGGATTAGGACATGGACATAGCTCTTTGGGGGACCACCATTCAACCACTACATCCTCTCTGGGTTGACACCTATTTTCCCATAAAACCTAACAGTTAGGATAATAATAATAGCAGCTAGGGAGTGTACTAGATGCTTCATATGCAACTCACTTAATCTTCCCAACAACTCTGCAAGGACAATGTTTGTATTTTCTTTCACAAAGAGAACACAAAAGCTCTGAAGTCTACCCTCCTTCATCTTCACCAGAGGTTTTGGGTCTGTGTCCTGTGGAGTTCAAGGGTTTCTCAGAGAGTCCTCAAGAACCCTGAGTGGAAGAGAGGGAGAAAGAGATGGGCTCTGGGCCCCTAAACCCCTTCAGTCCAGTTGTTCCACTTGGATCTGATTTCTGTGTTAGGATACTCCATAAGATTTTCTTTTTGTTTCAAAGGGTTACACTGAGAAAATAAAGTCTTAAAACCACCCCTCTACACCGCACTGCTTAGCAATGCTTGGGCAGGAGCCCAGGTTAAGAAGCCCCGTCTCTAGAGTCAGACACACCTGGCCCCAAACCTCTTCTCTATTCTTTCCTTATTCTGTGTCCTTGGGCAAGTTAACCTAACCTCTCTGAGTATCACGCTTCTCATCTGTGTAACAGAAATAATAATAGTAACTATATAAAAAGGTTCTTGTGAGAATCAAATGAGATAATGCACCTATGCTTAAAAAGTGCTCAAGAATGAATAACTATCATTTTCACTCCCATATTCATTGTCTTGTGCATGCCTCTACTGACCAGTTCTCTTATATTCAATCTGGGATGTCATGAAAGTTAAAGTGTTTATCCAGAACAGGCAACTCCGGCTGTGTTTCTCTCGCTAGACCTTCCAGAGGAGATAGCTGGTAGCCCCAGGGTGATGACATGCTCTTCTTGGCTCATATAGGAGGACACTGTTATCCACACTGTGCCCAAGGGATCCAAATCATATGCATGGGTGCACGGTGAGGAATTCAAGGTGTAGTCATTGCCTCAGACAGGAGTCCCAAAGAGGCCATGATGATTAAAGTTGCAAAGGTTGAGCCCCACAGGGAGGTGTGGGTCTTTCTTGATATCTTTGATAATCACACAGATTTACTTATTGATATCTGTGGGCTTCTACATGACCTTGTAATAAGCAACTGATGCTTCAGTGGCCAAGCACAACTCACCATAAAGGCCATGTAAGAAGAAAAGGGAACCACACCCACTTCTGTTAAAGGCCTATGATTACAGTTGCTTCCAGATTGGATGAAACATGTGACTTCCAGGAGGCAAGTTGACTGACACCAAGTTCTTCCATATATTCCAAAACAGCTGCTTAAAGCACAGGTTCTGATAGAATTTTAGAATGCATCCTAATGTCAGCTTAGCACGTATTGACTGCTTACTGCCTGCCAGGCACGGGGCTAAGCACTTTATATGCATGTTCTCATGTTCTCCCAAATGAACCTGTTATCCCTTTTTACAGATGAGGCGTAAGAGCTCAAGTGACTTCCCGAAGGTCACTGAGTTATAAAGTGACAGTGCACGGTTCAGACTGGGATTTGCATGAGCCCCTGGCGGCTGTGCTCTCAATCCGGCACATGCTTGTACTCTAGGGTCAGTGTTCTTGAGGAAGAATTTGCACTGCCTGCTGTTGGGCATCTTTATTTTGGAAAGGATCTTATCCTTTTCATTAAAAATAAACTGTATATGCAGTAACAGTGATGATTTAGCAAAGTAAAACAAAACAGAGAACCCACCACTAGCACCCACAAAATACAAACAAATGAACAAAAAATATCTTTGGGCTGATCCTCTTTTAAATCACTGAAATCTACAACTGTAGGTTCTCAAAAGGAACAAACACTAACACAGACCCAGACAGTTTCCCTCAAGGCACAGCACTTTGCTGGGGTCACAAAAATGATCTCAGAGGTGTCAGGGGCAGGGAGAACTCTCTGGAAAGTACACACTGAGAAGCAGAGCACTTTTTTTTTTTTTAATTGAGACAGAGTCTTTCTCTGTCAGCCAGGCTGGAGTACAGTGGTGTGATCTCGGCACCCTGCAACCTCAGCCTCCTGGGCTCAAGTGATCCTCCCACCTCAGCCTCCCAGGTATTTGGGACTTCAGTCACATGCCACCACATCTGGCTAATACTTGTATTTTTTTTTTGGAAGAGATAGGGTCTCACTGTATTGCCCAGGCTGCTCTTGAGTTCCTGGGCTCAGTGATCCTTCCACCTTGGCCTGCCAAAGTGTTGGGATTATAGGTGTGGACCACTGTGCCCAGCTGGGGTACTTATATTAAGAGAAGAGGGCCTCTCTTTGGGGAGGAGAGGGCAATGCTTTAAAAAGACATTGGGACAAGGATGTGTCTGGCATTGGCAGTCTCTCTGGAGGGGGTAATGGTAGACTTCTTAGAATAAGGAGGGAGAGGTAACAGAATTGAGGTGCAGAGGTGGGCGGTGCAGAAAGGGAATGAGTGATGATAAAAGCCGCGTGCTTTTGTTGTGGCCCAGAGGAGGTGGGCCAGGGACAGCACCAACAACATCAGCAACATCAGTGACAGGAGCAGTCCAAGCTGATGTTTATTGAGGGCTTACTATGAGCCATGTGCACTGTAGCTGAATGATCTCATCCAATCCTCACGCTCTGTAAGGCAAGGCACGGCCCATTATGATCTCCATTTTACTAATGAGAAAACCAAGGCTCAGCAAGGTTAGGGAATTTGCCTGCAGCTGCATAGCTGGAAAGTAGCAGAGCCCAATTCAAACCCAGCCCCATAGGATCCTAGAGCTCACATTCTTTTTTTTTTTTTTTTTTTTTTTTTTTTGAGACGGAGTCTCGCTCTGTCGCGCAGGCTCAGCTCACTGCAAGCTCCGCCTCCCGGGTTTACGCCATTCTCCTGCCTCAGCCTCCCGAGTAGCTGGGACCACAGGCGCCCGCCACCTCGCCCGGCTAGTTTTTTTTTTGTACTTTTTAGTAGAGACGGGGTTTCACCGTGTTCGCCAGGATGGTCTCGATCTCCTGACCTCGTGATCCGCCCATCTCGGCCTCCCAAAGTGCTGGGATTACAGGCTTGAGCCACCGCGCCCGGCCTGAGCTCACATTCTTAACACAGTTTTCTTCTTGCCTTTCACCTGGCGGTTCCCTGCCTTCAGTCTTCTGAAAGTAGACACGTTTGTGATGCAGTGTATCAAAAATGCAGGGACTGTCCCCTGGCATTGTCTGTGTATCATACTGGAATGCAATGGACCCTCCACCCCTAGGAGGCTAGGATTAAAGTGCATGAAATATCAAAGACACACTGAATGGGGAGTTGGCGAAGGAGATGGTGGGTGAGGGACTTGGAAACAGAAAACGGCAGTGACAATCTTTAACACATATCATAACTTATGTGACGTGGCTTTGAATTTGGGGGAGCTCCTCCTCCAACCAATACCAGCAGGGCTGCACAGGGGAAAGTCTCTTCCTTCTTTCTTTTAAAGCTTCCTCTAGCCTTTGCCAGGGTCTTGTAAGCAGGATACCCCACATCTCGTTTGCTGGCTCTAGGTCTCTTCTTTGGCCTCTCGAACCTGATGCCTTCTCTACTGAGGTTAATAGGAGTTTGTTAACCTCGGTAGAGAAGGCATCAGGTTCCCAATAGAGTCACGCAGGGTAAAAGGGTAGTCCCACAGTAACCTCCTGGCTCCCTCAGCCCCAGGGCTCCTTAGGTGAAGGAATCAGTCTAAAAACAGCACTGGACATTCCCAATAGAGTCACGCAGGGTAAAAGGGTAGTCCCACAGTAACCTCCTGGCTCCCTCAGCCCCAGGGCTCCTTAGGTGAAGGAATCAGTCTAAAAACAGCACTGGGCATTCACAATAGAGTCACGCAGGGTAAAAGAGTAGTCCCACAGTAACCTCCTGGCTCCCTCAGCCCCAGGGCTACTTAGGTGAAGGAATCAGTCTAAAAACAGCACTGGGCATTCGCAATAGAGTCACGCAGGGTAAAAGGGTAGTCCCACAGTAACCTCCTGGCTCCCTCAGCGCCAGGGCTCCTTAGGTGAAGGAATCAGTCTAAAAACAGCACTGGGCATTCGGTGCATTCTCAGGCTGGGGGAGAGGGAGGGTGCATCACATGACAATTGGCAAAAGAAAGGGACAATGTCATCTCTCTCAAAGATACCTCGGTGCATTTAATGGAGAAGCAGTGGGGAATGTTAGAAATTAGTCACCCTTTGAAGAAAGCGGCCTTCTCTCACGGCCCTGATCCATACCCTACGCTTGTAGGGTATAAATCTCCTTGTAGAGCTAGTGAATCTCCTTGAGTTTTTGTTTTTTAACCAACAGACTTTATTTTTTAGAGCAGGAAGGACAGACATTTCCCACATTCCCACCCATCGTTGACATCCCCTACCAGAGTGGTTAATTTGTTATAATGATGACCCCACATTGACACATCATTGAGTCCATAGAGAATATTAGGGTTCACTATTGGTTTTGTACTTTTTAGGGGTTTTGGAGCACACCCTTTCTTACTTGATAGGAAAAGGAAGGGGTGACTGGCTGGTGGCCACCCAGCAGGGTTATAAAGGCCACAGCCAATATTAGTCCTTAACCCCTGATTAGCTCACATACGCCTTCTTTGCCAGAAAATACAACCACTTGCTCTCCCAGGGGCCGAAGAGAATCCACCAGGATGACACTAATGGGGATAAATTTCACAGGTCCTAAAAAATAAGGTCCACTCTCTATCCCTGCTGCTTTAAAGCCATCTGCTTGGTGGTTTATTCTCATCCCAGAAGACAATGAGACAGACAAGACATGGGCACTCTGGAAATCTGAGTGCTACCGGTTCAGGTGTTGGGCCTGCAGGAGCAGCGAGTGTGAAAGAGCTCCTGGCCATTATGAGACTCTGTGGGACAAGCCAGTCTTTGGAGTTAGACCTGGTTCAAGTAACAGGTCTGTGAGTTACCAGTAATAGGTAAATGATATGATAAGTATCACATACTCATGTGGGTCAGGGGTCCCCATGACCACCCCCCCAGACACAGTGATTCACTGGGAGGACACGAAAGTCTGCATAGAATCATACTCCTGGCCAAGATTATTAAAGTAAAAAAATAGCAAGAAAAATAAGCAAAGGGAAAAGGCATGTGGGGTGAAGTCTGAAGGTCACCAGGCACAAGCTTCCAAGAGTCTGCTACAGGGTAAACATATCTGATAGCAACAACTTAAGCACAACTTAGAATCACCGTGTGACACATGCACCTGAATGTGTGCCCCAAGCTAGGGAATCTGGGAGTGCCCAACTGGAAAATTCATTCCTTGTCTATAAGGAATATCTGAGCCCCTGGCTCATCCCACGGAACATGGGCTGTACAGGGGTTTGAGGCCCTGAGTTTTGGGTTGGATGAAGGTGGCCAGGTGGAGGCTGTTAAGGGGAGGGTGTTAAGTAAAAGTGCTATATAAAGTGCATGCTGTTTGCAAGGTGTGCGGTTTTACTGCCTAGCCCGCCGCCACTGGGCCATGTGGTTATACTGTTCAGCTCACCACCACCGGACCATAGGTAAGGCGGACATGTGGTCCAGCCCACTGCCACTGGACTCTCTCCTCTGTATGTAAGCCCCTAATAAAACCCTATGTTTCATTTGCTGGCTCTAGATCTCTTCTTCAGCTTCTTGAACCTGGTGCCTTCCCTACTGAGGTTAATAGGGGTTTGGCACAAAATCCTTCCCTAATAGTCACACAGACAGCATTTAATTCCCCCAGCAACGAGTTGTGACAACATGTGTGAAATGTTGTCTACCAGGAAGGCTCATTAGAGACTCAGTGCCCAGGGTTTTTACTGGGGACTGGCCCCATAGGCACACTCTGCCTAGCATGTACTAAAATTACGGTCTCCCAGAAGGAAAACAGGTGTTCAGAATGAACCACATTGTATGGATAAACAGTTTAGGTACAGTGAGCCCCTGGCATCCGTTCTAGGGATGGTAGGAATGCTCCCAAAGTTCCCAGACATCAGCCAAAGGGCAACCTTGCAAGCAGGTCTTTCTGGGGATAGCGGTCCCAGCCCCAGGGACAGCAGTTCCAGCCCTGCTATAACTGTTTTCTGCACAGCCTCCTTCATTGTTTGGCAATAGTATTAATAGATTAATAGTATTAATAGATACTCAATAAATTGTAGCACCTCTTGTTGGCAGCATCACATATTTGTATCTTTTCTCTACAGCAAGGAGAGACCATCATATAAACACCAGCCCCCTCCAAGTCAAACTGGAAACCTCCTTGGAAAAAAAAGCCTCCATACATACATATGCATGTGTGTATATATAGCACATGTTTCCATGATGGCCTCTCTGTACACACACGTGTGTATCTATGATAAATTAACTGCTTACATAATAAATCTTTTCCTCTCCAAATGTCGAATCATTATTCTTCCATCTCTGGTCTTGGTTTGCCTTTTACAATTCTGATTAGCATGCCCTCCTAGTCTTTAGCTGAGTGATTAATAAAAAAGGGTTCAACAGGGCAGGATCCTGGACAGAGCCTTTCTTCCAGCTCTAGAATCCACCTTTGGGGCATAATTCTGGCTAAGAGAATGATCATCTGGCTTATGGGTCAACATATTCGATGTAAAATGTGTAGGGAGACTGTTAACTGCTTCGCTAAAACAAAAATAAACTATGTCCACAGCATCCTGCCAATTTACCAGCCAAATGCCTCCTTGCAAGGAAACAAGGGTAGTGTGTACAGATTATTCTTAGACAGCCAGTGTTAGCTCCTGATCCCCGCACTATGTCCTAAAAACGTATAAGCCATTTGTTTGAACTCACTGTTCTTTAATTTTCAGATCCACTCTTTTTTTCTTCATGTTTGAAATATAATTTGACTGTTCTCTTCCCTGGTTGCTCCATTTTCCAGGACCATTGTGTCATTATGTGCAACTGGTCTTGTAATTTTTTTTTTTTAATTTTAGCAATACTAGCCTGAGAATGGTCTTGTAATTTTATCTCAGATGGCCATGTGTGAGCTTCACATGCCTTAGGCTGGAATTCCCTTAGTAGGTTATTGGTTACACCTGCTTGAAGACCCCACCCCCAACCCTATGGAGAAGATGAAAGTCAACAGAAGTTGTAACTTCTATCTTCTTTCTCTCACTTAGCAACATGATATTTCATCCCCAAACAACCTAGCTATCCTCTTTCTCTTCCTTTGTTACTTTCAAGAAGTATAACAACACTGCACCCCAGGACATCATTACTTAGGGGGGAAAATGTCATGAAAAGCTCACCAAAATTACAGAGGGTTCATTATCCTATTCTGTCTATTTTGTATATGTTTAAAACTTTTTAACATATTTTTTTTTCAAAAATCAACCAAAATATGTGAGCTATATTAGAAAACACAAATTATGGGTCTGGATCTTGGGTCAGAGTGAAAGGAGGGGAGAGACTCAGCATGTGAACAGGGAGGGGACCAAGCAAGACATAGGATCTTGGAGAAATTAACTTTTATAGGGCCTTATAACCCTAAGCCCCAAGCCTCAAATACACCGTTTCCTAGTTCTTCCTCTTCTTAGGGTGGTGATGGCTAAGGAAGATAATTCCGGCCTCAATTTAAGCAAAGACTTCTAATGTTCTATGCATTGACTGGATGCAGTGGCTCGTGCTTATAAAACCCCAGCAGTCTGGGAGGCCAAGGTGGGAGGATTGCTTGCAGCTAGGAGTTCAAGACCAATGCTCCATGCATTGATCTCACTTCTTCCTCTAGGATAAGCACCTACTTCAGGCTAGCGTCTAATTTTAACAGTAACTGGTGAGTTTCTATGTGTACTTGGTGCTTGTGTCTCCTTTATGTCTGCTGTCTTTTTTAGAGGTGTCTTTTTTAGAACACAGATCCCAGAAGACAGTTTCCATGTCTTTAACTTCTTCAGAAAGCCGTGGAACATCACTGTGCTCAGAAGCCCAGCAAATCCCTGTTCTCAGATGTGCAGCCTCTGTGCTCGCGGTTTTCCTTCTTCATCCAGTGCCTGTCTGTGCATAGGTCTCGGGTCATGAGGGTTGGGGCTGTCTGCCAGTTTCTAAGTCAACACTCCAGGCAGAAAAAAGGGAGGGAGAAGGTGAGCAGATCTGAAGCAGCCTTCCTGAATAAGACTTACAGGGATGAGATCACAGCCAACTACCTCGAAGTTTCTGATCCACAGAAAACAGGACACTCTGCGTCAGTAAGAAACACCCAGAACCATTTTTCAAAACCAGCAGCTGTAAAGGAATTAACGCAGATCACCATCTAGTGCGCACGCAGCCTTATTCCTCCCTTGAAGAGCTTCACAGTCATTATTAAAGAACACATTTCAGAACATAATATTATTAGGCTATTGATTGTTGTTTGTTTCGATGTTTAATTCAGTAACAACTCGAGTTGTGGAGAGCTTTAAATGAAACAGATGCCCTGAATACCGGCAGAAACATTCCAATTTTCCACTGGGTTTCACAAGGAGCTTTGGCAATGCTGTGGGGACCAGGGCGACTGGTGCCATGAGGTTCTTATAGGTGGGGAATTCAGGGGCCACTGCTCAGCAAGGCTCTGCGGTCTCTCGGTACAGAAAATAGAAAAGGCGGAGAGTTCCACATGAATCCAAACAACATCCGCTCTCTCTGTCACCACGCATTAAATGATCCAGGACTGAAATTCAATACACACCCCAGGCACTCTTGCAGAACGGTACCTGTGCATCTTGGTGGCATCAACATCCCAGGAGGAAAAGAATAGCAAAAAAAAAAAAAAAAAAAACCTTCTTCTCTGAACATCCATGGAGATAAAAGAGACTGCACTGAGAAACCCAGTCCTAGCTGGGATGATGAGACTAAAGGTTCCAAAAGTACGGCCAGGCCACACGACAGCAGCTCCTCCTCTCCCCCATAGATGGTTGGCTAGCAGGACCCGAAAGGTGTGTCCAAAATCTAGGCACAAGCAAAGCACGAGGCCAGACTTAGATGCAGCCTGGCTCCAGTGTCCTTGGGTCCTTTGTCGTCATTTCCTGTCCAGTGCACCCCTAAAACCTTGCTTAGAACTGGCATCCCCACCCTCCCTGCTTGGTGCTTGTGTCGTCTTTGTTTTGATGCCCTCTTCTTTTTCCTGGACTGGTAGCTCTCAAAGTGTGGTCTCTGACCAGGAGCACCGGCATCCCCTGGGGGCTTGTTAAAAATGTACATTTCTTGGGCCCCACGCCAGACTTCTAGAGTCAGAAACCCTGAGGATGAGGCCCAGCCATCCTTGTTTTTGACAAGTTCTCCAGGTGATTCTGATGCACTCTCAATTTTGAGAACCACTGGTTTGGACTGTTGCAACAGTCTGTGATGGTCTCTTGCCTCCAGAGCCAACCTTCTCAAACACAAACCTCACCAGCTTCAGGGCCTGGCAGAGCCTAGCACATTGTAGGTGTACAATAAATGCTTATTGACTGACTAAATGAAATATGACCTCTGCTTTTAAAACTCTGAGGGTTACTCACAGCCTATAAAAAATTAAAGTAGAAATTCCTCAGTAAGGTAGAATAATGTTTATTTGATTGTTATTGCTTATTAGTACTATTTTTATTTGTAGCCATCATTTTATTAGCAGTATCTACATTGCTGCAGGTGCTTTGGTAAACACTATGTATCGATATTTATTTACTTTTTAAACATTTCAGCCCTGAGAGGTAGATGTAGGTAGCTGCCTTTTACAGAAGAAGAAATTGAGGCTCAGAGAGGTTGTGTAACTTATATAAGGACACATAGGTAGCAAGCAATGAGCTGGAGTTCAAACCCAGGTTTGTCTGTCTCCAGGACTCATGCCTTAAATGTACATCCTTTCAAAATCAGATCTTGATGTGCTTTCTACACTCGCCCCACCTACCATGCTGTCTCAGGGCTCCACGGTTTGGCTTGTGCTGTCCCCTCTTTCCAGCACATCCTTTCCTCCTCCTACCTGGCAATCAGAGAACCACCTGAAACTGCTCTGATCCTCACCCAAGACAGAATGAACTACTTGCTAATTATACCAATGAGCCAGTGCATTTTGCTGGGTGGCTTGTGGGGGCCTAAAAGCCCTAAGATGAGTATTTCCTGAAATGTGGTCCTCAGATCAGCTACATCAGAATCACATGGTGGGGGGAAGCATGTGAGAAATGAGAGCCTAAGCACCCCCTCCTCCATGGTTATTCTGCTCAGTAATGTTTGAGGACCACCGCCCTGCAGTGAGAGTTTGTCTTACTCACGTGGGTCCCCTGCAGCAAATGCAGAGGGGTTGCTGCTTGATAGGCCATCAGAGAATGAATGAATGAGCCCTTTTCTCTTAAAAAGATTGAGGTGGGGTGGGGTATCCCATAAAACACTCACGGGAGAAAAGCCACAGCAGAAACAGCCTTCCCAGATGTGGCACCAGCTGTTGGCACGTAAGAAACAAGCTTGAGTGTGAAAAGAAGACACATGTTCTGAGCCGCAAAAACTTGACTTATTGACTTTGGGAAGGCTTGTCGACCACACAGTGCTGATAATGTTATTAATGCTGAATGTATTCACCTGACCTTATCAGGCCATATAAAGGGCACAGGTGTCTAATTAAGTTCAGACGTCAGCACCTCTAACTTCTTTCTCGATAGCCGCTGAGCCCATCATTTACCCTGATGTTCCTGAAATGATCAGTTTTTAAAACCAAAGGAAGATGGTCATTAGCGTATGTAAGGTGCTTGTCATGATTTGTGGTAAGGCTAATCTGGTGTCCCAAGAAGGAGGGCATTTCATTCTATTTGGCATGACACCAGCCCAGGGGGTAGGAAACCCGGCCTTATCACCGCATCACACTTGCAACTGGGCTATGCTCTCTGTCTTCTTCTATTCAACATGTGCACAGATGAATTGGAAGGTGACGTTGATGGGCTGGCTGATCAAATGAGTGCATGACATAAAATTGGGAGAGGAAGCCAGAGTGCTGGGTGTCAGAGCTGGGATCCAAAAGAGACCTGTAGTCAGGAGTGATTGACCACAGGCTGGTGGAAGGCCCTCTTCTTGGACTGTCTCTACCCTCAGAACAAATATTAAAATAATAGCAGATAATAGCAAACATTTGTATAGAACTCACTGTGTGCCAACTCAGCCCAAGTACCTTTACACACATTAATTCGCTTAATCTCCAGCATCCTATGAGGTAGGTTCTATTAGTATCCTCATTTTAAAGATGAGGAAACTGAGGCAAAAGCAGTTAAGTAACTTGTTCAGGGGACTGTAAACATAATTGGATTGAGCCTCCTTTTTCAGTTCCACCCATGAAATCTCCCCCCACCCTTTTTTTTTGTAGCTGCCAGGTATACTTGAATACTCCCAGTGTTGGAACACTTACTACCACCAGAGGCAACCCTTCGCTTTTTCTTTCTTTCTTCTTTTTTGGTAAGCTCTTACTTTGTGGAAAGTTATTCTCTATACTGATTGTAATGGAGTTGTTGTTTTTCAAAAAAACTAGATAGTTGAGTTGGAGATACTCATGTGAGGTGACTGCCCCCCAAAGTAAAGTCATTTTAGCCTCTATGGGCTATATTAATAGAGACATATGTCATGAACTGAAGGAGGTGACAGGCTAGCTTTTCTCTGGGCTGTGTAGCCATACTCAGAGTGTCATGTTCAATTCTGGGCACCTCAATGTACTTGGGCAGACAGTTGTCAAACTGAGCTGTGCCTGAAGAAGAGTGGTCTAGTCAGTGAGAAAAGCTGAAAGCAGGACTCAGAGGTTCTGATGGAGGTGGAGATACCTGACTTGGAAATGAGATGATAGATGGGGCAGGGGAGAGGTGAGTGTGATGGCTGCCACTTGGGAGCGGCCTGGAGGGACACAAGGCTGGCCTGTTCTAGGTCATTTCTGTGTTGACTCAGGCCAAGGATAGAGCCAAGGCCAGTACATAGGTAGGGAAAGCTGATTTTCTTTCTTTTTTGAGACAGTCTCACTCCATTACCCAGGCTGGAGTGCAGCGGCATGATCTCAGCTCACTGCAACCTCCACCTCCTGGGTTTAAGCAATTCTCATGCCTCAGCCTCCTGAGTAGCCGCTACAGGCATGCGCCACTATATGTGGCTAATTACAGGCATGCGCCACTCCACTACACCCAGCTAATTTTTGTATTTTTGGTACAGACCAGGTTTCACCATGTTGGCCAGGCTGGTCTCGAACTCCTGGCCTCAGGTGGTCCACCCCCTTCGGCTTCCCAAAATGCTGGAATTAGAGCCACTGTGTCCAGCCTGATTTTCTTTTTCAAGTGCACATTTTAGTTTAGGGTAGTCTTAAGTTTACAGAAAAGTTGCAAGGGTAGTATAGGGAGTTCCCACAAATGCCCTGCCCAGTTTCCCCTATCATTAACATCCTACATTTGTATGTTACATGGGTCACAATTACTGAACCAGTATCAATGTATTGATTATTTACTAATGTCCATACTTCATTCAGATTTCTTTAGTTTTCCCCTAATGTCCCTTTTCTGTTCCAGGATCCCACCGAGGATACCACATTACATTTAATCATCATATCTCTTTAGCTCTTCTTGGCCATGACAGTTTCTCACTTTCCTTGGTCTTGATGACCTGAACAGCTTTGAGGGGTACTGGTCAGGTATTTTTGCAGAACGTCCCTCAGTGGGATTTGTCTGATGTTTTTCTCAGGGTTAGCCTGGGGTTAGTGGGTTTTTGGAAGGAAGACCACAAAGGCACCTTGCCATTTTCATCACATTGTAACCAGGGCACACTCTCATCATGACTTGTCCCTGCTGATGTTGACCTTGATCACCTGGTTGAGGCTGTGTTTGCTGTGTTTCTCCATTGTAAAGTTATACCCCCCCACATCCTACACACGTCAGAAAGAAGTCACTATGCGGCACCTACGCAGGAGTAGGGAGTTACGCTTCAGCTCCTCCGGGGCGCTGTATTAACATCAGTTATTTGGAATTCTTCTATCTGGGAGGTTTGTCTATTCTCCTTCATTTATTTATTTATACAATCATTTATTTATATCAGCATAGTTTCATTGATATTTATTTATACTTTAGGTTATAATCCAATACAACTTTATTTATGTTGTTGCTCAAATTGCTGCAGCATTAGCCATTGGGAGCTCTTTCAGTTAACTCCTCTGTCTCTTTCATATACCCCATCATGGCGGCTTTTCAAGCACCTCCTTACTGTCTGCACTACCAGATGCTCCAGGCTCATCTTGTATATTTCTTGTCCCATTCCTAGAATCAGCCATTTCTCCAAGGAGCCTTGGTTCCTTTTGTTGGAGAATGGTAGTAGAAACCAAGATCTGGGGGCTAGGTGTGCCTGTTGATACTGGAGTGTCAGTTGCGTCTAGGGCCTCTGAGATGACAGATCAAGGAAATATATGTGTGTATACTAACCCATGTATAGACATTTATCTATAAATATTTCTATATGTAACCATCTGTATCTATATTATGTTCACACTGTCTCCAACTCTAATCCATTACCACATGAATCATCCTATCTTAGGGGAGACTGATTTTTAAACAACATTCAAAAAAAAATTCTGCAAAGCTGGAGCTGGTTGCTTTTGGAAGTAGTGAGTGCTCCATCACTGAGTGTATTCAAGCAGATTGGGAAGAAATAAGGAAAGGAGAGATCTGATGGGTACAACTGGAAAAGTCCCATTTGACTATACTCAAGGTCCCTTCCAGCCCAGTGGTTGTTGAAACAGAAGTGCCATATAAGGAAAGGCACATCCAAGGTACACATGGCTTCCCGGGGGCATTCTTTTTCTTCCATCTTTCAGAAGTCTGAGATCTGGGCAAGGAGAAAGAGCTGGCATTTAGACAAATAAAGGATACACCATTCAACAGGTAGGAAATTTATGGGATTTGCAATCCAAAGAAGAGAAAACAGGCTTAAAATATAAATGAAGCTCAAAATGGTTTTAAATTCACAGATGACAGAGCCAGAATGGATTATGAAAGGGGAATGATGCTGATTTGTGGGAAGGACACTTGCCAGGGTGTTGACATCTGAGGAAGTAATTCTGCTGCTCCCTTAAGGTCCTGGGTGTGCACAGAGGAGCAATTCTTTCTTTCTTTTCTTTTTTCTTTTTTTTTTTTTTGAGACAGAGTCTCACTCTGTCACTTAGGCTGGAGTGCAGTGGTGCTATCTTGGCTCACTGCAACCTCTGCCTCCTGGGTTCAAGCGATTCTCCTGCCTCAGTCACCCAAGTAGCTGGGACTTCAGGCACCTGCCACCATGCCCGGCTAATTTTTTTGTATTTTTAGTAGACATGTGGTTTCACCGTGTTAGCCAGGATGGTCTCGATCTCCTAACCTTGTGATCCGCCCGCCTCCCAAAGTGCTGGGATTACAGGTGTGAGCCACCACGCCCAGCTTGCAATTTTTTATATTTTACTACAGCAGCCCAGTCGGAGTAAATGGGGGAGGCCAGAGTCTGAGAAGGTAATAAGGAATTGACCGTCCTGAACACTCAGCAAGGCTGAGTTCCCCAGGAAGGCAGTGCTGCCCCAGATTTAGGACATGTTAGAAATAGGATGGCCACCCTACTGCAGGAGAAATGATCTTTCTCAACCAGCAGCTCTTCCTTCTTCCTGAAACCTTGTCTGAAAAGACCATGAATCACCTCTTGCGGAAGGAATAGAGATGATAGGACAAAGAGAATTCCTACACTAGCGGGTGCTCACTAAAAATGCAGACCGTGGGTCCTATCCCCAAAGATTTTGAGCCAGTACATCTGGAGATGAGCTCAGAGATTTATTTTTAAAATCATATCTCTAGGTGATGCTGATACTGGAATTTCTCAGTCACATTTGGAGCTCTGCTGGTGGTCTTAATACAAGAGTTTGCCCAGGACACTCCCGGTTGGTTTGCTTTCCTTTCCCCCCATGTCAAAAGTGCCTTCATTTGGGTGACAAATTATATAGTCATTCCCTTCTTAACACTGATATGTCTCCAAGCAGCAGCAGAAGTCACATGTTGATAGGCATCTTTTTTGGCCAACGATGCTTATACCATCCCAGCTCCAATCTGAGAGTGTATCCACACTTGAAAGTGAAGCTTCTCATTTGGGGAGGAGAAGGATCTAGAATCTCCTGGGGTCAGGGACTTGGGAGCCAGGGAAGAATAGATTGGCAAAGCTCCCAGGTGTTTTGATGCTCCGTCCCCTCCCAGCCCCTTGACAATCACTACTGTAAAGAAGGAGCCAGCCGGTGGGGACAGGGCTGCCACTCCAGCCCGAGCCTTCCTTTGGGCCCCTTGCCTTTCCTTTCTCTTTCTCTTCCTCTCTTTCTCCCAAGTCTGCATTTTCCCCTGTCAGTATCAAAGGGCTGCCAATGTGCTTTGCCTGTTGATGATGACTCTTGAGATTAAAGACTTAGCTGATCTTTGGTCAACTGTAACCATGGAAATCTGAGAAATTAACCATTGCCTGCTGGGGACCTCAGATAGGAAGCTCTCATACTCCCTCCACGCTCAGGAGAAATGAGATAGACCATGGATGACCCCACAGAGCCACTGGTTAGAAACATAGATCTGATCATGTCTTATCTCCCCACCCAGACCCACTCCCAGCTTTGTAACCCTCAAAATGCCAAAACCACAGCAAAGGGTGCAAATCTTTGCTGACGCTGGAGGCAGCAGGCTTAGTCAGTGGGTATCTCTTCTTGCATCAGTTTTTCACTCCTTGATGACCTCACACAGTCTCAGGGCTTTAAATACCATCTACCCGCTGACAACTCTCAAATTTATATCTCCACCCCAGACCTCTTCCCTGAACTCCAGACTCATATATCCAACTGCCTACTCGACATTGCTCTTGAATGTTTAATAGACATTTCAAACTTAACTTGTCAAAAACTGAGCTCCCAGTAGCCCTTCTAGACCTACTCCTGCTGTCTTTCCTTTTCCAACTTCTGGCTTCCAGGTGCTCAGGCCAAAAGCTCCAAGTCTAACTGGATTCCTCTCCCATCCCATACCCAATTCCTACTGGCAAATCCTATTGGCTCTACCTTACAATATATTAATACACAGAACGTGGTTATTTCTCACACCTCTGCTAATCTCTGGTTTAAGCCCATCATCTTTCATTTGGATTACTGCAAGAACTTCCCGACAGCTCTCAGCTTCCCCTTTCCTTCCTTCAGTCTCTTCTCAACATGAAAATCAGAGCATCCTTTTAAAGTGCAAGTCGCATCATGTCATCCCTTGGCTCAAAATCCTTCTCCTAACGGCTTTCTTCTCACTCAGAGAAAGAAGCCGGACTCTGAGCAACCCGCCCTCAGGGCCAGCGTGGTCTGCTGCTCTGGCTACACTCAGTTCTTATTTGTCACTACTCTCTGCTTCCTCACTCTGCTCCAGCAGAGAAGGCTCCCGTGTTCCTGCCTCGGGCCAGCTTTCCCCAACTAACCACAGGGCTCCCTCCCTCGGGTTGCCTCAAACTCCTCAGAGAGGCCTTCCCTGACACCCACCCCTGACACTTCTACCTCCCTTTCCCACTTTAACTTTTCTCCTTAGTACTTATGCCATGTAACATATTAATATCTTGTGTAACATCTTTCTCCCTCTCTAGGAGGTAAACTCCATGAGGGCAGGGATTTCTGTCTGATGGTTCGCAGCAGTCTCTCCAACGCCTAGACAGTGCCTGACACAGACGGGAGGTGCTACAAGAATGTCGGTGACTGTTTAAATGAATCATTCATCTATAACAAGTGCCTATAGAGTAATAAGTAAAACACATCTTTAATAAGAAAATGATCAGAGTACATAAAATGACAATTTACAAAGAGGAAACACACTCCAGCTAATGAAGGTTTTCTTTTAAAGTTTACTTTATTAGGAATGATCAAAGAAGTGTGTGTTAAAACAATGACATGCTATATCGCTAGTATCAAAGTAACAAAGATAAACCAAATAATAATATCCAATGCTGACAAGCACACTTATACTCTGATAGAGGTAGTAAAAATTTGTAAAAAGGAAAGCAATTTCACAATATGTATTAAGAGTCTAACATATTTTTCATACCATCTGATTGACAACTAGGAATCTATTCTAGAGAGCCCAAAATTCAGATAAAAGCTTATGCACACCAATGGATGAATGCATAAAAAAAATGTGGTATATCCACACAATGGAATATTATTCAGCCTTAAATAGGAAGGAAATTCTGACACGTGCTACAAGGAATAAACCTTGAGGACATTATGCTAAATGAAATAAGTCAGCCACAGAAAGGCAAACACTGTATGATTCCACTTATAAGAAATAGGTAGAGTAGTCAAATTCATAGAGACAGGAAGTTGAATGGTGGCTGCCAGGGGCTGGCGGGAGGAGAGAATGGGGAGTGAGTGTTTATTTAATAGGTTCAGAGTTTCAGTTTGGAAAGATGAAAAGAGATCTGTGGATAAATGGTGATGATGGTTGCACAACAACGTGGATGCACGTAATGCCATTGAACTGTACTCTTAAAGATGGTTAAGAAAGGGAATTCTATGTTATGCATAGCTTACCATAATTTTGTTTTTTTAAAGCTACAAGATTGAACACAGAGCTGCAGCTAAGTTCACCAATGGTTTATTTATATACCTTGGAGAGGTGGGAAGTTTGATGCATGTTTTTCGAAGATAAGTCTTATTACATCATATCAATGTTTGGCTTGAAGTGTACATTTATCTGTTTTGAGAGCCCCCAGCTACACTGAGGTTTCAGTAACCAGAGTGACTAGCAACCCTGCCCTAAGAGGAAATGCAGGGGAGCTGGACATGGTGTGTCCAGCATGCCTTTCACGGGATACTTCTTTTACCTGGAGGACAGCCAAATGCCTAGCTGTCTAATCTGAGAGCAGGGTCCCTCGCCCAGGAAACTTGTTTCTACTGGCAGACATCCTTGTGGCTCTCGTCTGACTCGACTGTTGTGCTGACACTGGGAGACTGACCAGGTGCCCAGAGAAAACCCGGCCTGGGGCAGCCCCTGGTTCTTCAGATGGAAGGTACAATACACCACCAGAACAAGAAACAAGTTCAAAAACCTTTTACTTCCAGACCCTGAGCAAAGAGAGCACCATGAGTCAGGAGGGCAGTCCTCTGTTTCCAGGCCATGGGAGGCAGGGATAAAGAAAGAGTCAGACAGAGAGAGAGAGTGCATGTTACAACTAGCAGTGTATGTTATAAGGGAGCAGGGTGTGGGTCACTTCAAGTTCACAGGCAAATGCCTGAATGGTCCATTACAAGCAGCTGCAGGAAAGCAGGGAGCCCGGCCTGCCAGGCAGGAGACATGACTCTATGTTCCCATGCCCTCTGGGTGTGGTGTAGGACTGGAAACTGGGCTCTGCTTCTGTTATGAGAAAGTTAAACCTGTACTCGAAATGGATGCCAAGGCAACATAAAGTCATCAGAATCTGCTACATTATCTCTGAATAAAATGTTAAAAACAAAAAATTTAAAAAGGTTATGCAAAGTGTTTTTCACTAAGATACTATATATAGTAGTAAAAAAGAAATCAGTGTAGTACCTATTAATAGGGAAATGGTTGCATAAATTATAGAATATCCATGTAATGAAATATTATGCAGCCATAAAAATTGCTTTTGTAAATGCTTTTATAACTTGGAGAATTATTGTGGCATAATCCTGAGTCAAGAAGCAAGACACAAAGTTTGAAATTCGATGAGAACTCAAGTTCAAAAAACAACGTAGCCATATTTCATCAATTCCAAGACATTGATGGAAATCCAAGGATTGTTTTTTCACATTTTAACCTCTCTGAAATGGAATGTGTCTCAGTCCCTCTGATAAGAAGCACTGTGTCAAGTGTAATTGTGCATTTGTAGAGGCACAGAAAGTAGTGATGTGCTCCCAAATGATGGTGTCTTAGATGTAATGAAACAGGGCCTGGAAAGAAGACTAAAGGAAGGAATATACCAAAATGCCAACTAATTGTGTGTGTGTATTTCTTTCTAATTTTCCACATTTTTAAAGACATTTCTATAATTAGCTTGTATTACTTTTAGAATCAGAAAAAAAGTAAGTTAAAAACATCTCATCTTGGCTATTCATTGCCTGACAGGACAAAGCACAAACTCCCCAGCCCCCGTGCCTCTGAGGCCGGCTTCACTGTTCCGCCTTGTCTCCCTCCCACCCTCATTCACACACCAACAAATTACTCCGGGGCCTCCATGCCATCATCTCCGTGGAAATGCTCTTTCTCCTGCCTGAAATGTCCCCCATCCCTGGCTCCCTTTTCTGCCTAGTGATTTCCTACTTATGTTTCAACAGCCCATCTCAAAACTGGACTCTTCTGTGGGGACTTCCTGTTTACGTCCTATCCCAAAAGGAGCAGAGCAGCCTCTGCATTTCCAAAGCACTTGTTGCCTGACCTCGAAACTTCCTCCCCTTCCCCACTGAAACTTTTCTCCTAGAGCCCCACCACCACCAACCTGCTGATTTCTAATTCTAGGGAACGCTTCCCAGTCCTTATGTTCTCTGAGTTTTCTGAGGCATCTGATGGGCACCACTTCCTCCTCCTGAACCCCTTTTGGCCTGCTGCTGCTGCAGTGACAACTTTTCTAGAATATTCTCCTCCACCTAACTCCTTCCTTACCATTGTCACTGACCCTTCTTTTTAGACAGTCGCTGAAATGCCTTTTTTCTTTGGTTCTATGTTTCTTACTTCGAAGTCAGAGATCTGTGGATAGGCCCTAGGGGTTCACGAACCTCCCAAAACTGTTTGCAGAATTCTTTGATTATAATAGTATGCACACCGCCTGGGGAGACAGCCATCACATTCTTTGTCTCATAAAATATCCCATACCAAAAAAAAAAAAAAAAAAAAGGTTAAAAATGAAAATGACTGCCCTACACATTCTCTGGTGACCTCATCTACTTTTGATTTTAAGATAAAATACCACTTATATTTTTATCTCCCCTCAAAGAACTTCTAAAGGATGGGCGCTGCATGCTGTGTTGTGTGCGGGAGATATTTTTGCATGGGGAGGAGGCGTTTTCTCTTAAGTCACAACTCAGCCTGTTCTGCCTACACACATTAGGAGGAAGAGAAGACGGCTGGGAGACGCCCAGGAAGCGCCTGTCGGTGTGTAGTAGGGAGGACTGGGTACAGAGAAGCTGCCATGAAACCAGCAGGCTCCCCCCTGCTGCGTAACAGGCGGACTCACTTTGTTGTACATTTCGTCTCATCTCAACACCGAAGTCTGCGGTTCACGTGCACTCAGGCACCTCCGGTTACCGCTCAAGCAGCAAGGTCACCTGCTTACAACTTAGGAAAAAAATCAGAGACAACACGGCTTAGAGTATCTGAATAGATTTGCGCATCCAGGACTGGCAAGTCAGCCTCTTTCAACGCTTCCCAATATCCTCAAAAATAAAGAAAAAAAATACTAATCTAGAGAAGGAGAAGTCGCTTTGGTGGAAATTGTTTTCTCCTCCGACTCTCCAGGGTTGTTTAACTCCTTGAAGATATCAAACGGATTTCATCTCTGCTCCCCGGGTCCCCTCTGCGCCCCAGTACTGCTTCCCCTCTGCCCCTCCGCTCGGGGTCACCCCTGCCTCTGCTGGGAGCCCAGAGAAGCTGGACTCGGGGAGCCAGAACAGGCTCGGATCCTAAGGCCAGCATTTATGCTCCCTGTTCAGAGATAGGAAAAAAGACCCCTTTCTTCTGCTTGATATATTTAGTAACGACCTTAAAGAGTCTGCGAGGCTGAATGAATTGGTGCATCTCGCTGCATTGGAAGCAGCTGCCGCGGCGCAGACAGGAGGAGGGAGAGACGGAGGGGAAGGAGAGGCGGGCGGAGGGAGACGCTGGAGAGAAGGGAGCGGGAGGTTGGGGGGAGGAGGAGACCGGAGAACGTGGAGCCCGCGGGAGGAGGCCGGGGCCCGGGCAGGGACCGGCCTGGATCGAATCCCGGGAGGCAGTGGAGGGCCGGCCCGGGAGGAGCGGCGGAGGGGCCGGAGCCTACGGTTAAATCTGGCTAAATGGCAGCATTTAAGGGCCCTGCGGAGAAATCCAATTTGCGCACGAGGATCGTCTACAAATTTATATGTCGGCATTTAACACAAAATGCTCTTTGCCCAATCCCAGGGCGCAGAGGGACCCGGGGCCCGGCTGACCGACGCGGCTGCCCTCAGCCCCCTCACGGAGCACGGGTGCGGAAGGCGCCAGCGCCGGGTCCTGACCCGCCTCCCGGCTGGAAGGTTCAAAAGACTTCAGACCTCCGGGGCCCTGTGCACAGAGATGCTGGCTGCATAGGGCGTGAAGGGGCGGGATGGGGAGCCCGCAGACCTCGCTTTCTTCCTCTTCTTCAGGGGAGAAGTAGCCGGAAGGGTCAACATCTCTTGGTATCCAAAAGCAGAAAGAGGAGTACCCTGTCCGCACTTTGGCCCAGGTCGGAATGGAGTCACCATTTCCTCAAGGACGCGGGGCACCATTTCTGTTACAACTGGCAGCCAGTCTTCTGCATAGTTCTAGATGGACCCTCCCTGTGAATGACAAAAAGGCGCCCCTTCCTCCAGGCCTGCACAGCCTCACACGGGGGTAGGGCTGGGGGAGCCGAGGGAAGGCTGGGCTTCCAGCCCCCAGCTCCTACACAGAGGCCCCTGTCTAAATGCTCCTCCGCCCTCTGTGCCAAGAGCCTCTCCACCTGCCAGGGAAGCTAGGCACACTCGGTGAGCGTGCTCCTGGGCCCTTAGTGAGGAGCTGGCTCCCGGCTGCCCCTTGAGGTCATGAAGCCTTGGAAGAAAGAGGAACCGTCTCCCTGGTGTGTGGCCCCTTCGCCGAACCACATCTTACATCTTAGGGCCCCTATAGAGACCACTGACATGGAGTCCCAAAACCCAGAGGAAGAGAGACAGCTTAGCTGCCCTCTGAGGACCAGAAAGACACTCCAGGGTCAGGGAGCTGCGTGCCTGGAGAGCCTGTTCTCGGCAATCTAGAGCTCAGAAAGGCAGGCTGCGGCAGCTACTCTCATCCAGACCTTCACTGATTATAGGTGGCTCCAAAGCCCATAGTGAGGAATAAACAAACATCTTCAGTAGGTCCTCCGCGCTCATTCCACTTCTAACAAAGCTTAACAGAGTTGATTAGTGATTTTAAAGTGAGGATAATAAGAAAGAAAACCAAATATCTTGCATGTAGAAGCAAAAGTGTTTCACAGTTAACAGCATGGGCATTGGCTCCAGGCTGCCTGGGTTCAAATCCCAGCTCCCCATAGAGTAGTATTTGGCCTGAGGCAGGTTTCCTGATCTTGCTAGTCTTCACCTGTCTCACCTATAAAGTGGGAATCACATGCATCAAACCACAGGGGGTTAAAGAGATGATCAGATGAGCTAACACATACGAAGCACTTGGAATAGCGTGGGATACATGGAAAGACCTTACTACTTCGCAGCAGTTTTTAGTTTTACTAAAAATGCTCATCTCTCAGTTGAAATTCTATCTATTCATGGGCAAACCAGATCCATCGCCACTGCTTCCACAAAATTGTTCCAGACTTCTCCAGTTAGAATTTATCCTTTCCCACCCCACTCTGATCTAGCCTCTAATCCAGAATTCATCACATTCTATTTTTCGTACTAGTTATTTGTGGATGTGTCTACAGGTTCAACTGTAATAGGTTACAATCTTCTTGATTACAGGACTGCACTTTATATATCTTTGTTTCTCCTTGAGTGATTGGCAAAGTTCCTTCATACAGCTCGGTAAGTGTTTGTTGAATTGAACAAAATGTAGACAAATATAGGCTAGCTCAGTCATTTTTGTTCATTTTGGCCCAGGGATCATCTCGTCCAAAGGTGTGAAGTACGTATTCCCTTAGAGCCTCTGAGTCTTTGCTGGACCTTCAAGATGTCACAGGAAAAATGGGAGTATTTGCTAAGCATTTCTATGCAGTTGGTATTCATATGCTATTTACTGCCAAATTAGTATTGGGCTTGCTTGGAATTTATGGGTAAGTTCTGAACAGCTGGACCAGGTGGGCCCCTGACACATAAGAGGGCCCAGGGTAATTGATAAAGGGGCCTCCACTCAGGCATCTTTTGTGACAGGTTCTATAAGTCCTTTGGCAAGCTGCTCATCATGACAGGAGCTGAATTGTGATGTCTGGAATACTATGGCCAGGGAGGAGAGCGGCAGCTCCAGGAACACTGTCTGGCACGTGAGCAAGACAGGAGCAAGGCTCAGGAGCTATAATTGCATCTCAGCAGGTTCTTTTTAGGACCGGCTCTGCTCACCCAATGGGGCAAGGCACTGTGAAAGGTCCCCCAAATCAAGTCTTGTCAGTTTTTCCCCTCTCTGGTAACAGTGGCTACTGCAATGATATTCCTGCTGTTAAAAAGAAAGCCAGCTGTTTACAGTCTATGCTGATTTTTTTTTTTTTTTTCTGGGATAATCACAATAGCAACTCACTAGGGTACCAACTCAAATTTGAGACTGGGAGAACCCTGGGGAGGGATGTCAGCTCTGAGACCCAGACAGGAACAAGATCTGGTTAGCAAGGAATTATATGCCATTCTTGGAAACATAACTGAGAAACGTTGGCTTTATGGAGTTGGTTTTTGCTATCAAAACTGAAACCTGAAATAACTCAACAAGTTCCCTATTGGAATTGATGAGTACCTCACAAGTGTAAATCAGAGTGGCAGGGAACCAATATGCTGTGATCATCAGCATGTATGGCCTGAGCTGAGGCTGTGCCTAAGACAAAGCAGGGATTCACACCAGCCGCTGTTCCTGAAGGGGAGGGGAGGCCTCTACCACCTCTTCCTGAGGTTTTATATCAGTATCTGAAAGAACTTCAGGCTCTGATCCTGGACTGCTAGGTGGGGTGCCAGAAGGTCAACTCCAACAGAGTCCACCTGATCAAATTGCAGAAATAATCACCAGACCCTCACCCCCTAATTCTGACCAAACGGCCATGGTTGGCACCCATGATGACCTAAGACTTTGCTATGCAAAGTGTGGCCCATGGGCCAGCAGGAGTGACATCACCTGGGAGGCTGTCACCAATTCAGTATCTCAGGCTCCACTCCCAGACCTAGCCAATGAGAATCTGCATTTTAACAAGGTCTCTGGTGACTTGTGTACACAGGAGTGCTTCAGAAGCACGGCTTTGAGCTCCATTTTTTACCAGCCCTGTCACCTTGGTAGTGTTCCTTTACTCCCTCTCCACCTCATTTTGTTTCATACAAAAAATGGGAATAAATCCCCCTTTCCTCTTATATCTTACATAGTACATCATTACTCCAATGAGACGACAGATGTAAATAACTTTCTAGTGCTAGGAAACGCAAGTGGCTGCTGTGTACATATCAACCCTTGCTTACTTTCTGTTCTTCCCATGCACCAAGCTCGCTCCTGCCCTAGGAATTTCTGTACAAGCTGCTGGCTCCCATGCCACTGGAGTTGATGGCTTCTCAAGGTTTGCAACATTCTTGACATAGGGACTCTTCTCCTAGGTCCTTGAGGGCTACCTCCTTTTGTCATTCAAGTCTCAGCTCTAATGTCCTCCCTTCAGAAGGGCCTTTCTGCTCCTCGCAGTCCAAAGCTACACTTTCTGTCACTCACTCTGATTTGTGTCTTCCTATCGCTTACCCCCTCAGAAATGATCTTGCTTATTTGTTGTCTGTTTGGTGGTTCCTTACAAGAGCTCCGTGGAGGCAAGAATCTGGGCTGACTCGTCTGCTGTTCTTCTTCCAGCCACTAGAACACAGCCTGGCATTTAGCAGGCATCACATGCATCTTGCCCAATGATTTGATAAATTCACACTGCTGTCTGGAAGTGTGTGTGATGACCCATGACTGAGCAAGGAGATGGGGGCAGGGCTGGTCCTTGACTCTGTGTGGATGTGCCTCAGTGGTGTCCCCTGCAAATGTTATGATCAGAGGGTCTAAGACCCAACTGGAAGCTCCCCCAGAGAAGTTCTTGCTCCAAAGCACTATTTTGCACTGGCCAGGAAGCAGGGCGGGGCTCATACTTATGCTTATGTGGTTTGTGAGTTCCATGATAGCCAAACTGCTAAAGCATGGTCCTTGAAGGGTGATCTCCTGACGAGCAGCGGTAGCCCCACTCTGTACACGCTCAGTTAGACTCTGTGTGGATAGGGTCCTGCAATCTGTTCCAACAAACCCTCCATGTGATTCGGATATACCTCACCTGAACCACCATGGGGAAGGAACAAGAGAATCCTCATCTTTGCCCAAGCTCTGGTCTATGCAGCACCTTAAGGGCATCAGGCTTTGGTATCCCATAAGGAGCTGGAGAGTGAATGGAAGAAAGGACTGTGATGACACACATTGCTGGTCATTTTGCTTTCTTCTTTCAGCCCTTACATGAGTCCCCTGATTGCTGGGCTGGAAGTGGGAGACAGTTGGTGGGCACTGAGTGATTTTTCTTTTACCAGTGTTTTTTTAGAGTAAGTCAGGCTGATTTAATTTTAATCAGTGAGGCAGCAGAGCGGTGGCTCTCAGCCCTGGCTGCACTTTAGAATCACCTGGAGTGCTTTAAGATACTACTGAAGCTTGGGTCCCACCCCAGTCCGATTAAATCCAAATGTCTCTGGGGTGGAGCTTGTCACCAGTATTTTTTTTTTTTTTTTTAAGGGTCTCTAGATGATTCTAACCTGCAGCAGAAGCTGAGAGGCACTGCAGTATTGTCAAACACCATCTCTCCCAAGCTTGCCTGATGATAAAAATCACCAGGGACACTTGGTAAAACTACCAATTCCCAGGTTCTTCCCCAGACCACCCAGTCAGAGAAGCTCCAAGGGCCTGGGGGCTGTCTCTTTAACAAACGCCCAGGGTTACTCTTTTAACCAAGCTTGGAACACACTGGTCCAATGGCCTGTGTAAGCTCTGGGACTGAATTCTAGCTCTGCAGTTTAAAGCAACCCCAGGAAAGTTTCTTAAATCTTTGTTTGCTCATTCATAAAATGGAGAAAACAATCATATCAATTTCAAAGGATTGCTGAGGATTATATTAGAAGATTCATGTAAAGTGCTCAGGGCAATGCCAGGCACACAGTCGGTGCTCAATGACTGTTACTTGGCACACCCACCCTCATATAAGGTGGGTTCTGAGAAGCTGTTTTTAATAATGCACTTGCTTTTATTTTAGCTTTGGGCAAATTTTTGACATGGTCCATTTAAATCAGGGACATGCTTACAATTTGCTTCTAAGCCTCCAAAACCTCTAATACTATATTCTACACTCCAAGAGTCCCATACCTGCCAACTGTAGGGTGGGTTTTAATTCACCATCAGTAGTGCCTGTGAGGAAGTCCTGGGATCCACTTCCACAAAACGTCACACTTGGGTGCTTGGGACTAATGAGGGGATAGTGTCATAGAAGCAAACCAGGTTGAAGTTGAAGACATTCGATCATGTAGTTCAACCTCCTCATGCCACAGCTCAGAGGTAGAGGAAGAAGGCTTTTAATTTCCAGCACACTGACGTGAACTTAGACATGGGGCACCTATGCACCAGAGCAGAGGCTCAGAGAAGTCTGGCACAAATAAGAGATGGAAAAATGACCCCACGGATGTGTCTAGTATTCCCCGAATATTTAAAAGCATAGATTTAAGTGCCACACACATGCACAAAGTCGGCACTGTCTCCCTTGCTATTCCTGGATGGAGAGCGGCTGAATAAGAATGAATCCATTGCTGAACTCTGAAAAGCATATTTCAGAAACCTTCTCAGTTAAGACAATTATTGAGGAACATGTTTCCAACTCCACCTTACAATATCAGACATAAGAATCTGCAGAATCCCTGTGATTCTTGACAAGGTGCAGAAAATCATCAAACAGCTGAAAAAATAAGGCACCTGGAGCCAGTGGAATTTCTGCTAAAATTTTCCCAATTAGGTGAAGAGAAACACGTAATCGTTCTCCTTGTTCTCATCCTGAAGACCTGAAATGCTGAAAAAAAAATTATTGGGTGGCCCTATGGATGCTATAATTATGATCATTAAAAGTCTTTCCTGATTATAAGAAAAAGTGTGCACATTTTACAAAAATTAGAAACAAACAGAAAGACGTAAGGAAAAAAATAAAAATAACCTCTAAATCAACCACCTAGGATAGTGTTTAATACTTCGGTGTATTTCCTTCTCATCCCTTTCCTGTGAATATTTAAATGTTTTGTGAAGTTGGGATTGTACGGTATCAAGTTTTATATTATGCTTCTTTCCCTTAGTTATGATATAAATATTTCTCCATGTCCTTAAATATTACTTGAAAATAATTTTTGATGACCCCATAATATCTCATCACATTGGTGTTCTATAATTTACTTAACCATTTTGTTATTAACAGATATTAAAGTTGCTTCTGGTTTTTTGCTGTTACAAACATGCACAACAAATAATCTTGCACATAAATTTCTGATCTTCTATTTCTGATTATTTTCCTAGGACAAAGTTATAGAAGTAGAATTATAGAGTCAAAAGGGCTGTATATTTTTTAGGCTCTTTGTACCTTTTGCAAATTTCTTCCCAAATTTTCAAACTCCCACTAATAGTTTATGAAAATGTCCATCTCATCACATCTTTGCCAACATTGAGTAGTATAATCTACCTAATTTTTTGCTAGTTTTGTTAATTAAAACCAGAGTCTGATTTTATGCCACATCATGAAAATTCTTAGTTGAAGTCATGTATTGTTTTTGTGTCTACTGGCCATCTGCATCTCCTCTTCTGTGAATTACTGCTTATGATTATTTTAAGAATTCATATACAAAGTGAAACTGCACCTACCACATTACAGGAAATCCCTGCACATGAGCTGTCCATTCCAGCATCTTACTGTGGCTTTAAGTCATGTACCCCTAGCCTCATAAATGGCTACTTTCACCTCTTGCCAGTGGCAAGAAAAATTTAGAAACCATAATCCTATTCTTTCATACCTTATCTGATTTCATAAAAGCTTCTGACTCACCAAATGATATCTACTGTTAGAATATGTTCATCAATACAAATGTCCACCAAAATCTGTCAAGATAGAGTTATTTTCTCTATGGTGCGATCTAGGCAGGAATCTTTGATAATATTAACACTTTCTGACCCTTCAAGGTCAACACAAAGTCAAACAAGGCTGGGTTTCAGTCTAACACTCCTTGACATTTCTTTTTCTGTGGAAAGTTATGTCCCTAACCATCTTCCAGCATGAAGTTAAATCAGTCGGTGGACAGTAAATCTCTGCTGACTCTGAGGGAGAAGTAAAACCCACTCTGATCTAATCAAATCTAATCATCAAGCTCAAAAATGCTGCTGCTGCTGCTTTAATTTCAGTAACAGATCTTCACACAACTGTCAACATCATTACCAAAACACATCAGAAAATTGGATGAAAGTGCAACACGTAGACAATCATAATCCCCCATCATCAATCTCTAGCGGTCCCCAGTTGACAATTCAGATTAAGGGGTGAGTCTCTAGGGGACATATTTTGTAAATCAACATCACAAAAGAGTAATATTAACCCCAGAAGCACCACAATTGTGTGAATTCAGGTACTGGCCAACTGAAAAACAGGAATTGAAGGAGCATCACAACATTTGAACAAAGTTTGTGGTCTAGCCTGTTATGGATGACCTGACACAGACCACTAAGAGTTGAAGAAAGTGGGAAAGTTGTTGCCTATGGAAAGATTTTCAAAAACACAGAGTAAAAGAACAAACAACTTTTTAATTTTTTAAAACAAACAACTTTTGATGAGCAAAAGCCAACAGCATTGAGTGATGGTCAGTTGCTAGCAATTCTGCTGGGTAAACCATGTGAACCTTCAATTCTAGACTCTCAAAATGACTCTGATATGCTAACGTGGTGACTGAGTGTTCTCAGAAGAATGGCAAAACAATATTTTAGAGAATAAGCACCCAACAAATATGAAACATGCCAAAGGACAGTGGTGATGCCCACTACAGGGAGGGAGCCCACCTTTGGAGAAAGCCCACCAGTAGACTCTCCTCAGTTATCAGGGAAGCCATAGAGAGAATTATGGAATGCCCTGGAATGCCCTTAGAAGTCATCCCACTCACCCATAAATACTTAGCGAGCACCTACACTGGGCCAAGCACTGTGCTTACATTCAAGAAGACAGGTTTAGAGAGGTTAAATAATCTGTCCAAGGTCAGACAGATAGTTAAAGCCAAGATATCTACTGAAAAACTAGCATTTCAATTTTTTATGACAAGAGATAGAAAAAGAATGTTTGACAGAAATGAGTTACAGAACAAATAAATAATCCAAGACTGTCTTAGAGCCTGCCAAAAGTAGAGATTCTCCTCTCCCTTCTCTCATTGGGCTGTGCTCTTTTGATCACAAAGAGATAGAAATTTCAAGACACCAAGAGACAGAAATCAATTCTGAGAGCTCCATTCTTCTTTTGTTTCTCTATCAAAAGACACATCAAGAACTACCACATTTCTTCTTCCCCATGCCTGAAAGTGGAATTCTTCTACTGTTGAAATGGTCCAGGACCCCAAGCTTGGCAATGGTATAGTGGTAGAAGACAGAAGATTCATCTGTTCCTCTGGCCTATGTGTGTGGGTGTGGCCAGGCCATAAGTATCAACATATCAAGATGGGGGTGAAGTAGCGTGTGTTCCACCCACTGTCGTGTTTCCATCTGGGGCCCGTAGTGTCGTCCAAAAATATCTATGCACATAACACACAGCATACACACATTTTTTTATTTTGGGAAACCTAATGGCAAATATTTTTCTAATCTAAAAGAAAGTTAAGAAGCAAGGAAACATGATGCGTATACAAGGGGCTTTAACCAGGGATTTGCTGATGGACATTACATGTTCTCTTATTTTAGATTTGCAACTCATCCTTGGGCAGAGGACACACATCTTGCTTAAGAGCAAGAGACAACAGCCACTGCTTCTTAAACCTCATCAGCTTCCCATGTGAAGGCGAAAATCCCTACATGGCTATATCTGAGGAGTGGGGAAGACTCTCAGACTGCATGTAGAGAATTTTCCAAAGGCTCTTAAAACACTCTAGCTCTCAGGCTTGGAAACGTGTCTCCAGCATGGAGTGTGACTTCTAGATAATGAGATGGGCTACTTAGTAAATATATTGGAATCTGTCCGTCCAAATGAGTGTCCCTTTCCCTTCTGAGCAGTCATCAGAGATGCCAGATATTTATCCCAAGGTTGCTGCCATTGTTCCAGACACTTTGGGGCCTCTCTCGAGAATTTTCTTCAAATCGATGCCACATTATTTGGAATAAGCACAATGGCAGCAGATCCCCATCCTGTGGAGCTGAATTTTATTTTTGGAAACAGTCAAGAGGCTTTTTGGCATTTGTAGCCAAGCTCAATGAATAACCAGCTGATTGAGCTGGTAATGTTTTGGGTCCAAATTGAAGCATGGTTACAGGGTCTGGTGTTCTTGCATGGCATGGAAACAAAGCTCCCAAGGTCATCTCAAATGCAAAACTCCTGCACTCTTTGAGGGTTGGCAGCACCACCGAACCAGGTACATGACCTTCCAGACCCCTCTGTGAAGAGAACTTGTTTGGGCACGTGAAGCTCAGTGGGATTCTTTGATTGTAAGCAACAGAAACTGAGTCTGTCTGATTTATGTGAAAAGGAAATTGACTGGCAGGGCTATGGGGGAGCTCGCTAGTTCAAAGGGAAGGCTGAAGGACCAGGCTAGGAACAGGCAGCTCAAGGAGGAGCCAGAAACTTCTGACAGCCCAGCTCAGGTGCTGCAGTGAAAATAACTAAATTTCAAACAATTCTTCAATCCTTGCATTGCTGTGCCCCAAAATGAAAGACTCAGGGGAGACTGTAATTGGATGCATGTCAGACTTGTGCCCAACTTGTGGCTCTATCCCTTAGCCAGAACCTCCAGGGATCGTTTTGGCTTGTGTAGAGTGAAGGGCAGTATTCCTTGGTTACCATTTCTCTGAAACTGCCCACAAAAGGGGAGAAACAATTACCTACTAGGAAAGAAAGGAAGAGAGAGTAGATGCTAGGCACCAAAAAATGACAAATACGAACCACAGCTAAGCCCTGTTATTCTTCTTCCTACTACTGTATAATATTATGTATAAGAAGTTTTGCTCTATTTGTCAACATTTTTCTCATGTTGTAAATTACATTGGCCTCATTAGCCATCACCAGTTCCTTGAGCTGATGGAATCTTTCTCTTTTATCGCATAGCTCCTAAAAAATACACCAGTCTATGGGCTGCTCCATCTTCTCCAGATGGAACTAGACCCCGCCCCTTTCCCTCAGATCACTGATAAGGCCAGGGAGCCAGCTTCGTTCTTCTCCTTGTCCTAATGAAGACAGCAGGTGATCTTCCTGCTTGCGAAATGCCTGCCACAGCCACCTCTGGCAGCCACATGGAGGCCAACTGTGCATCTGTCACTATGGTTGAGCCGGGGCATGCACGAGAACAGCCTTTGGTCATCCCAGAGGTGCGCTTGCCTCTGCAAAGTGCCAAGGCCTCCTGTGTAGTCCAATTGTGCTTGCTCCCAAGAAAACCAGCCGCGGCCTATGCAGAGAAGAATCACCCTTCAACCCCTGCACACAGAAGGAAAGCCATATACATGCATCCGGACCATTATTAACATGTAAGCCAGGTCCTGAGGCAGTAGCTGGCCCACCCATCCCAGCCCGTCGTGCACTGAAATAAGAGATCACTTTGTGAACTGCCAAGAGCTCTGGGGAACCCACTTCACCTCAGCGTCCCTGGCCAGCAAGGGACAGAAGGTCACAACCTCCCTATTGAGGATCTTTGAGAAGTTATCCCAAGCCAGAGCACCAATGGGGGCCACAATAGCTACAACAGCCTCTAAAATGCTGTTTGTGGAGGTTCTGAGAGCAATAAAAGCTGCAATGTGTGGGAAAAGGGCTGGGCTCTGGGAAGGAGGAAGGGTAAAGGGAAAATGAGGCTGTGTCTCATTTGGCCCAGGACTGGGAGGGAGGCTGCTTGGGGATGAAATGCACCAAGGGCAGGGACTGGGCTCCCAAGCAGCCTGCCACCACACGGGGGAGAGGAGAGCTGTAGCATTTGAACCCAAGACCCTTGCAAGCACCCCCAGGGGGTCCTCTAAACCTCAATTCCCTAGCCTGTGAAACCAGGGGAGACCTTCCTTTAGTGGTTTGATGTATCAGAGACAACACATGCAAACCGTCCAGCCTGGGGCCCATGGGCACTCAATGAAGGGCAGCCCTTCCTTCATGAGATGCCAATGTTATCCAGAGCAGTGCTTTCCAACGTTAAGATGTCATGGTACAGTGAACTTTCAAAAACAAACTTGAGAGCACTCATGTAGGATTGCCAGTGTTTTATTTTGCCAACTGAGAACAATATAAAAAACAAAGCAAAACCCCCATCATCTATGATATAACCTTAAAGATACTTTTTAACACCAGAAAAACAAGAATTATAAAATCTCAGAATTGAAAAATTAGTCCTTTAAATAATTTTAGTGTTATGAAAATATTATTAGTACATTATTCTTATTTAGTTAATTTTGCTACAAAGTGACAACAATTTCATTCAGACTGGCCCTGCCCTGCTTTGGGAACCAGGAGCAGGAAGGAAAAGTCTGGGCCTTGGTGCTAAATAGGCCACAGTCACCTCCCGACTCTGCCCCTTACTAACTGGGTTACCTTCAGCGAGAGATCTGCCCTCCTGCTCTCACTTTTCTCTTTTATAAATCAGAAACAGTAGCACCTCCATCATAAATGAGATTATGTGTAAAGGGCAAAGCACAGAGTTGGTACACTGTAGGTGCTCATTAAATACTAATGCCAAAGTGTCCTGACGTTTGAGAGAGGGCTGGGTCACTTCCAGATTCTGAGACTCTCAGTATATTAAGAAATGAAGGAATGCCAAAACAGAGTTGCCAAAATCATTCACATCATTTAAAAATATCACGAGAAAAAATATTTGAAACACATGCACACACAAATACAATGGTTGTATATACAGCCTTATGAATCTCACATTTGAGAGAGTAAGGCTGGAGCCCAGTAGCCCCTTCATCCCCAGAGACAGGCCCTGGTTGGCTCCTTTATAAGCCATGGCTCTCATGGATGACACACTCTGAGACACTGACTTTACTCATCTGTTTTCCTTTGTTCTTTTCCCAACTGGGGTTCATGTGGAACATTTCTCTAGGCCTCCCTTCCTTTAGTTCATAATTCTGAGCATGCAAATTTTCTTGGAAATCTAGCTGGTGTCTTCTTTGCATCACTGGATCTCAATAGGTTTCAAAAGGACTAAAATTGAGGGTTAGAAGGAAAGATAAATGGGTGCTGCGGTGGATGATTTAACCAGGGGATTCCAGGCAACCAAGGAAGGGAAAGGGGTCCGTGCTGGAGAAGGCAGGACAACAGCAGGCTGCAGGATTTTCCCTGTGAGCAGCGTTCATGTGCACGAGTGTGCATCATCTACATGCACTTACTTTCCTACAGAAATTCAAATGTCCTGTTTCTTTGTTTATTGCTGTCTCTCCTATTGGAATGTCAGCTCCATAACAGCAGGGACCATGTACCTCTTGGCCATCCCTGTGTCTCTAGTGCTAAATACACATAGGTGCTCAATAAGTGTTTGCTGAACGAGTGACTATGTCATGATGATGTGTCTGCTCAGCACTCTTCCTTCTTGGATCTAGGAACAGACCCCCTTTGCATTTGAAGATCAATCCTACCCCCTTTCCCAACCACACAATTTCCCTGAAACACAGGGATGGGCATGTGGTTACCCAGAATTCTTTTCTTGTAATTGGAACTTTCTCTCTGGTGGTCAGGCTGGGAAGATATGTGCCAGGATTGACAGCAGTTTTGGTGCTAGACTTATAGAGAAAGATGCTCTGAAATAACTAAGTGGACAGGCCAAGGCACAGACATGGGGATGAGAGGCAGGGACACAGAGAACGATCCTGGCCACATTTGGTCTCTGGCTCCTGTCTGTCCTGACAGCCCCTGCTGTCCCTTTGCTGCTTTCTCAAGACTCAGTTAATCTGGTCTTAACTTTGAGTTCTGTGTGTGCCCCAGTATGCCTTCTCTAGATCTTCCTTTTTTTTTGGGTGGGGAGGGGTGGGTAGCAAACAGTTTCTTCTATTGCAATCAAAAGAGTTCTGATGAATCCAGTTCATTAAAGATGAAGATTACCCAAAAAGTAGCACTCAGATATTTGCGGATGGGTAAGACTCTGAAAGATCTCATGGGTACACACAAGGTGGGACAGTGAGAAATGATGATGGTGGCTGGGCGTGGTGGCTCATGCCTGTAATCCCAGCACTTTGGGAGGCCAAGGCAGGCAGATCACTTGAGGTCAGGATTTTGAGACCAGCCTGGCCAACAGGGGGACTCTGTCTCTATGAAAAATATAAAAATTAGCTGGGTGTGGCAGCAAGCGTCTATAGTCCCAACGACTCAGGAGGCTGAGGAAGGAGAATCACTCTAACCTGGGAGGCAGAGGTTGCAGTGAGCCGAGATTGCGCCATTGCACTCCAGCCTGGGTGACAGAGAGAAGCTCTGTCTCTAAAAGAAACAAACAAACAAACAAACAAAAAAAGAAATTATGATGGTGATGCTGGCTAATACCTGAGTACTGTCTACATGTCAGACATAGGACCAAGCATTTTGTGTGCATTATTTTAACTACTGTGAGCGTCAGTTTCATGTGTCAATTTGAGTAGGCCACAGGTGCCCAGATTAAACATTGTTTCTGGTGCTTCTGAGAAGGTATTTCCAGAGGAGATCAGTGTTTCAATCTGCAGACTCAGTAAAGTAGATTGCCCTCTCCCATGTGAAGGAGCATCATGCAATCTGTTGAGGGCCTGAGTAGAAAAACATGCAGAGGAAGGAGGAATTTGCCCCTCATCCCCTGCCTCACTGCAGAGCTGGGGCATCCCTTCTCATCTTCTCCTGCCCTGGAACTGGGATTTACATCATTGGCTCCCCTGGTTCTCAGGCCTTCAGACTCAGACTGAATCACACTCCAGGCTTTTCTGAGCCTTTTGCTTGCAGACGGCAGATCATGGGACTTCTCAGCCTCCATAATCACATGCCAATTCCTCATAATAAATAAATCAATCTCTCCGCACCCAATGCACACACAGTGTCATACGTAATAATAACTAAGATACATTCTGAGAGATGTGTTGTTAGGTGATTTTGTCTTTATGCAAACATCATAGCTTGTACTTACACAAACCTAGTCTTGCCTACTACACAAACTGCCTACTACACACCTAGGCTAGATGGTATAGCCTATTGATCCTAGGCTACAAACCTGCACAGCATATTGCTGTACTCAATACTGCAGGCAATTATCACACAATGGTAAGTATTTGTGTATCTAAATATAAAAAAGGCACAACAAAGACACAATTGTATTATCTTATGGGACCGCCATTGTACATGTGGTTCACCTTTGGCCAAAATGTTGTTATGCGTTGCATGCTATAACTCCTATTGGTTCTTTTCTCTTATTGGAGAGCTTTAATACCACCACTACCATAGTGCTATGAAGTAGGCTCTTAGCTATTATTGTCTCTACTTTATCGAGAAAACCAAAACTCAGAGAGGCTAGGTAACTCATTTTAAGGTCCCACAGCTAGGAAGAGAAGGAGCTAGAGTTTAACCACAGATTTGAGTAACCACAGATTGCATGAGCACATAATTTCTCTCCTACATCTTGTACACAGTTCTTCTCTCTGTTCTTTTCTCACTCCTCTGTTCTCTCATTCTTTCTCCATATCTTGTCTGAAATCTTTCATTCTCTCTTCTTTCAATGACCCTTCTCTGGCTCCTTTTAATCCCATTTTTATGACAGTACATAGCATATATTTTAAGACTATGGTTTTGAACTCTTTTCAGGTGTGAAGATATCTTTTAATGTTAAAGAATCTCCATATAATGGTAGCTGTACTAGCATCTATTGATAAAATGCCCACGCACAGATGGATCCTCAGATGCTGTGTAATAACTCTGTGACCTCTAGGTTGGCATTCCCTACTTTAAAATATATGGGAGAATCCAGATAATCATCCCTCTTACTTCTACCTGCTTGGCTTGTTGCAATATAGAAAAGGCTTATAAATGCTACTATAGAGCTCATTTTTGCTCACCCTGTGCCTTAAGGCTACCAATTTCTTCTGAAATGTGGTTTTTTGTCCTTCCTTTAATATGTTTAATTATTTAAGAAGGCATGAACTGTGATACTTACATTTTATATATCACCTCTTGATTATCCAGGGGCTGATTAATTCATGGATTGCCCAAGTCGAGTCCTTTTCCTTTCTAACCCCATTTTGTTTTATCATTCCATTTCCTATTAGCGTCTTTTAGCAAGCACGGACAGTGGGGATGAGAAATGATTCTGGTTACAAATTATGAATTCTGATAAAAGATTTCGTTGGAGGAAGTTGAAATTATTTCCCAAAGTAAGAATTTCTTTAATCCATCAGGCATATTGACTCTCTTTCTGAGCTCTGTGAAGGCAGGTGTTGCTCTCATTCACTACTAACCTCCAGGGCTCAGCAAGGTGCCTTGCACATGGTAGGTTAATAAAAGAATGAGTGGAATGAACGAATAAGAGCTGACAAATATAATAGGGAAAATAAACTTTCTCCTAGGTGAGACATTGATTTACAGGAAACTAAGTAAAATACAAGATAACTTATTTTACATTGCATGTCTGCAGACAACACAGTATTCAACAATGTTTAAAGGACTGCTTTAAAAATTACCAACAAAAGATATATAGTTCTAATTAAAAACCAAAAAATATGGCTGGTCATGATGGCTTATGCCTGTAATCCCAGCACTTTGGGAGACTGAGGTGGGAAGATCGCTTGAGGCCAGGGGTTTGAGACCAACCTTGGCAACATGTGAGAACCCATCTCTACCAAAACAAAAAATTATCTCGGTGTTGTGGCATGCACTCCCAGCTCAGGAGGCTGAGGTGGGAGGATTGCTTGAGCCCAGGAGTTTGAGATGAGCAGCCTGGGCAACATAGTGATACCCTGTCTCTAGAAATAATTCAAAAACAAAACTGAGCCAGGTGTGGTGGCACACACCTGTAGTGTCAGCTACTTGGGATAGTGAGGAGAAAGAATCACTTAAGCCCAGGAATCAGAGGCTGAAGTGAACTATGAATGCACCACTGCACTCCAGCCTGGGTGACAGAGGAGAACCCTGTCTTTAAAAAATAATAAACAAATAAATAAATAAGTAAAATAAAAACAAAAAAAGTTACACAGTGTCATTTTATGCCCTTGATAAAAAGAGGGATAGAGAGACACATTTCTAAGACAAGGATTGGTCCAGGCAAACTCCTCCTGTTATATTAGGCATTAAAGAAACATATTCAGACTCAACACACTAACTATTGAGCACTTAGTATGTGTCAGGTGCTGTGCTAAGCAATTTACATGACTTATCTCATTTGTCTTCACCACAACAGTAGGAAGTACTATTATTTGACAGGCATCAGCGTTACCAGTGTTCTCTGAAAATTTCTTTAGCTCTCCAGCTTTTTGAACCAAGAATGAGTCTTGGTTGTCTTCTTTTTACTTCCTGGTTTTTAAATTAAAGATTTATTTTCCTATGAAATGTTAGGCATGTTTGAAAGATTGATTTAGATTTTAGATATACCCTTGGAAACTTTGAGATATCTGTTATTTCACTATCTCTTGCTTTTTGACATTAATACATTGTCTAGAAAAAACTTTTATAATGAGACTTACCATACTTTTTAAAATCTTCCTAAGCAAAATGTTTTGCATGTGGGGATACAGACAGGAAAGAAGGCCAGGCAGCATCTCTGAGCCTGTTCCATGGCTCTGGTGCTGTCCAGGAATCGGGTGCTGAAATGGCTTAACCAAAGCCTTGTCAGGCCAGCCGGATGGAGCAATAGCTGATGGAGTGCTGCCTCGACTATAGCCTGGTGCAGCTGCTTCCCAGAATAGGGAAGCAACTTTAAAAGATCCTGATGGAACTAGAATTACAGCCCATCTTATTTGGAGGGGGTTGAGGGAAATAGCTAGCTATCTCCCTCCTACTCCTTCCATACTTTGCTTTAGCTTGGAAGGAAGGATATGGACAACAGGTTACTGATGGAAAAATGTATGTTCAAAAAATAAGCCTAATTATGGAAAACCGTATGGAAGTTCCTCAAAAAATTAAAAATAGAACTACCATATGATCCAGCAATCCCACTACTGGGTATATATCCAAAGGAAATGAAATCAGTATGTTGAAGAGGTATCTGCATTCCCATGTTCATTGCAACATTATTCACAACAGCTCAGATAAGGAATCAACCTAAGTGTGAATCAATGGATGAACAGATAAAGAAAATGTGATAATACATAATAAAGTATTATTTGGCCTTAAAGAAGAAGAAAATCCTGTCATTTGTGACAACATGGGTGAACCTGGAAGACATTATGCTAAGTGAAATAAGCCAGGCACAGAAAAACAAATACCACATAATCTCACCTACATGTAGAATCTAAAAAAGTTGGACTCATGGAAGTGGAGAGTGGAATGATGGTTATCAGGGGCTAGGAGTGAGGAAGGGAGATATTGGTTAAAGGATACAAAAATTTCAGTTAGATGGGAAGAATGAGTTCAACAGATCTATTGTATAACATGGTGACTATAGTTAATAACAATGTATTGTATTCTCAAAAATCACTAAGAGTAGATTTTAAATGTTCTCATCACAAAAAAGTGAGGTAATGCGTATCTTAATTAGCTCGATTTAGACATTCCACAGTGTATACATATTTTATAACATGATTTGTACATGATAAATATATACAACTTTTATCTGCCAATTAAAACAAAAGCCAGGTTGACATTAGTACAACTGGTTACTGGCGCATTTTGAGAATTTCACTGCCTCTCCTGTCTTGGTGTTAGATGGGAACGGAGAAGAACCAGGACTGGAGGCTCAATGATACTGTCAGTCCCTTGGGACTATTCAGCAAACAAAAAATTATTGCAGTTTAATGAAAGGGAAATTAACGTAAGGACCTTGGCTTTAAAAAAGATCAAACCCATAGAGAAGTTTTTCATCATAGAAAAGTTCCACAGAGGGGAAAACCTTATGATTACAACCTCATATGAAATGCAGTGTTTATAAGAAGCTAGAATATTCACTGGGGACATGAACTTGATGAGTGTGCTGAACATGGAATGAGTGTCTTTGCTGTAGCACATATGACATTCTGCTCTGTTATTTCCATATGTGCCTTATCTCTCTTATGACTAAGAATGCTTGAAGGAGGGGATCATATTCTTGTATCTTCCAAAGCACTGAGCACACGACTATGCACATGGTAGGTAGGCTTGTAGAATTTGCTTATTGAATTGATTGATGTTGCTCTCAAGACGAAGGTCCTTAAATCAGTCACTTCTGAGTATAGCTAATATTTATTATTTTCACTAATCCTCTTATCTAAAATCCTCCAACCACCCATAAGACCCCTGCCTGTTTCATCTGAACACTATGTGACAGGCACTATAGGTGCACGGATGAAAAAGCTAAAGTTCCTGCCTTTAGAAGTCTGCAATCTAATGTGAGAGGAGAAATTTTAAAAAGAATTATCCATCAAAATGTGTATGTAGAATTTTTACTTTTGTTTTTGATACAGAGTTTTGCTCTTGTACCCCAGGCTGGAGTGCAATGGTGCCATCTTGGCTCACTGCAACCTCCACCTCCTGGGTTCAAGCAATTTTCCTGCCTCAGCCTCCCAAGTAGATGGGATTACAGGCATGCACCACCATGCCCGGCTAACTTTTGTATTTTTAGTAGACATGGGGTTTCACCGTGTTGGCCAGGCTGGTCTTGAACTCCTAACCTCAAGTGATCTGCCCACCTAGGCCTCCCAAATTGCTAGGATTATAGGCGTGAGCCACCGTGCCTGGCCTAGAATGTTTACTATTTAATTACATAACATTGGGATTGGGATATATTTTTGGTTTGAGTTTTATTTTAAATCTGATTCAGATAGCAAAAACTCCTTCACAAACCTAGGTTAACATGGATCACAGATTGCCAACTGTTTTTATGTATTCTTAAGAATTTTCCCAAAGCATCTCCTTTGGGGTTAGGGATGGTTACTCTCTGGTTTGCAACTCAGCACCAGATAGGGTGCTCACTCTGGTCTACAAAGGGGCGTCTCTTGTCTGACTTAAAAGCCATAAGTTTTGGTATAAGATAAGGATAGTAACTGTAGAGAAAAGGAGGGAGAGGACATACTAGAGGCATATGCCAGGGTGTTCCCAGAACTATAGGAGAGCTTCAGGGGACGCATAGATCTGTGGACCTCAGGGACAGGCCCCCGGGATTCTCTCCTTTTTTCTCTGGATGTCATCGGCATTCTCTCAGGTTCCTCCATGAGATGAGGGACAGAACAGGTGGTAGTTGTGATATACCTTTTCAACTCATGATTCAACAGCAAAGGGAGAACTTTCCTTCAAGATAGAAAATTTCAGATCAAGATACTGATTAGATACTGGACTAATCCCTAGTGGCCAAAGGGCTGCTTTGAGTGGCAGCCCTACAGGATCTTGTGATTGGAACAGTTCTCCCGAGGAGGAGTATTCTTCTCAGAAGGAATCAAGGTCCTGTGGAGGCCCAAGGAGCAGATCAGGCCACCTTATCCTGTGTGAGGAGCTCTGGAATGCATTGCTGCTCCCAAGCAGGGAGAATCTTCTTCCACTGCCCACTCATGGACAGCATACAGAATGACTGCAACAGCTGGGCACATCAAAGGATACTGTGTAGTTGTCCGTGACCTCATATGGCTATAGGCATTTTATAAACAACATGAGAAGATGGCTGCTGAGGGGGAAGGAATCTTCTGATGTGCACAGTTCATGTTTCTTTGCTTGGCATAGCCAAACACCAGTGGATGGTATCATCTGTGCTGTAAACAGATTCTGATCTTGAACTCGCATGCTCTTCTAGAGAGGCACAGTCCAAGGACCACCGTCTGGCCTGGCTTTTCTTGAGTACATGGGGCTTCCTGCACATGCTTCTCTCCTCCAAAACACACACACACACACACACACACACACACACACCCCTCCTCATCTGTCTTATACTCAAGTCTTCCATGCTATAGAGCTCTTTGTATTTTGCAAGAAGTGAGTTCAAGCATCTCTGAAAAGCTAAGGGGAAGGACCTTTTAAATTCTACTTCCTTTAGTTACACAAACCCTCCAATGTCTTCTTGGTGACAGAAAGAACACAAGCTTTGGATTTCCTAAGTCTATTTTTCTGTTTCCAATGATATGCAGACCTCTGAAGGACCCTACCACTACAGAACAAGTAGATCCCCAATGAACTATATTTTTAGTGTATTACTGGGTTCACAAACTTGAGGAAAAGCTCCAAGAACCATCCCATCCCACAGAAAAGTGAGAGCTGAAATTAGACCTGGCAGCAATGAATGGTAAATACATTGAAATGAAGGACTCTGAGCATCATAAAGAATATTACTAATCCTTGAATTGGTGGCAAGATAGGGTTACAGAATCCTACATTAAGCCAGGACCCTTGGAGAGAGCTAGGGTATTCTCAGGTCAGTAGGACCCCTTGGCCCTCAGTAGAGGTGGATACAAATCCTCTCTGGTAAAAAGTGTTTTCAGGCCAGGCACGGTGGCTCACGTCTGTAATCTCAGGATTTTGGGGGGCTGAGGCGGGTGGATCATGAGGTCAGGAGATCGAGACCATCCTAGCTAACATGGTGAAACTCTGTCTCTACTAAAAATACAAAAATTAGCCAGGCGTGATGGCATGTCCCTGTAGTCCCAGCTATTTGGGATGCTGAGGCAGGAGAATTGCTTGAATCCGGGAGGTGGAGGTTGCAGTGAGCCAAGATCGTGCCACTGCACTCCAGCCTGGGCAACAGAGTGAGACTCTGTCTCAAAAAAAAAAAAAAAAAAAGTGTTTTCAATTTAGGCCCACAGAACTCCTACATTTTAAGATCAAGCAAATATAATAAGGAAGTAAGCCACCAGAAGTTAGTGGTAATGAAAACAACTAAGAACACATTTAACACCCAAGGACTGCAGATATTAGAACAGTCAAATACAGATTATAACTATGCATGCAATGTTTAAAGAATGAAATGATGAACTCACAAAAGTGAATAAGCAGTAACACATTTTCAGAAATTATCAGGGAGATTTGAAAAAAAACATAAAACTCCTAAAAATAAAAAACAGTTTTGAAATGAAAACTCAGCAGTTTAGATACAATTGAAGAAATAATTAGTGAACTGGAAGATGTAACTGGGAAATTATCCAGAATGCAGCAGCACAGAGAGACAGAAGATGAAATAATGTGAGAACAGTTAAGAGACTTGGAGGCTACAATGAGAAAATCTCACATTGTCTGAGTAGAGTCCCAAAAGGAGAGAGTAGAGAGAATGGAGTAACGACTTTTGCTTTTTTTTGAGACAGGGTCTTGCTCTGCCACGGTAGGCTGGAGTGCAGTGGCGTGATCTCGGCTCAATGCCACCTCGATTTCCCAGGTTCAAGAGATCTTCCCACATCAGTCTCCTGAAAAGCTGGGACTACAGGTGCACACCACTACACCAGCTAATTTATCTTGTATTTTTAGTAGAGATGAGGTTTCTCCATGTTGCGCAGTCTGGTTTCAAACTCCTGGGCTGAACTGATCTGCTTGTCTCCATCTCCCAAACTGCTGGGATTACAGGCCTGAGCCACTGTTCCTGGCCAAGGAAAGACTTAAAAAGATGATGGCTGAGAAATACTCAGAATGATGACAGACATGACTCCTCCAATTTGGGAAGCACAGACCAGGTTTTTTTTTGTTTTTTTTTTTTTTTTTTTTTAAAGAGATCCATATACATGATAGTAAAACTGCCAAACTGAATGATGAAAGAGAGAGACAAGAGATAGATCTACAAAGGAATGGCATCAGAATAATGGGCATCAGAAAAGAAACAATGGCAACCATTACACCATGGAATAATAGCCATCAACTTGAAATTGTGAATACAGAAAAAGGTTCTTTCAAGAATGAAGATACAGTAAAAATACTTTTAGATTAAACAAAAACTGAGTTTATCAGGATGGGGCATTCAGCAAAGTAACATCTTTGGAATTAAAATGATCCCAGAAGGTCTTTCTGAGATGGAAGAAGGAAAAATGAGCAAATAAAATGGTAAAAAAAAAAAAAAGGTAAAACCATTGTCTTTATACAATAACAACAACAACTATTATTATCAATTATTATTATTATAACTGGCAGGGCTAACAAAGGGCAAAGACTAAAATACTACACAAATGCCAAGAGTAGGGGTTCAGAGTTAACATGTCCTGAAGTCCTTATATTGTTATAGAAGGGGGTTAAGATAATTTCAGAGTTTGTTAAGTTAAAATGTATATAAAGTTTCAAAGTAAACCTCTAAAAAAACAAAAGTAGAGGTATAAATCCCAAGTCAATAGGGGTAAAAAAAAAAAAGGGATTTAGAAAACAAGAACTTTCTGATGATGGCAGCGACAGGCCATCTGGAGTGGCCACTGCCATCACGCCGGCTGCAGCAGGGAGGTGCAGCAGACCCAGGCCTCCCACTCCAGGAAGAAGGCAGAAGCCCCGCCATCCTGAGCACAGCTACGGCTGTCCAAACCCCAGCTGCAGACCTAGGCATCCCTGTGCTCTTGGGGGCCTGGGAAGTCCCCCTTGCCCTCACAGGCTCAGAAGTGCCTGCCCCTGAGACCTGGCTTCTCCCTGCTGTTGGCATCTGCTCCAATCTCAGAGCAAAGTTAGGGCAAGCCTGGGCACTGTTGTGGCCCAGCCAGGTGTGCACAGGCTCAGGGCAGTGCTGACATGCCAGCCCCCTGCTGCCTCTTCCCCCTCTGGACTTTGGGTGCCAATAAGCATAGAAGGGAAGCCAAAGGGGTGCTGAGGGCAGCTCAGCGCTGGCCTGCAAATGCCCCTTGGCACCTACAACTTGCATGCCATGAATGGCAGCAGGAGGCAGACAGGTTTCTGAGAAGAAGGGGGCAGGTCCACAGTTAGTCCCTACCTTCAGGCCAGGGAGGGCCTGATGGCTGGGTTTGGGCTGCCAGCACCATGGACAGGAGTGGGAACTTATGGTGCCTTTTCTTGGCCCACCTATGGCTGTCCATGGACCAACTGGTGTGCACTGTCTCCTCTCTGAGGCCCATAAAAGCCCTAGGCTCAGCCAGAGCTGGGCATACGTCAGGATGACCAGCTGCAGAGAGGAGCTACCCACTCCAGGGCCCCCTCACTGCTGAGAGCTGCAGAGATGACTGATGCCTGCCTGCAGAGAGAAACCACCCACTCTAAGGCCTCTTCTCTGCTGAGAGCTGCACAGGTGATGGAATGACCAGCTGCAGAGAGGAGCTGCCCTCTCTGCTAGGAGCTGAACAGTCGACAGGACACCCTGGCTACAGAAAGGAGTTGCCCCATGGGAGACTGAGCTGTTCTATCACTCAGTGAAGCTCCTCTTAGTCTGGCTCACCATTCACTTGTCTGACTACCTCATTCTTCCTGGTCACAGGACAAGAACTTGGGACCTGCAGAATGGCAAGGCTGAAAGAGCAGTAACGCAAAGAAGGCTGAAACATGCCCCTTGTTTTCTATGTTGTGGGAAGAGAGAAGGAGAGAAGAGCTGTGACCCTTCAGGGAGCTCAGACCTAGGATCTCCTCGAGCCAGGGCTGTGACTCCCTCTTTGAGACCCTGCAGTTCCCGGCATCTCCAAGCTTCTAGGTGCCACCATGTTCCCCAGTGCCAGACGGAGAAGCTACCTGCACCCGGTCCAGCTGCAGCCTTGCAGACAGCAGGCACCCATGCCAGTACCTGGAGTTACCCGCCCTGTGGTAACAGCCAGCGTGTCTGACTGCACAGTGGCTGGGCCCTGCACTGGCTCACACACCCCTTGCCAGTCCACGTCTGACTTGTAGTCTCCCTTGGAGGTGTGGGATCCAGGCTGGTGGTGTGAGCTGAGCGCAGCCTGCCATGGCGAGTGGGCGGAGCGAGCCCATCAGGCCCAAGCAAGACTTGGGCAAAGGCGCCACCAGCCACAGGGGTCTGGCTAGAAGAGTGACACCCTAGAGATCCTGAAACGCTGCCACCTTCAATAAAAAAGACTTTCAACCAATCAAATTTTTAAAAAGCAAGAAAGGAAGAGAAAATCATTGAAAACACGGAAATTGAGAAAACAAAATAACAGAAACAAGTTTAAACATATTGATGTTCTGATTATATGGAAGTGGACTAAACTAATTGGCAAAGGGACGTAGACATGGTCAAACATTTGGAGAAACTTAAGCTATACATATGCTGCATACCAGAAACACACATAAAACATAAGGACTTTGAAAAGTTCAAAGTTAAAGTATGGTAAAGATAAACCTGGCAAATACTAACCAAAAAAAAAGCTGGAATAGATATCATGTTATCAGACCAAATGTGTATTTAGGGATGGATGAGATCACTTCTTGACAATGGGTCCATTCACCAGGAAAATACAATTGGTAAAGTTGCACCTAACAAATTAGCCTCTACATGTATAAAACAAAAATTGACAGAATTACTGAGAGAAATGAACCGCCATAGTAGGATATTACAAAGCAAGCCCCTCAGTTATTAATAGGCCAAGCAGAAAAAAATGTAGTAAAGATTGTCATTTGAATAACACGATTAACAAGCTTAATTTAATGGGCATAAATAGAATATTATTCTACTTTTTACCATCTCTGAGAACGCAAGCAGGTCTCTGGACCTCAGGTTCCTCATCTGCAAAACAGGGACGACACTATTTACAGTGTTTTCGTCAAATCTAAAGTGTCATTGGCAATAAGACTTACCATGATATTACATATCTCTAGGCAAAGAAGAACTCTGCCAGTAAACGCAGGCTGCCAATTCTAAGTCCCATCTCAATTTTAGAGATATTAAAATGTAAAAAAAAAAAATTGTGACTTAGGATCAATTAAATGCTGCATCTCATATGAACTGCTTGATGGTTAAAATGAGATATCAGTAAAATACCAGACACGTGCTTTTCCTGCTCTCTATGCCTCCATAACTGTAGGCTGCAAGCAGGTGAAGGTAAACTAGGGAAGAGCATGGTACAAATCTGAAGTGGGAATGTTTGTTTTTAGCTTCCGCACATCCTTTTGTGTTCTAGATACCCGCACCTCAAAAATAAACTCAAAAGTTTCCTTAGAGGGAAAATTAAGTCAGAATCACAGCAAAATGATAAGACCACCTGCTCACCAGGTCAGTAGGACTGGAGAAGAGAAGGGATGTGTGAAGTAAAACACAGGATGGGGAGGCTGGCGTCAGATCCGCCCCCTAGAGCAGCAGTGATGCTGAGTGGGAGCTGCGTATATTCCAAAGAGCAGAGCAAGAATGAGGAAGGCCCGGGGTGCAAGGCCGGGGAGGGTCAACCTCAGCTCTCTCCTGCCCTAGGCCTGGGCCTCTGTAGCCTGCAGTGGGGCCTATGGGACTAAGAAGGTCCTTCAGCCAGCCCACCGCTTAAAAAAATGGGGAGAAGAGAGACTTCAAGGAAAGTGATTGGAGACACGGCATACGTCTACTTTCTAAATGGATGAAAAATTCAGACTACTAAATGTAGCTTTGCCGTTTTCAGCAGAGGCATTTTTAGCGTTTTAATTATATCACTATTTTTGAATGGCTTTTTATATAAATACTCTTCACTACTTTGTGAAAATCAGGTTTTTTTGTTAAAAGCCTTTTTAAAAAATAAATTTAAAAACAAACGAACAAAAACAAATAAGCCTAAAACTCTCTTTGACCTAGAGAGGCTCTGTCCCCTTGGTAAACAGATCTACAGGCTACCTGTCCTTCCACGGCCATCGAAATGCCACCTCCAGACCTCTGTGATTCCCAGCTGGAAGTGCTCTTGGCCCCTCTGACCTCCAGGAATGCTTGCATCTCTCTGGTGGCACTGGTCACTTATGACCTCACCCAATTTGGGTGTGTTTATCCCACCAAAGACAGTGAGATCTTTAAAAGCTCTGAATTCCCTCTCTCCACCTCCAGCCACTCATAGCACTAGGTGTCAAACAGTGAGTTGCCGAGTGAATTAATTCGGATAGTCACCGAGGAACAAAGTATGCTTTTAGGAATTCTTTACAAAACTCACATGGTTTTTTCTTTTCTTTTCTTTCTTTTTTTTTTTTTTTTTTTTTTGAGATGGACTCTTGCTCTGTCGCCCAGGCTGGAGTGCAGTGGCACAATCTCGGCTCACTGCAACCTCCGCCTCCTGGGTTCACGCCATTCTCCTGCCTCAGGCTCCAGAGTAGCTGGGACTATAGGCGCCCACCACCACGCCCGGCTAATTTTTTGTATTCTTTAGTAGAGACGGGGTTTCAATGTGTTAGCCAGGATGGCCTCGATCTTCTGACCTCGTAATCCGCCCGCCTCGGCCTCCTAAAGTGCTGGGAATACAGGCGTGAGCCACCGCGACCGGCCTTCTTTTTTTTGTTTGTTTGTTTTGAGACAGAGTCTCTCTCTGTCGCCCAGGCTGGAGTGCGGAGGCACAATCTCGGCTCACTGTAAGCTCGGCCTCCCGGGTTCACGCCATTCCCCTGCCTCAGCTTCCAGAGTAGCTGAGACTACAGGCACCCGTCACCACACCCGGCCAATTTGTTTTTTTGTATTTTTTGTATTTTTAGGAGAGATAGGGTTTTACCATGTTAGCCAGGATGGTCTCGATCTCCTGACCTTGTGATCCACCTGCCTTGGCCTCCCAAAGTGCTGGGATTACGGGTGTGAGCCACCGCGCCCGGCCCAAAACTCACATGTCTCTATGACAGGGATTGACATTGATTAAAACGAATACATTTCTTGGTAGCATATTTTGTTTATTGTTGTGAAATTATACAATAGCACAGTTAAAATTCTCTGAAGTAATGGCCATCACCTCTCTGAAAAATGACACCAAGCAGTCAACCTTTTATCTCGTGTTTTAGTTTTCTATGGCTGCTTTGAAAACTTACAATGAACTTAATGGCTTACAACAATACACACGGGTTATCTTACAGTTCTGTACATTAGAAGTCCAGCATTGGTCCTGCTGGGCTAAAATCAAGATTGGCAGGGCTGCGTTTTCTTCTGGAGGCTCGAGGGATAAATCTGTTTCCTTGCCTTTTCCAACTTCTGGAGGCCGCCCACATTCCTCGGCTCTTGGCCTCTCCCTCCATCTTCAAAGCCAGAATAGTGGGTTGAATCCTTTTCACACAGAATCACTCTGACTTCCCCTTCTGCCTCCCTTTTCCCCACTTTTAAAGACCTTTGATTACATTGGGCCTACTCAGATAATCCAGAATATTCTCCCCATTCCAAGGTCTTTAACTTAATCACTTCTGTGAAGTCCACTTTGCCAGGTAAGATAACATATTGGTGGGTTCTGGGGATTAGGATGTGATATTTTGGGGAGGCCATTATTCTGTCTACCACGCCAACTGGCTCAGTTGCTCTGTGTGTGTGTGTGTGTGTGTGTGTCTGTGTGTGTCTGTGTGTGCGTCTGGGGTAATTACATAGGGGCCTCAGACCTTTGAGCTGATCAGGAGAGTATGTAATTTGGGGTGAGGGGGTGGAAGTGGAATTCTGCCCATTGCTCCTGGCTGCCCAGGACTGGGGAGGAGGTATGGATGCGGCAATGAGACAGCTCTGGCAAACCTGCCAGGCACTGCTGAGTAACCTTTTTTAGAAAAGTTTTAAGAATGGGCTAAAAAAAGCCCTGGATCCTGCTCCAATTCATATGTATTAGCATTTAATTAGTATTTAATTTAATTGGTATTTATTAGTGTTCAGAATCAGGGGCAGTCCATCCAAAACCACAGCAGAAGAGCTGGCACACTGCAATCATTCTTCCATGATACCAACAACAATGAAATCTCAGGGTTAAGGGTGACCCATTTAAGAAATATATTTTTGCAGAAGAGGCTTTCGAGTAGGCCCTTTCAGCAGTTTGAATCAGAAAGTACTGAAGTTCCTCAATCCAGTTTTAACAGCAGCAGCTTCCTTTGCAGATGTAGAAGAGGCGCTCTTTTCCTTCTTGGGATTGTTAAATCTACATTGACAAAGTTCAGACCCTGGAACATATTTGGCTGTACACACAGTAGGTGCTTGAACAGCTGTTGAGCTGAATAATCCAAAGTCTTTTATTTCTAGGCTATGAGTAAATACAAAAGGATTAGATTGGAAGCAATTTGGTGATATCTAATAAAATTTAAAATGAACATATCCCTGACCCTGCGGTTCTACTTCTTGGTATCCATCCTAAAGAAATATTTGCATATGTGTGTAAGGATGTACATGCAGTGTGGTGGAATTTGCAATGGTCACAGATTAGAAACAGCTTAAACATCACTTGAGGAATGGCAAAATGAATACAGTACATCCATACTAAGCAACTTTTAAAAAAGCTACATCTATATGTTTGAACATATTATACAGTGAAAAAAAGCAAGTTTTGGAACAATATGTATCAGTGTGATTTCTCCATAAATTATGTATTTTATAATATATATACACAGTAGAAATGTACACAACATAGACTCTTTCTCCCTATGTCTCTGTCTGTCTCTCACACACTCTTTCCATATACATGACATAGAAATTTCTGGAAGCATAAACAGCAGACCGAAAAAGTTGTTATTCTGGGAGGGGGCTGGGATGGTCTTGAAGGAGTGTGGATTGGTAAAAATGGATTTTTACCTTCACCTAGGTTGTGTGATTTTTTTTGCAACAAAATGTGCTTAAGTGTAATTAAAAGTAATACATATATATATATATATTTTTTTCTTTTTTTTGGAGATGGAGTTTTGCTCTGGTCATCCAGGCTGAGGTGCAAAGGCATGATCTCGGCTCACTGCAATCTCTGCCTCCCAAGTTCAAGCAATTCTCCTGCCTCAGGCTCCCAAGTAGATGGGATTATAGGCACGTGCCACCACGTCTGGCTAATTCTTGTATTTTTAGTAGAGACGGAGTTTCACCATGTTGGCCAGGCTGGTGTCGAACTCCTGACCTCAGGTGATCTGCCTGCCTCAGCCTCCCAAAGTGGTGGGATTACAGGTGTGAGCCACTGTGCCTGGCCAAAAGTAAAATATATTTTAAGTAAAAAAAAAGAAACAGAATGAAATAATTTAACACTTTAAGATAATATCAAAACTGATTATCAAATCTATTAAAATGTTATACAAAACAACAATTAAGACTGAAAGTTCAAAAATATTTGTACTGATTTTGTTAAAAGCATATGTGAATGTGTGCATATATGTATATATTTTAATATGTATCTAATTATATTTATATACATACTACATCTACCTATTATTTACCATATCTATCTATAAATACTATATATATCTATATACTACATGTATGTATACATACTTATAATAAAATGCATAAATGCTGCTTTGGCTAAATCATGGATAAATGTGTCTTTTTAAAAATCATTGTTCTTATTATTTATAATGGCAAATTTATCTCCTATATGATTGTGATTAATTTGGTAATTGAATACAATTTGCCTTTTAAATAATTCAATTAACTTTAGTAAATTAAAAAGTTTCCTGACATAGTTGCAAAATTAAGAAAAACCGAAAACACTGCTTTACAGTACGTAGCATCCCTTTAAATGAAACCCTTCCAAATGTGAAGACTGTGTTACGGTTTTATCAAATGAATAATCTTTGGGTAGAAAAATGGATCTAAATCATGATTTAAACTTTACAACCACTACAATCTTTCCATTTGAGCAAACTCCTGTTGGAAACTGAGATGGTAGGGGTGTTATCTCAGACCTCTGGGGATATCCCAGGAAACAAAAGCTGCTCTAAAGGAATTGTACAAGATTGACACCAACAGGAATTCCTTTCCAGACTCTGTGAGACTGTAGATTGGGTGTTTAGTTCCACTGAGAAAAGGAGAAGCCACTGGGCTTTCTATTTACTGGAAAACTAGTACTGAAGATCCTCAATGGTCTGTGCGTGCGTGGAAGTTGCCAGAGGTGATCAAATCTTCCCCTCACCCCGCAGGGAGCAGACTGCAATCATACACCTGCCGGTTAACAGATAAGCCCTCCATATGCGGAGGCACTCGCCCAGATGTGCAGAGGATCCGAGCCGGCCCAGGCCCTCCCCCATCCCCGCAGAACAAAGGGCGGTCATTTCCTGCTCCTCCCAGAGTCAGAGACATGCACACGCCTTCCATCACAATTAACTCAAGAATCTGAAACACAACACAAACCGACCCGCAACACGCTCAAAATCAATGCTGTCAATACCCAGAACGAGGACACCGAAAAAGCAACACAAAACAAACCTATTCAAAGAGTAAATACTCAAAGCAACAGGGCTCCAGTCAGACATACTACAAGGTCAACACATTCAAGACAAGTTCAAGTACGGAGTGCTTTATAAACAGAAGAGCTGACTGTTCTACCAGGGGTGGCAAAAGTAAATGCTTTCAGGGGCCAGGTAGTGGAAAGGTCTACAAGGTAATAGAGGGTGAACCTGTTATGAACTGGACCGTAGGTACCCCTGATAAAGGCTACAAATGCAATATTTCAAAATTTCAACTCCTGCTACATGATTCTTACACAGAGAGGTGACAATCAGACAGATAATAAAACAGAATTAAATATAGGTTTAGGGTGGATGAAATCTAAGGGTCAAAATCAGAAATGTTGCCAAAAAGTCCACATGGGATGAAAGGCAGGGCAGTGATCCTAGCTTTCATTGTTTGAAAAGATAGTGATCATTTGGTTTATATCTTCAAAGGCAATAACAAAACAAAAGCTAAAAGAAATAGCTTATTAAGCTCTAATATGAGGGATTCAGATTAGTCAAATTGGTTCTTGACATAAGTAACTATCGAGCTGGATTACAATAGGATTGCCACATTCCCTCAGATGGCTCAAAGTAAATGGAGCCTCTGAATACTGTATGTGTGGCCTTATTGTAAGGCAAGGGGTGGACCAAATGACCTCCCAACATCCTGATTTAAATATGTCTGTATAGTCCATTTCTGGTTATCCAGCACCAAAAAGGAGACAGTGACAAATCATCCTAAGCTGAAGATAATAAAAAGTTATATTTGCCTTTGGAATGTATTTTGGTACTCAAATTAGAATGTGTCTTTCTGATGCTCTGAGAATTCACAATGCTTCACAACAGCCACAAAGAAAGCCTGACCTGGAGCTGGGAGACTGCCCAATTTTGCCATCCTGTCTTCTGTGTAACTCTTGTTCTTTGCTGGGGGTGAGCAATAAATATCTTTCAGAATAACATCCAGCAGCCCAAGCTTTCTCAGACAGAGGCTGCCTGGCTCAACCCTGCCCTAGAAGAGACAGGGCTCTCTCTAAATGGCTGATTCCACATCAAGACCCAGGACAGTCTAGTTCTTGTTTCCAGAGGATGACTCCAAAGTCCTACAGGACCCATATAAACAGCAAGCTACACAAGGTTGAGACTTCTAAACCTTGCTGTCAGTGCAAATGATGGTCTAGCTTCACTGCCACAGAGTACACAAAGGCACATTTATTGAAAGAGAACGTGAAAAAGACTTCATTGAAGAGGAAGATGAAATGAATGTCCAACACTTGGAAAGAAAGAAACTGAAGGCTCAGGAGGTGCAGGAGCAATCCCCTGCACATCAAAGGACTGGCAGGATAAAGACCTGCACACAGAGCCCACATTTACACACAGGCTCAGGGAATTGACCTCAGCGAGTGGGCCCATGGGGGCACATATCACTCCGTTTGACCTGGAAAGGACAGGCAAACTGAAAATCCTGCTACCAAACAGCTCTGCTTCTTCCCAAATAGACCCAGGCCAGCACCAGCCCTGGGGCCAAGACCTTCTCTGCTAGTTCTGTTCTTCGCAGCTGAAAGATGAATCATGAGGAGAGCAATGCAACCTGTGCCTACTATTTCAGCATGCCTTTCAGAGAGATGCTGTGGAAAGGGGAAAATGATAGCAAAAATAATGAAGTATGCTGTAAGAGGCTCTTTGCATCCTCCTTTAGGGGGTGTGCTTGGCTCTTCGCACCCTTTCTTTCCTTCCATCTGGAACCATGGGAAAAGAGTGCAACAGAGCAGGGGGGACCCAATGGGTCTCCTGCAATAGCCAGGGGAGAAGGAGGGAAAGCCAGACCATAAGAAGCAGCGTTGGCTGCTCAGTGTAGGGGCAGGGGCTGGGAGAGGGGTGCAAGGTACTGAAATCAGAGACAGCTTCCCAGTGGAGACAGGGAGAGGCTTTCCATGCTCTGGGATCTGGCTAGCTCCTTCCACATGTCCAGGTCTCAGAAGGAGAAGAAAATAGGGTGAAGACACTTTCTGTTCATATCTCAGGTCTTACTTTTTTCCATATTAACTTGTGGGAATACAAGAGTATACCATCTTCCAAGATGAAAGGAGGGCATAATAGTTGCAACTTGGGGGGCGAGAAGGAGGAGAGAAGGACGGTTGCCCTGCTTTTCTCTGTCCTTTTTCAGTCCCCAGGGTCTATCAGGGGAGGCCAGGGTCGCCAAGTAGGAGGCAGGGCAACCATCCAAACAGAACGTCTCAGAGATGCATCAAAGTCCTCTAACCAGAGATTCTGGCAGAGTGGCACAAGGTTCTGGGAGTCAGGTTGGGCATGGACTTAGTGAGGAGGGTGTCTCCCTGATTCAGAGAGCAACTGGACAGTCACAGAACTGGACACAGGCAAGGCTGATTGACTGCAAATCTGCTCAGGTCACCCAAGGTAAAAAGAGTCATTACAATGATTCCATTTCTCCTTTTCTGTCATATTCAGCTCTTTAGTTTTTTCCCTCTAAAAGCCCAGAACCGTACTGTCCAATTCAAAAGTGACTATTTTTAATTAAAATAAAAGAAAATTTAAAAATTCAGTTCATTGGTCACACTAGCTACCATTTCACATACTCAGTAGCTACATGTGGCTGGTGGATTCCATACTGGACAGCATCAACACAGAACATTTACATCATCACAGAAAGTGCTTCTGGACAGCATACCAATCTAGATCTAGGAGGCCTAGAATTGAGTAACTCTACTCTTTGCAGGGTAGAAGAAATGAACAGACAAAATAAAAACTGTACTTTACAAAGAATCTTTTCTATACATCTCACCACTAACCCTCATGACTACCTTATAGATTTCAATATGCCCATTTTATTTAGATGAGGAAAGTGGGTCTGTGTAAAGTAAATTGCATAAGGTTTATAAATACTGGGTTGGCTACGGTTAGAATTAAAACCAGGTCTTCCAATTCCAAGGTCAAAGCTTTCTACTGTTACATGCAATTGCTGCAAATAATGTTACCCGCCAGTTACTTTAGTGCTACCAAAAAAGCTCGGGCCTCCCAGAATGAGGTCGACAGGCCCCTGTAGTGTTTTTATTGATTGACTGATTTTTGAAGTGATAACGAAACTTTGTACAGTGCTGTTTGGCAGCTGTAGAGTTAGGAAGCCTTGGGGTTCAGATCCCGACTCATCTACTTACTATTTACTTAGCAGAGAGCAAGCTGCTTACTGTCTCTGAACCCCACCTTCCTTTTTCTCTCAATGAGGATGACAATACATTTACTTCATAGTGCTGTTGGGGATGAAATAAAATGAGGGATGTGAAATGAGATGATGCATAGTGCCTGGCACATATCAGTGCTCGATGCACAATCTTTTTTTTTTTTTTTTAGACGGAGTCTTGCTCTATCGCCCAGGCTGGAGTGCAGTGGTGCCGTCTCAGCTCACTGCAACCTCTGCCTCCTGGGTTCAAGCAATTCTTGTGCCTCAGTCACCTGAATAGCTGGGATTACAGGCGTGTGTCACCATGCCCAGCTAATTTTTGTATTTTCAGTAGAGACGGGATTTCACCATGTTGGCCAGGCTGGTCTTGAACTCCTGACCTCAAGTGATTCACTCATCTTGGCCTCCTAAAGTGTTGAGATTACAGGCGTGAGCCACTGCACCCTCAGTGCACAGTAATTGTCAATGGTGATTGGCAGAAATTTACAATGCACTGTCACATGCAATAGCCTATGAAGGCTTCAAGACAACAAGCCATTACAGTTATTCCCCGTTTTACAGAGGATATCTCTGAATCTCAGTGAGTAAGAGACTGAAGGTCATACAACTAGAACGTTTACATCTTAGGGCATGAACTCAGGATTCCTAGTCTTATGCTTTTTTTGCAACCCAATGTTGGTTTTCAGGAGAGAATGGAGCCGTGGGCACCAAGGCATGTGCAGCAGAGGTTTAGCTGTCCCTCTTAATTTCCATCTGCCCCCCTCTTTGAAATGGTTAATTAATGTTTTCTTAGTCTTACGTAAAGTGCTGTGCAAAGGCAGCTTTGAGCATCCCCTTCTATCATAATTGTCACCCTTAAGGCCTTCCTGTACAGAGATCCTACAGCCCCACTGGTAAAGAAGTAATACCTGCATAATCAAGTAGGCTTAAATATGAAGAGAAGAGAGTGCCTTAAAGCAGAGCATTCCAGTTTTCTCCCTGAAAAGCCTGTGGATCAAACACCCTTCTTCCAAACTTCCTTCCATCCTGACTCACTGCAGTAGCAAAAGGCGAGGCCACAGCATCCCAGAACCCCAGCTGAGCCCAGCAGACGACCACAGACCTACGAGAATGTATGTTGTTGCAAGTCACAGGGATTTGGAGTTGTCGCACAGCCTTATTACAGCAAAAGCTGAGGGTGGGAGGCACTTACCCCGCCACGACGATCTCAAAGTCCCCATCATGGTCCACATCAGTAACTGCCACACCATAGTTGAGCTGGGTGGGATTACTGTCATAGTCAGGGGGCAGAACTGAGTTGGTGACTGCAGTGAACATGGGTTCAGCCCGCTGGGACCCCTCAGTGATAGGCAGAAACCAGAGCAGCAGCAGGAACATCCTGGACATCTGAAACCAAAAGTGACAAACGTTACTGAAAGAACCTGTAACCAAAGCAACCCCAGAACATTAAAGTCCTGGGTAGGCCCAGAGTGCCTTTCTCTCCTATTCATGGAGAGCTTGGCAGTGCCTAGGCTGCTACTTTTCCACAAACCCTGCCCTACCCTGCCCACCCTCCTTGAAACTGCAACCTGCCTCCATCATGGCTGATCGCCCTTAGCCTGCTCTGCTTTTTCTTTTTCTATGGCACCTATCATTGTATGACGTATGGTGTAATTTACTTATTATTACACTTATAATTTATTGTGTGCCTCCCTCTGCTAGAGTGTAAGCTCCACTTGGGCAAGGATCTCTGTTTTATTCACTGATATGCAGCAAGCCAAGGGTAGTTCACATAATAGGCACTTCTTTCCTTCATTTATTTCATATTTGTGGAAGGAAGGAAATGAGGGAGGAAGGGAGGGAGATGGGGAGGGAAAGGTATAAATACAAAGGCATTTCCCACACTCTGGGAGAAAGACTGGGAGAATGAAGAACATAACAGCTCTCAAACAATGCAGAGTTTGGGTGAGACCCTCATGAGTATCCAGACCTAGAACAATAGTAGATGCAATGAAAGGCTGTTCTTCTGTGGTACGTACTCCAGAGGTAGCCAGGGGGAATATGCGACCTGGCAGGTTCCTCAAGCCAAGATCCCTCCCTAGGGCAGCTGGCCATCACCTCCAGACCAAGAAGCAGTCAGTTAGGAAAGGCGTTCCAGCAGGATCTGGCGGGTAGCACATCATTCACTTGGAGAAATTAAACCACTGCGTGCGTGTTTCATTATAAATTAATTATGTATAATGCATTGTATAATTCATTATTATATCTCTAACATAACTCGGGGTGTTGCCAAGTAGCCTGGTGCCATGGGAGCCAGTGGCACACACCCAGGAGACAGATGAAAATGGCCAAGGAGGTGGAGGGACTCCACCTCCCTTGAGTGAAAGTAAGGGAGACACTTGGAACGCTGTAGATGGCACCACCCTGAGACTCTCTCCGCAGGCCTAGAATCAGCACTCATGGAATGTTTTAAAGGCTCTGCTGGAAGGAGGCCCACAAAGGCTGCATGGGTCCAGTCCCAGCAGGCAAAGCGATACTTTCCTGCCTTCAGAAGGTAGCAGACCTATTCTAGATGGAACTTTTCCTGCTGGCTTGTCAGTGCATCTGGCAGCCAAGAGCAAGGCTGAGTGAGGCTGATGTCTTAATGAAGGGAAGAGCAAGGAAGATCTGAAGACTGTCTCCCCATATGGAGACAGATGCTCCTGCCAGCAAATGAGCTTGCTGTTCAAGGACCCAGAGACCAAAATGAAGGGCCTGGGCACTGCCTTCAGAGTCAGACGTGATTCAGGAGCCTCTTGAATGCTTTGCTGGAGAGGCTGGGGAGTGACACAGGGGCAAGGCTCCAATTGCAGGGCAAAAACTGGGAAGGAGGTTCTTGTAGTGTGTTCAAAGGGCACATGTGGGGTGTGGCACTACCAAACTGAGGTCATTCCAAATTACAGAGACGTCTGAACGAGACAGCATCTTCTGCTGGGTTTTCTAATCACTAAAGACAAATGCATCATGAATCACTAGAAGAGCTTTGCAACTTGGCAGGAACTTTGATTGGATAAAGGAAACTCATAATTGGATTAATGAGCAGCTGGGTGGGGATGGGGGAGGAAATGAGAAACTAAAGAGTATTTAATAACCAGTGTCGACATGCCGAAATGTAGCATGGATCTGAAGGTCATTGGACTTTTCAACGGATGACCTCTATTGTAGTGAATGGCAAAGGAGTTTCAATTTGAGGGCCAAATCCAATTGACTGGCAGTGGCTGGAAAGAGTGCTGTGATCAGCTTACAACATCAGCAATGGGCATGGAAGAGAAAAGTGGCATCCGACATGTGTTTTAGAAGCTAGTTAGTTCCTCCCAGGCACCACACCTGCAATTTGGGTCATGGCCACTAGTGAGGCTGGTCCCATTGGGGTAATATGAGCCTAAAAGTTCTAATCATTAGAACCTTTCTAATGAAGGCCCTGAGAGTCAAGAACCATGATCTAGTCTCTTTAGTTTTACCTTTTCTTTTAATGAAAAGGAGAGATACGAAAGAAGTAGCTGCTCTGTGTTATCCGTTTCCAGATAAATAACTTAAAGCAAGATGAGAAATAAATAATGCACCCACTGGCTGACCTCTATTTTGCCTGGGTGACCTTAAACAAGTCACAACCTCTTTGGGTCTCAGTTTTCTTCTCCAAAATGAAGGTTTGGAGTTCTCTAAAGGTCCTTTCCGGCTCTAAAATTCTATGATGAATTAAAGGATTTTTTTTTAGATGCAGACCTTCAGCAGTTTTTTCCCTCCTGAGTTGCTTCTATAAACTTCAGGCCAACCAATGTGATTTTCCTTTCTGAGGATATGAAACATATTTTGAACAAGACAAGCTTTTCAGCAGGGTTCTATAGTAGTTGCCTCACAAGGGCCAAGGCCAGAGAGGAGCAAGCCATCATGTGCATCCTGAACTCACCCAGCATGAGTAGAGCAGTGGTTGGCCTCCCCCCGAGACCAGGGAAAGAGTGGGGTGGGGAGAATAAGTCCTTTACATTTCATTGCTCTGCCACGCCAAACACACCCAATGCACCCACCGGGCTGCTCAGTACCAGTTTGAAAGTCAGGGATAAGCAGTGGGCTGTCTTGATGGTGTATTTTTTGGGCAATGGTTATGGTGAGGAAGCTTAGAAGACGGTCTGTAAATATAATATTTACCCTCTTTTTGGGGGGTTCAGATAAAGTAAATCATTTAAATGCTCTTCTCTACCCTGGCTGCTCAGAGCAGTCGGCAGACCAGCGCATCAGCGTCATTTAGGAGCTTGTTGGAAATGCAGAAACTTGGATCCCACTCCAGACTTAATAAATCAGAATCTGCATTTTAACAAGATTTCAGATTATTCCAATGCATGTTAAAATTTGAGAAACACTGCTCAATCTTGGCTATGCATTGGAATCATCTGGGGAGCTTTAAAAAAATTCTGATGCCTGACAATAGTTTCTTGGATAAGACAGCAAAAGCACAGGCAACAAAAGAAAAAATAGCTAAAACAGACTGCATCAAAATTAAAACTTTTGTACATCCAAGGACACTATCAAAAGAGTGAAAAGGGAACTCACAGAATGGGAGGAAATATTTGCAAATCATATATGTAACAAGGTATTAATATCCAGAATATATAAAGAACTACAACTCAACAACAAAAAAACTAAACAACTTGACTCACAACAAAGGACTTGAATAGACGTTTCTCCAAAGATATACAAATGCTCAATAAGTACATGAAACATCACTAATCATTAGGGATATGCAAATCAAAACCACAATGAGATACCATTTCACACCCATTAGAATGGCTATAATAAAAAACAAAAACAGAAAATAAGTGTTGGTGAGGATGTAGAGAAATTGGAATCCTTGTGCACTGCTGGTGGAAATGTAAAATAATGCAGCTGCTGTGAAAAACAGTATGGCAATTCCTCAAAAAATTCCAATTAGAATTGTCATATGATCTAGCAATTCCACTTGGGCATATACACGAAAGAACTGCAAAAAGAGACATGAACAGATATTTGTACACCCATGTTCATAAAAGTATTATTCACAATAGCCAAAAGGCAGAAGCAACCCAAGTGTCCGTCAACAGCTGAATGGATAAACAAAATGTGACCTATGCATACAATGAGTATTGTTCAGCTTTAAACATGGAGGAATTGCTTTTATATAGGAAGAAAGAAAAAATAAAAAATAAGTAAAAGGAAAGAAATTCTGACACACAGTACAAGGTGGGTAAATCTTGAAGACATTATGCTAAGTGAAATAAGCCAGTCGCAAAAGGACAAATACTGTATGTTCCACTTCTACAAGGTGTCCAGAGTAGTCAGATTCATAGAGGCAGAAAGCAGAATGGTGGTTGCCATGGAGTGGGTAGAGGGGAAATGGGAGTGTTTAGTGGATTATGGAGTTTCTTTTTGGGAATATGAAGAAGTTCTAAAGATAGATGGTGGTCATGGTTGTACAACAATGTTAATATGCATAACATCACTAAAGTATATACTTAAATATGGTTAAAATTGCAAATTTTATGTTCTGTGTATTGCATCACAATAAAAAAATACGAATGCTTGGGTCTCATCTCAAGATATTCTGACTTAACTGGCACAGGATGTGTAGTAAGGGCACCAAATTTTTGTTGCTGTTAATATATAATCATGGGATATCAGATTTTTAAAAGCTCCCACATGATTCTAATATGTTGCAAAATTTGATGAGCACTGTTCTATATCAGTGCTTCTCAAACTTTAATGTGTGTGTGAATCACCTGGTGGTCTTGTTAAAATGCAGATTCTGATTCAATAACTCTGCAGTGGAGTCCAAGATTCTATATTTCTAACAAGCTCCCAGGTGGTGGTGATGATGTCGGTCCATAAACTACACATCGAACAGCAAGGCTCCATACTGTAGCTCCCAGAGTCCTGAAACCAGGCTATATACTACAGTGAAGGTACAAGATTGGTTTAAGAACATTCTCCTCTGCCTCTGGATCTAAGGAGCTGAAATCAATCCTAGGTTATGCAATCTCCAGAGCTGCCCAGGCTCAGTTTATCTTTACACACTCAGAGCTGGCTGTCTTCAGCTCAGGATCAAAGTACCACAATTGACAAGAAGTGACAAAGAGGGATTCTGACTCTAATTTTTATGAAGAGGTGAGAAGGGGAAAGGGTTGATGCTGGAGAGAGGGTCAGGTCAAGGAGATGAAGGATAGCTCCCATCAAAGGGCAGAGCCTAGGAAGAAGGGATTCTGGGCAGGAATTTGCAGGCCAAGATAGAAACATATGCCCTTGTGTTCCCAGAAACCATCATAGTGCCTGATACCTAGCAGCTTCTCTGTTAATATGTGTTAAGTAAGCACGGGAATGAGTATGTCCAATTGATAACATGAATCAACAGAAACTGCTTGCAATTTGTCATAGTTGTTTAAAAACTGTTCTTCCTCTAAAGAAATGCTCCTCAAAAGGCAGTGTGCTTACCAATCACTTGAGGGTCATGTTGAAAATACAGATTCGGATTCGGTAGGTGTGGGGTGGCCCCTGAGAGCCTGCATTCCCAGGAAGCTGTCAGGTGATATGAGACTCTAGGCTGGCGGCTCTGAACCCTAGGTGCCCAACAGAACCACCTGGGGTGGAGGTGTTTAGAAATATGCCACCACCCAGGTCCCTTACCCAGCTTCTGATTGAACTGGTCTGAGGTGGGAGTTTGAGTGCTGTGTATTTTTAGAAGCTGCCCAGATCATATTAATGGACAGTCTGGGTTGAGAACCACTGCCCCAGCTTCGTGGTCCCCAGATGGGAAGCTGCAATCTGATTTGAAGTGAGAAATGTTTCTGCTACCAAAATTCATCATCGGCTGGTTGAAGTCTATAAAGAAAATCTATTTATCTAGGGAGTGTCAGAGGAGGAGGGGAGATATAGAGTTTTGGGGGAAAAGCAGAGCAGGATGACACTGCCTGAAGCAGAAGAGCAGCTGGCACCCGGAGTGACCTCGCATTTTGTGTGGCTGACTCAGGGAGCCTCTTGTCACACCACTGTGAACATCTGAATCCTTGGGGAGAACAGGTAGAAAGATTAAAAATAGAATGAAATGTAGTTTGAACTGAACTGTTTTGTTTTCTTGAATGCTTGGGTATCAAGCACCTACTATGGGAGTAGCACTGGGAGTAGCACTCCCCGGCAGGTGTAGCACTAGAGAAGTACATAGTACATGCTACTCCATGCAGAAATGCGGAAGGTCCTAGGAATGAAAAGATGAATAAAACCCAGCCTTTGCCTTCCTTGAAGGAGCTCTCCCAATAGTCAGTGGAGCAGCCATGTGATCTTAGGTGTAACACCCCGTGTAAGGGCAATGGGAGGCTATCCAGGTAAAGCAGCCCAGACGAGGCAAGGCTAAATATCAAAGGCAGAGGGGCACAGGGCCAGAGCGCAGGGTGCCTCGGTAAGGGATGTGAGCTTCTCCTGCAGGGAAGGTGTGTGGAGGGGGAAAAGAAGGGACTTCATAAAGGCCAGAGATGGGAAAACTTGTGTTTCAAGCTGTGAGAAGAATTGTTTTTTAATAGTAATTTATTTTCTGTTTTTTGAGACAGGGTCTCACTGTCAACCAGGCTGGAGTGCAGTAGCACGATCACAGCTCACTGCAGTCTCAAACTCCTGGGCTCAAGCAATTGTCTCACCTCAGCCTCTCAAGTAGCCTAGGACTCCAGTTGGGTGCTAACACTCCTGGCTATTTTTTTTTTTTTTTTGTGGAGATGGGGTCTTGCTATTGTTGCCCAGGCTGATCTCGAACTTCCTGGGCTCAAGCAATTCTCCCACACTGGCCTTCCAAAGTGCTGAGATTACAGGCGTGAGCCATCGTACCTGGCAATAATTTCTTAAAAATGCTCTATAAGCAAACTTTTTGAACAATTCCCAGCAAGGTGAAGAGACAGAGAGATAAAGAGAGAGGCCGGGCATGGTTGCTCATGCCTGGAATCCCAGCACTTTGGGAGGCCGAGGCAGGCGGATTGCTTGAGGTCAGGAGTTCAAGAGCAGCCTGGCCAACATGGTGAAACCCTGTCTCTACTAAAAATACAACAAAATTAGCTGGGTGTGGTAAGGGGCACCGCCTGTAATCCCAGCTACTCAGGAGGCTGAGGCAGGAGAATCGCTTGAACCCAGGAGGTGGAGGTTGCAGCAGTGAGCCAAGATCGTGCCACTGTACTCCAGTCTGGGTAACAGAGCAAGATGCTGTCTCAAAAAAGAAAAAAAAAAAAACAAGAGTGAGACCAACGTTTGGAGTTAGCAACCTGGCTTTGGATCTCAACCCTACCACAGCCTAGCTCATGACCTCGGACCTGTTCCTCGATCTTGTTGGTCTTTGGTGTCCTCATCTGTGCCATGGAGATCATATGACCGGCCACGGTTTCAAGGGTTAAGTCAGTGACAAGGAAGGCCTCTCCAGGGCCAGGCAGGTGGCAGCCAACTTGCATGTTCCCCTTCTTTGACGCAGAGAGCTGAAAGGTGAGATAGTCTTTAGACATTAGTTGTGGGTTCCATGTAGCCAAACTCAGTTTTCTGTGGCCTCAGGACTTTCCTGAATTGGGCCTGGAAACCGGTAACCAAGCAACCTGGATTCTCTGACGTGGGGTCAGGCAGCTGTGGGGAGAGGCCTCCAGGGCAATTTTCGGGGCAAGCAGTTCTTTCGCAACTATGGAAAGAGCCAAGGTCACACCCCAAGCTCTCACGAAAACAAGATGCCTAAATGTTTCCGATGTTGGGAACAAGCAGAGAAAACACAGCCTTTCAGACACTTGTAGGAGGGCTGAGACATGAAGGAGAGAGGCAGCCACAGGAACACTCTGCCTGGCACAGGCTGGGCCACCAGCTCCACAAAGACACCCACAAAAGAGCTCCTGGCACTCAAGCAACACTGGAGAAGAGCTAACAGGAGCTGCCCTGGGTCTTCACCTGCGACAACACTTCTTGCAGACCTTCGATGACCCTGGCATTGTGCTAGGTGCTAGGGTCACAGCAAGAAAACTGCTCACCATTTGCAGTACAGGGTGAGGGGTGCTGCGGAGGAGGGAGCACAGAGAGATCTAAGTTAGCTAGTAGGTGGAGCTGGGGAGCTCTTCCTAGAGGGAGGGGTTGTAGCTGGACTCAGAGGATGCCATGAAGTTAGGTGGGCAAGGAGAGGCAGGAGGAGGAGCAGGAAGGAAAGAAAAACAGAGAGAGCCGACTCTGCAAAGGTCAGGAGGACCCAGCCTTCACCCAATCTGTCCTTCCCTATCTACAGACCCCACCACCTGGCTTATAAGCTGGGAGGCAGCACCCATTTTCCCACACTGCGTGTTTCCAGTCAAAGGCCCTTCCATCAGACTAGAGCAGTGGTTCTCCACTACGGCGATTTTGCTGCTCTCTGGCCCCAGGGACATTTGGCAATATCTGGGGACACTTTTGGTTGTCACAGCCAGGGAAGAGGTGCTACTAGAATCTAGTGGGTAGAGGCACGGAATTCTGTTGATCATCTACAATGCACAGGACAGCCCCCACAATTATTCAGCCCAAAATGTCAACAGTGCTGAGATGGGGAAACCCTAGCTAGAGAGACATCCTGGGCCTCCCTCTTTACTCTGCTCCCTTCTCCCAAGGGAGGGAGTTTGAAAGAACTGGCCAGTTTGAAAGAACTGGGATTGAAGAGCCCTCTCTGGCCCTGCCTCCCTGCAGGGGCCACTCTGCCATGTGTGGAGCTTGGCCAGGCAGGCTCCACCCTGCCCCCACCCACAGGGAAGCCTGCAGTGGGCAGGGCTAAGGTGTCAGCAAGCCCCAGGGACCCCACACAGGAGCCTGGCCTGCCAGGCAGTTGCCTCTGGAATAAAGGCGGCATTTCCATCTCCACCTGCCTGAGCCCCACCTCTCTTGTCCTTTCTCTTAGCTGGCCCTGAATCTGAGTCGGGGAGTGGGACGCTATTCGCTGGGCCCCTTCAAACCCCAACACTGTCACTCAGGCTGGAAATCTGGCACCATCTCTGCTGCCTCTTCATTCTTCACACCCACTGGATCCCCGAGTCAATTGTGCTTCACAAATCTCTCTCAAAGCTGCTCAGTCTTTCCACCCCTCCTGTGGGGGATCTGCCCCTTTCTCCCTCACCTGAACAATAGCAATACCTGCTAACTGCTTCTGCCTCTCCTCTCCCCTCCTCCCACTTCCACATGCTGTCAGAGCTTCCTTCCTAAATCTCAGAATGGGTCGTGTGGATCTTCATATGGACTCTGTACACCAGGCACACAGAGAGGCACGTAATTGCAATTTTGCATAGCAAGTACTATACGAAGAATGGATAGTTAACAATAATAATACATATCTACCGCTGACCATGTGCCAGACACTACTCTAACCCTTCACATGAGTGACCCACTTAATCTGCATAGTAACCCTGTGAGAGAAGAACTATGACTGTCCCTATTTTACAGATAAGAAAACTAAGGCACAGAGAGGGTAAGTAACTTGCCCAAGGTCACACAGCTAGTACCTGGTGGACCCAGGATGTGTGTCCAAGCAAACGAGCTCCAGAATTCTTCAACACCATACTGAATAGTTTCTCTCATGATATCAAACTTGTCTTAACCAAGTGAGATGGGAGCACAGTGAAAGCAGCAACCATCTCTGCCTGGGGAAGCTGGGGAAGGCCTAAGAGAGACAATGCCAAGCAGCCCAGAGGAACAAGATGGAGAGAGTGTTCCAGGCTGAGAGGAGCAGGTGCATGGGAGATGCGCAGGTTTGTGTAGTGCAGTGAGGCTCTGCAGGGCAGACTCAGGGCAGGGGCAGGACACCTGGTGGGAAGGAGTGCAGCAAAGGAGGCTGGAAAAGATCTTGGAAGCCTCGTGAGTGACACAGGCCCATTGGGCCAGGGAATGCCATGGCTGGAGTGGTGTGTTAGAAGGAATTCTCTGTCAATACAGTGTGGAGAAGGTCATGAGAAAGCTGGGCTGGAAGCAAAGAAGCCAGTTAGGTGGCAAATACCGTGGCCCAAGTGAGCGAGAACACTAGAGGCCACCATTCACTCACTCATTCATTCATTCATTCACTCATTCATTCATTCATTCATTCATTTATTCATTCATTATTTCTTGTGCACCTACTCTGTGTCAGGTACTACTCTGGGCACTAGGAAAACAGCTGAGAACAAGATGAAGTTTTTGGTAATGTACGGCATTAGTATACATTCTAATGCTTCTATTTCTCTACCCTGTCCCCCACCCTTGTCCTCTGTATTGCCAGTCTAAGAGACAAACTCCAGACCTCTGCAACTCCCTACCCCGCAGAAGGTGCCATGTTTCATGCATTTTCCCCAGCATGAAGAAAATGTAAGAATTCCTCTTCCTCCCCTCTACCTGGAGACAGTTCTAGACACTGCCTGCAGCAGCACTCATAGACGAGAGACTTGGGCTTGCTCCAGAAAAAGGCAGACAAAACCTCAGGGGACCCAGCTGAGGAAGTGCCACAGAAGCCAGTGGGCTAATGAAATGGTGTTTCTGAAAGTGAGAGGACAAATGGAATCTCCTAGCCTTATGCAGAAGTCGCAGCAGGTTCTTAATAGGTACTATTAACTGCTCAGACTTCCCGTTCTGTAAAATGGGAAATAATGTTTATCGGGTTGTTGTGAGAATGAAATGAGATGGATGTGTGTTAAGTGCTGAGCGTAATGCCTGGCAGAGAGAAAGTCCACACGTGGTAGGTAACAGTACCAATAATCACACTATTACTACTAATGATAAATGTTTGTGGGATGCATGAATGCGTCTCAGGTGACAGAGTCCAGGCCTGCTTGGTGCTCCCCTTCCAGGAGTAGTTGCCAGATGTTGAATGGAATGCTCTGGACTGTAAGACTTTGAGGAATAGGTTTGCTTCTGTAACTAATTTGTCTAGGGGACCCTGATGGAGTTATTTGACTCCTTAAATACTGCTTCCTAAGCACAGAACCCCTTAGCATGCTATGCTATACACATTAATTCTTCAAACATTGAGAAGATGCCTATGGGCCAGGTTAGAAATGATGAAAAAGACATAGTCCCTGACCTCAAGGAGCTTACAGTCTATCAGGGGTAAGACACAAGTCAGTGGGATAAGCTCAGAGTAGAAACAGGTACAAAGTAGGCCGGGCACGGTGGCTCACGCCTGTAATCCCAGCACTTTGGGAAGCTGAATCAGACAGATCACCTGAGGTCGGGAGTTTGAGACCAGCCTGACCAACATGGAGAAACCCCAACTCTACTAAAAATACAAAATTAGCAAGGCATGGTGGTGCATGCCTCTAATCCCAGCAACTCGGGAAGCTGAGGCAGGAGAATCACTTGAGCCTGGGAGGCAGAGGTTGTAGTGAGCTGAGACCATGCCATTGCACTCCAGCCTGGGCAACAAGAGCAAAACTCCATCTAAAAAAAAAAAAAAAAAGAAAAGAAAAAAGAAAAAAAGAAACAGGTACAAAGCCTAGACATAGGCCATAGGAGGGTGGGATTAACTAGGGAGGTGGTGGGAAGGGCAGGCAGAAAAGACTCCCTGAAGACGGTGAATTGGATTGTAGATGGTGGAGACCTATGGATCAACAACATGCATGTGAGACAGCTTGGTACATGCTGTGGATGCATTTGTTGCTCCTGGAGTGCAATGTCTGGATTATGGGGTGGAGGGAGAGAGAAGAGGGGACAGTGGGGACGGGGTGGAGACGCAGTCTTGTGTGGGGCAGCAGCTGGGACCTGGAGAGCCTGCCATGCCACGGTAAGGAGCCTGGAGTCACAACATGTGGGAAGTTTTGAAGTCGGGCAGAGACAGGATCAGACTTGCATTTTTGAAAGGGCATTTTAGACTTCAAGCAGCAGTGTGCAGGATGGATAGACCGTGTTTCTGAAGAGTGAGTGAGAGTATCACAGAGAGGATCTGAACATCCTGGGGCAGGGGTTGGGTGGGGCACTGGATGACCTCCGAAATCCTTTTCCAGGCCTAATAGTTTATGGGTCAAGTTTTTCCCTAAATAATTTAAAATGCATTCATGGACCCTGCTATTTAAAAGCATCCTCCCAGATATCCTTTTGTGATTTACTTCCTAGTTTGTCTCCAGTGGAAGTCCAAATTTCCATGTAGTCTATCAGCTTCAAGCAAAGTAAACCTGCACTGAGCTTCCCCGCAGCAGCCAGGTGGGAAGGGGGCAGGAAGGAGAGGGAGAACAGCAAAGGGAGGTAAAGAGGAAGAGAAACAGCCTTGCTCCAGGCTCAGAGCCAGCCACCATCTCATGGAGTGGGTCTTGTCTGGAGTCCTCAAGTGCTGCTTGATTAGGCGACCTTTGGAGGTTTACATAGTCCTCATGCCGGCTCTGGGAAGGAGCTAGATGGAAGGCAGGTTTGGAGATCCAATTGAATACCAAGGGTCACCCCTGCCCCAGAATGGCCACCAGCATTCACTTACTCATTTGTGCACCCACCAAGCACCTACTGAACCCCTCCGCATGCCAAGTGCCATGCTAGGCACTGAATTTGTGGCTGAGAACAAATGACAGTGTCTCCCTCATACTGTTTACAAGGCAGCATTTCTCCTTGAGGACTCTTATTTCCCCACCTGAAAAAGCCTCTTTGGATATACACAGCTTCTCAGATGAGAGGTGCATGATGATGATTTCTAAGAAAGAGCCTGTTCTTAGAGACTAGAGTGAAAGGGAATGTGCCACCCCTTAGAGGAAGAGACTGCGGGTGATGGAAAGAGCCTGCCACCCAGCTCCTCTGATTACAGTGACTGACCTCCAGAGGCTAAGGGACCTGTTTCAGGACAAGTAGAAGATTCATGGCAGGAATCTACACAGTGACACTTCCATGTGGGAAGGGAGGGATGTCACCTCAGTCCTCTCAGGGGAGCCTCAAGTGACTTCCTACCTCCGATCCTGAGCACAAGGAGGACAAGACCAGGGTCAGACCTCATGTGAAAAACACCAACTAAGGCTGTTCCCACCAATCCTACAAGAGTTCCTCTGCCCTTCTGGGAGGGGAACTCCAGCTCCCAGGCCTGTTCCCCTTCCTAAGAGCTGTGTTAAAATTTGTACAACATGATGCTTCCTTTAAGACAGGTCTATATCAATAGAGGTCGGGAATGCCAAAGCAGGAATCTCCACCGAGGTGGCTGCTCCCTAGGTAGGTGAAGGTTGATGTAAGGAAAGAAAGCAGTCCCTGCAGTCCCTCCTCAGGTCACCGGGACACTCCCAGAGCTCAGCAGTGATTCCCATGACCTTGTCACTGTACTTGTTGGGTGCAAACAAAGATAAGAGTAACTGGAAACAACAGAGAGGGTCATTTTACACTCTCTGCACTCTCAATTCTTCTGTAGCTAATTAAAGTAATATGTCAAAATGTCCCTTGGAAGAGCTGTTTAAGAATATGTCTGTTAAGTAAACAAGGCTTCACTAATTAATGACACGCCTTCCCATCCCTCATTGAAGTTCCTTGTAGAACTTCTGGGCCAGGAGGGTTGAGCAGGAAAGGATGGAGGAGTAGTCGCCATCTCCTTTTCTCAGAGGGAAAGGGAACATATCCAGCCTCTTGTCATTTGTGGAGCTATCAGTTTCTCCTCCGGATGTTGATCAGATTTCCTGGGCTGGAACCAGCTTACAGGGCCAGGGTACTGGAATTTTTCCAAGAAGTAAACGCTTTGCTTCTTACGAAGTCAACATGATTTCTTTCAAGGAAAATTTTTATTTTTTTAAGTGCCTAGGGTTTTTGAAGGGCAAATCTTTGGACCTTTCTCTAAAGAGAATGATTATTTATTATATATATATATATATATATATTTTGCTAAGACCACCTCCCCACCACACACACACACACACACACACACACACACACACACACACACACACTCTCTCACAGAGGCATGAGGGTGGGAGAATGATTTGTTCAATATTACACAATGAGTCAGTGGCATAGCCAGAAATACAACTTTCCAAACTCCCAATTCTTAATAATAGAAATATTAATATAGTCTCTATAATTTTCTGTTTATTTTTGTTTTCACAGCTCACATTTAATTTTCACAACAACTCTGGGGAAATCTGGGTAAAACGGTCTCAGGAGAGAGCAGATCTGAATTCCAGACCAGCTCTGCCACTTGCTTGCAGTGTGATCCTGGCTGGTTCCCTCTCCTCTCTGGATCTCAGTGCTGTCAGCTGTGAAATGGGGGAATTGGAGGAGAATACTTCCAAAATCCCTCCCACCTCTAATGTGCTGTGATTCTGTACTGCGAGGCTCCAGTCCTGGGTTTCTCAATCTTGGTGTCAATGACATTTGGGGCCAGATAATTCCTTGTCATGAGGCGTGTTCTGTGCACTGTATGATGTTCAGCAGCATCCCTGGCCTCTACCTAGTGAATACGAGTAGCACCCCATTCCCCAGTTGTAACAAGAAAAAACGTCTACAGACATTGCCAAATATCTGGGAGGGGGAACAAAATAACCCCTGTAGTCACCATTCAAGGACTTCGATAAGGTCAAAATCATGAGTGGTTCACTGGAAAAAAGGTCTTCCTCTCCCTTCCTTTTCCCCAACCCTTTCACACCTTTCTGCACGCTTTTCAAAGACAACCTCTCAGTCCTTTGCTATCTCTCATTTCTTAAATGCCCTAAGTGGTCCAGGGTGTGTTTGGTGTGATAATGAACCAATTGATTTCATACTTTCTCCTAAGGAAAGTTCACAGGTTTATGTCCCCTAAGCAACCAGCCAGGCTCTCCAGAAATCCCTAGCAGAGCCCAGGCTGGCCTGGAAGCCTGTATCTGCAGCCTGCAGGAGGCTCGGTGAGCATGAATTTGTCAGCACTCTTAAATCACTGGGCTCCGAGGAAGGCTTCTCCCAGCAGAAAGATCCTTCCTTAGGAATCAATAGCTCAGGGCCCTCCATCACATTCAAAATTATCCTGGGACCTGTAAAATTTCTTTTTCCCAAGCATGGCAGAACCCCAAAGTGAAAACCCTGAGGTGGGGGAGGGAAAGAGGCAAGGAGGGAGCCCTGCGAAGAAGGCCTTGCCCATCAGCCCAGATGTTGCTGTGAGCAGAGGCTGATGTGCAAACCTGGGCACTCAGGCTCACTCTCTGGGAAAAAGAAGACTCCGGGGGTTCCCAGTGATTCAGCAATAATATCGCCTTCCAACTGAATACCTCTTTACCTCTAACCAAGGGCAGAGGAATACTAAAGACTGTCTCCCTCCAGCTTCGCTCCCCTACCCTCATCACACAGTTGTCAGCCTCATCATTTAGCAGAGAAGGAAACTGAGGCTTGCAGAGGTTAAGTGGTTTGTTTAAGGTCTCTAAGCCAGCAAGCACAGACCAGATTCTAAGCCTGTGTCCTTACCATTACAATGAGAGGGGAACGGGTCAGTCATCCGGTGGGGCTCATAAAAGCCCCACTGGACAACTTCCTGTTTCTCATAGTCTAATGCCACTTCTCAAGCTCTCTACCCACTCCCGCATTCAAACAAAAGTCCAGAGAGCTTATGCTATAACCACAATTTATGTAAGTATATTCCTCTGGTCTTATCCAGAACTAGAGCAAGTCTTGAGAATGCAGGCTCATTTCACCAGGTAAAGCTAGGAGCTGGTGAGATCTCAAGCACAGCCTCTTAAGACTCCAGTTTAAAGAGAGGGGCTTTTGCTCTCAGGTAGTCCATGTGATCCTGCCACCTCCCTCCTCCCGCTGAAGATGAAGCCCAACTTCATCTTCTGTGAGCATGAGGGAGAGGAGGGGACTCAAGCATCTTCCCTGGCAACAAGCATCCCTTTCGTGAGCCTTAGGGAGAGAAGAGGATTCCGCCTCTCAGAATTCTGGCTTGGCAGCAGTGGGTTTCTTATGAGGGTAGGCCGCCAAGTCTGCTGAGGCTCCAAGGAGAACCAGGAGGAAGTCCATTCAGTGTGCAAAGAAGCCAGGTGGGGAGACAAGAACAAAGGGGGCAGCCCACACGCCACTCAGCAAACCTCTTTCCCAGAGCCCAGCTCAGATGTCAACAGCAGGCTCTCGGAACAGAAGAAAGGGCAATGGAAATGGTAGTATCTTGCAGGTCACCCAAGAAGCCCAAACATAAGGATTTTGCAAAAATAGAATATCCTAGCACTCTGACCTTGAGCTAGGAGCAGCAAGGGTGGGGGAAATAGGCAAATACTCTTTGGAAACTCTCCAATCCATCTAGAATGAATGTGGGAGGTCTCACCAGCAATGGTGCGACTGCAAGACAGAGAAACCCCACGCCAGCATTCCTTGGTGCTCCAGACCTGGGTTCCAAGACCACAGTGGGGGACTCAGCATTTCTGACTCCAAATGCACAGACAGAAACCTGGACTTGCATGGCTTTTGCTTAAAACACCACTTGGAATAATGAGACGAGATTGTAGAGGGAGGGAAAGAATAATTAGGACTTTCTATGACCTGTGTATGTCCATGACAAGAACTGTATTTTCTCCTCACCTTTTCACTCTGAAAAACAGATTCAAAGAGAATCTCCCCAACTGTATGGGATGTATTCATTTACCAAAGCCTGGTCAGTGAATAACTATGAGTGACTACTGTACAGAGAAAGTATGTCCATCTTTATAGTGAAGAGGAAGCAGGCCACTGGAGTGGAAACAGCTCTGAATCGAGCACTGGGAATCCTAGGACCTAGTTCCATGTCTTCCACCAAATAGTCATGTGACCTTGGCTTTATCCAGCTTCAGTTTTCTCATCTGTGAATTAAATGCATGTGAGCGTTGGGATGGGATGGGGTTGGATGAGATGCTCTCCAAGTCTCCTTGCTTCTGGCTCTCATGTTCTGGAACTCCATGAACCCTTAAAGAGTTCAAATAACACAGCGGCTCCAAGCACAAAGGAATGATCCCCGAGAGAGGGTGGGGCTGTGTACCAGCTCTGTCTCCTTGGAACGTTGTGCTTGCACCTGCCCCATTGCACCTGAGGTCACAGGACCACCTGAAGTCCAGGAAGCATGTGGTAGAAGGATTCCAATTACGATGGTGGTGGTTGAAGGCTGTAGGCTGAGCTGCCTTAAAGCATTAAGTTGCTACAGCCAGTGAAGGGCAAGAAGTGAGAAAGTCAGTGGTCCTGAGCTAGGTACCTTTGGCGCCCCCTACTGGACACCAAGGAGTCTGCTCCACCTTTATGCTTCTACCGCCTCAGCATCGGAAGCAAGGGAGCGCTTGAGCATGGGAGGCTGTCAAAACCTGTTTAATAGGACTGCCTTCCTGGTTGGTGGTATTCTTTCTAAAAGAGTCTATTTCACTCCCTAGAATTACACAGGCAATTGGTCCACACATTCACAGGGGCACCCCTGTGCAGCCATAGGACGTCTTAACCAAACATCAAGGTGCCAAGGAATAAACACCAGGATTCAGAATACCAGGTGCTGCCCAGATGGAGAAGGGAAGAAAGAGCAACAAGCAGGTATTTCGCTGCACAATTCCCCAGTGGAGAGAAGGTCTTGGGAAATGCAGCAGAAAAATGTTGACTGCAGGCAGACAACGATGGAGCTGGGGGTTGGGATATGGATTGATAGCCCCCATAAAATATCTCCAGGCTGAAGCAGGTACCCTAGGAGTTTGAACATCCACCCACATTCAGGGGTGGGATAAGGTGGAGGATTCAGCCCCAAATGAGCAGCCACAAAGCAGGTTTCCCCGACTCCCCACACACAGTTTTCACCTTCTCCAGAGTCCATTAGTGCCCACCGGAAAGTGGAATGTTCTAATTGTGGTCCTCTGTGTCATCATCAAGACCCTCAACTCTCTTCATTACCTCTTAAATTGACTTTAGGACCTACTGCCAGAAGGATGTTCTTAACCAAGTCAGAGAGAGAGAGAGAGAGAGAGAGAGAGAGAGAGACAACATTTTCTCAAGAACCATGCTGGAACAGCCACCATGTTCCCACTTTTCCAGCCTCCACCTCTCCCCCATGGCTGAGGGTGAGGTACTGTGTGACTCTCTCAATGAGCTCTAATTCAGTCTTGGACATCTCCAGCCCCAAGTCATCTGGGTTCCAAATTTCTGTCAATCGCTTATCTCTTCCCACATGAGTTCTCCCCTGACTCAAGACAACACTATAGAACTGTCCCCTGTCCTGGAACCCTCTTCCCTTCTTTTCCACCTGGCTTCACGTGGAAAGTCCTGCACCCATCCGAGAAGATATCTCAAGTACGACTCAAGAATGTGTCCTGTCAGGAGAACTGAAGCATCTCCTAGATGTGCAGAAGCCACACTAGGTGCACCCACCACCATCACCAGCAGCAGCGGCAGCAGCAGCAGCAATATTCATTAGTCATTCCCGGAGGAAGCCCCCCCAGGCTCTCAACCCTAGGAGAATTTCCCCTCCACTCTGGGAGGCTTCCATCCAGGCTGGTATGACTTTGGATTCTTGAGTTGCTTTCTGCAGAAGCGGGACTAACCAGGGCTCCCAACTACTGTACTGCAAAGAAGCGCGCTGCATTGCTGGGCATGCCCCCAAGCCCGGCCTGGCTGCCCCATCAAAGCCTCCAAGTGCCCCCACGGGGTCGAGGAGGACTCACGGTTTCCCTGGAATGCCTGAAGCTGGCTTGCCTGAGGCAGCCTGAAGGGAAGACCACACCTCGTCCAGCATAAGGCGGCTAGCAGCTACGCCGCGCGCGGGGCTGGCTCCCGGAGCTCTCTGCCACCCAGCGCTGTGCCCGGGAACTGGGCTTCCCAGGGGAGGAAGAGTCCAGCCCCCGGGGCTCTTCCCCAGCCTAGAAGCGTAGGCACTCGGCCGAGGCCAGTGGCTTCCCCGGCCCGGATCTCAGCCTGGCTGACTGGGAGACTCTCCCGATACCCTGGCACGTCCCTCCTCACCCGCTCCGCCCCCTCCCGGCCCCGGAGGCCCCCTCCCCTGACAGCTGACCTCCAGCGCGCCCCCAACACCTTCTCTGTCAGCTGCGGGCTCTTGCCCCCACACCTCGGCTCCCACCTCTCCGCCACCTCCAACCCGGCCCCCGCCTCGCCCCCCAGCCCGCAGGGGAGGCTCCGCGCGCCAATCGAGTCCAGCGCCTCCCAGCAAGTTAGGAGCGAAGCCGCCGCCTTCGCGATCCCCGTCTTCCCCGGTTCCCGGGCGGCGTCCCCGCCATCCTCGCGGGCGGATCCGGGGGGCACGCAGAGCTGGAGAAACTTTCCCTGCCGGAGGGTGGGGGGCACCGGTGCGGGTACTCACGCCGGGGTCAGCGCTCGGAGCCATCCTCCCGCTCTCGGCCCCGCCGCCTGGGGGCGTGGGAAGCGGGCGCTCGCTGCCGCCTTTGCCGCCGGCGCCGCCGCCTGCTAGCTCCCAGCCCCGGTCCCGGGCTGGCCTCGAGCCTCCCGCCCCGACGCCGCGCGCTCGCTTTATACAACTCCACTCGAGCGCGCCCGGGCTTATGTAAAGGCTGGCGGAGGCCCGCAGCCAATGGCGCGGCAGCTGGAGCCGGGGGCCCGGGTTGGGGGGCGCCCGTGCGGCCAATCGCGGCCCAGGGAGCCCGGGGAGCCGGGCGAGGGGAGGGAGCGCCTCCCCGCGCTGATTTAGGAGCCGGGATTGCGGTGGTAGCAGCCGGCAGCCAGGCTGGCCCGGCGCGGCGCGGCGGGCACTGGGGTGGGCGGCGGCGCAGGCGGCGGCGAGGGCGGGCGCCCCCCCGCGCCCCGCCACTGCGTCGCGTAACCTTCAGGAGGCAGCGGGGCCTGGCGAGGAGGGGAGAGGGCGCCTGGCTGGGCACTGGGGGCCCCGGGCAGGAGGGAAGCGGGGGTCCCTGGGGAGGCCTCACAGGGAAGGAATGCGAAGGGGGAGGGGAGAGCGGCGAGCCCCAGGACCTCGCGGCCACGCTTGCGCTCAGGACCAAGGGTGGCGGCGAGAGCGGCGTCGCTGCCTTCCCGTTTCTCCCCCAGGATAGCGATCTGGCGTCGCCGGGCCGGGCCATAGCGGCCGCGCGAGCCGCGCTGATGGCGAGATTTCGACTTCGGATCTAGCGCGGAGCCGATCTTTATCCAGCCTAGGGACGTGTCCAAGCACCTCCCGGGGACTGCTGAGTATGGAGAGCAGGGCTCCGCGACGGACCCCGCAGGCGGGGAGCGGGCGAGCGCAGCTCCGAGATCAGGCGCGCAGAGGCCCAGGCGGCTGCCGGCAGTGCCGCTTCCACCCCACCCCCTGTCCCCACGGGCAGTGCCCCCACCCCGTCCCACCTAGTCCCCACCCCAGCAGTGGCCGGGTCGGGCCTGGCCCTCCTGCTCCTGCTGCCTGCGTCCTACTAGCCTCCCTCACCGCTTTGATCACAGGTACTGCTCCCCTCTCTTCGCCCCTAACCCGCTGCCGTGGGAGGGGGGAGGTAGCTTCTGCCTCTCTGGACCAGGGGAATGGGGATGCTAAGCGCCAGAAAAACACACTTGATCAGCTATACTCAAAATACCCCTGTCCAGGCAGGAAACTGGCCTTGGTGGGTCACACTCTGAAGGCAAATCCTTTATTTTACGCCTAGAATAGAGCCTGGCACATAGTAGGCGCTCAGTGTTTACTGAATGAATTCGGAGTTTCCATTAGTGAGGTCTTTGGGTTTCTGAAAGCTGGGTAAAGCATCGGAGAGGGAAGGAGCTAGGACTGTTTTCCCATCTGTTGACGCTTTTGTGACCATCACCCACTAGTCTGGCTTCTGGGCCCTTGACTCTTAAAATGATTTAAATGTGTTCTTTTATAGAGGGCCAGTCAGCCAGTCCCTGGCCCCTGTTATCCCTGGATTTTGAGCAGAACTACCAGGACCTACTCTGGGCTCTGTTTTCAGGTCTCTGTGATCTTCCTCTGAAAAGAAAGAGCTAGGCATAGACAAACTTTCTGGCTTTTTGAACCCCCATCAAGCCTTTAAGGGTTGTGGGCGCCTTTGAAAATCTGGCAAAAATTACTAAATCATTTTTGCAGAAAAATATACAAACACACACATTTACACACACACACACACACACACACACACACACACACACACACCCCTTGAGTATACTTTCAGGATCATTAGGAACCCTGAGTCTCTTAGGGCTCTGTCCAATGTCAACCTGTTTCTTCAGGGGTCTAGGACAGTAGTTTATAATCACGCTCCTTTTGGGGATCACAGACCCTTTAGAACCTTTCAAGAATCTCATAAATGTTATGGATCTGTTTCCTATAAAAATGCTTACTCACATACAGACATGTTGACATGCAACTTTAGGAGGGTTCATGGATCATTAAAACTTAATCTAGGGCCCTGATTAAGAACCTTCATCTATTGGCAAATAGACTCTGCTCCAAGGCCGTATCTGATCCCCAGCTCTCTGCATAAGGAGTCCAGTTGGTTCTGCACCCTGCTGGAGAATGCCACTACCTTGTTCTGAGGCCATCTGAGTCATCTGGCCAAGGCTCTGGCACCTGAGAGGCTATCTCCACACTTTCTCTGCATCTTGGTCCCTGCCACCCTCTTAATGTGGAAATAAGTTGCAGGTTGTCATATTCTGTCTGATCTATGAGCATTCCTTAGCCAGAAACTCCAACTCAGGGAGACAGCAAGTGACTGGTAATTAACCAGTTTCACTCAATCCCAAGCATCTGAGCACACCTTTCTTGGTTTTTGTTCTCACCTCTCTCTCCGCCGGCAAAGCTGTGCACAGCAGCCCCAGCTGTAGCGCCTCACCTCACCCAGACCCGACAGATTTAGTAACCAGCATGGTAATTATCAGCATTAGCCAACCAGATGTGAATAGATGCTCTGTGCAAAATAACTCTATAATAATCTCACACTTTCCTGCAGCTAGCCAGGTAAGGTTACAACAGACCAAAGGTGCTAGGGAAGGACAGAAAAATGCAGGAAATGATGGAGATGTTCCAGCCAGGAAGTGCTCCAGGGAATACAATCTGGCTTTAGCACTTGAACTTGTGAGGGTTGAGCCCAGTGGGCCAGGAACTCCTGGCTGGAAAATATCTCATTTCTCTGATGTCCTCTATGTCCATTTGCTCAGTTCATGTCAATGTCTGTTCAGAGCTCCAGCCCTGCCACCCTCCCTATCCCATGGTAGACCTCTTGTCCTCCCACATTGCCCAGACACACCCAGCTTTCTTGAGGCACATGCACACAGTTATAAGACTGAACTGTGCCTCTCCGGACCAAATTCACATAATGAAGCCCCAACCCCTAATGTGACGGCATTTGGAGATAAGGCCTTTAAAGGGACAATTAAGGCAAAATGAGGTCATAAGGGTGGACCCTAATTCAATAGGACTAGTGTCCTCATACGAAGAGAAAGAGACATCAGAGATCCCCCATTTCTCTCTGTATGTCCTCAGGAGAAAGCCTGCGTAAGTAACAGAAGGAGGCCATCTGCAAGCCAGGAGCAGGGCCTCTGAAGAAACCAGACCTGCCAGCACCTTGATCTGGGACTTCCAGGCTCCAGAACTGTGAGAACATTAACTTCTGTGGTTAAGCTCCACATCTGTGGTATTGGCTGTGGCAGCCTGAGCTGACTAATAAACACATTTTCAGCACATCCTTACCCCAAGAATCTTGTTCAGGCTCCGGTCCTTTGATCCCAGTGAAGTTGTTTTTCTTCAGAGTGTTCCCCCACAAACTTCTTCATTCTTACCTAGGAAACATGCTTAAAGTGTTTTCTCGTCCGCTCATATCCAAACCAAGACTTCCCTCCTGAACCACCTTCCAAAACTGCCCTGGCCAGCAGTTTTCAGCTCTCCTGCAGGTCTACACCATCTTATCACCTGTATGCACATTTGCTTTTTTCTCTGATTGTTTCACTCAGTGATACTTGGCCTCCCTATCAGAATATGAGCCCCTTGAAGTCCAGAGTTTGTACCTTACAGTTGACTACCTCACAGAGCCCAGTATGAAACTGGGCACAGAGTGAACACACAGTAGATATTTGCTGAGTTATTCCAATTAAACTTATTTACTTAAAAACATTATTAAAGCTATACAGTACTTCATTTTCTAAAAACTCAAGACGTATTGTGTGTGTTAGTCATCATCAACATCACTGGAGCAGGAGTTCTCAGGAGCTAGTTTTCTCCTAAAGTCTAGGCTCAGAGAGGTTGGACTTTACACAGGTTGCTAACAGTCACACAAGTCAAGGACAGGACAAAAACTGTAGGAAACACCGAAGACAACCTCCAGCCCCCACATCCTTTCATTGACAAATGACTTTGTTAATTCTCTCTCTACATTAGAAGATTTGCAATTCTTGGTTTCCTTGTGGCCCTCACTGATCCACTTCGCTATCTTCTCACATGAGAAGTCAAGATCCCAGATCTTAGAGATTCTTCTGTCCCAAGAGGTCTGCCATGGGAGAACAGAGAGGCTGGTACGGTTCCTCACAGCTTTATCTGAAGCCCTTGAAGCCAGAGGCATTTTAGAATTCAGAAAGGTACCACACATTTCAAAACATCCTCATGAAACCTTGAGCAGCATATTGAAATCAGACACATTAATATTTCTGCAGCAAAATATATGAAGTTTACACTAAGCAGGTGTGAGGATAAAGTAACTTCACATCAGTTTAGGTCACATTTTGCTACCAGATGAGTTTTGGCATCAAACTTGCAAAACAAAAATCCTTTTGACTTACAGAGATTTGAGGGTTTGGAATTGTAGAAAAGGGATTGTGTATTTTAGCCTTGATTGTCCCAAAAGAAATGAATCTTTTTGTTAGGGGGTGGAAAAACAGTAATAGTTGAAAATGGGAAACCACAAACTGAAAGAAATGAGGAGCTAAAGGGAGTGTGAGGAAATAACCCCTTCTCAGACCAAGTCGTATGGAAGGGCTGTCCCTTTTTTCCAAGGGGTACACATTTATCACATGGCTGATGAGTTTCAGATGCACTTGTGTTAACAGTGGCTTATAAGTGGCAGATGTACAAGACAGACTTTCAAGGGGAGGTAGGTTAGGGGTAAAGCTGGACAGGAACTCTTTTTTTTTTTTTTAGAGGGAGTCTTGCTCTGTCACCTAGACTGGAGTGCAGTGGCCCCATCTCAGCTTACTGCAAGCTCCGCCTCCCAGGTTCACGCCATTCTCCTGCCTCAGCCTCCCGAGTAGCTGGGACTACAGGCGCCCGCCACCTCGCCAGGCTATTTTTTTTGTATTTTTTAGTAGAGACGGAGTTTCACTGTGTTAGCCAGGATGGTCTCGATCTCCTGTCCTCATGATCTGCCCATCTCGGTCTCCCAAAGTGCTGGGATTACAGGCTTGAGCCACGGTGCCCGGCAGGAACTCTTTTAGAGAAGTCACAAACCTTGGGGGATGGTTCAGTCAGGGCCAGAGCCATCACAGACGCAGAACAGAGTCTTCCAGATGGCCAGAGAGTTAGTTCAGAAGACCTTGAGCTGCAAGCGCATGCTGCAGAGAAGCTCTTCCAGGCAGACAGCAGCCCCAGGAAAGGGATGCTGGAGGAAGGAGGACACGATGGAATCTTGGGAAGTCTGGTTAGAAAGTTTAGAGGCTGTGGGGCAGGGGGAAGCCTGGGGGTAATGATGCAAGCAGGTGTCTGCTCATCATGTTAACCTGTGCCAAAATAGCTTGGGTTCCAGGAACTCACCTGCCTATGTGTCCAGTGAGCTATGGGGTTTTCCCATACTCTCGTGGGAGTGGCTCTGCAATCTGAGGGGCTGGTTAAGAATGTGATATAGGGAGGGAGATGGGAAAAGGGAAGCCATCGTGGGCCCCAGACCACACAGCTCTCTACCCCTGCTTGAGATGCTCAGCCAGCAGTCTTTATGATAAAGGGGCTCCCTGGAGTCCAAGTCAACAGCAAGGAAGCTTCATCTTGGATCTTCATCATTGTTGCTGACCTTGGTCCTGCTCTGCCTTTCTTCTCAGGTCCTAGTACCACACTGTTACCTTTTTCTTCTGACAGAGCTCCTGCTGGTACCCCCAGCTCCAGTCACTGGGTCTCCATCCCATTCTCACCTCCTGGTGCCCTACTCCATGACCCAGGACTCAGGGCCTAGGATTCTGGGGTCTGGATACTTTTCTTTCTTCCCTGAGGTTGAGTCTTTACCACCTGCTGCTCCACATTCCAGGCGTCAACTGTCCTCTTGAACCTCTGCCAACTGCCTCATGCCAGCTTCCTTTAACATGCCCCCAACCTGGCCTCACTTTTGTCTCCAGCTGCCAGGGCGTCCCCAGACCCTGGCCCTGCCTTGGTGGACAGGTCCTGTTTCAGATTCCAGCACTTCCAGGTCTGGCATATTCAGCTGCCAACCCACCCAGGTTTCTGACAGACATGAGCTTATGGTCATGGTTTAAAAGAGAAAAGAAAAGAAAAGAAAACCCTGTCAGCAATTGGGTGGTGGTAGCACACACTTACTAGCAGCAAATGCCAGCGAGCTCCTGAGCTAGGAGTGCCCTTGTCAGTTTCCATCCTAAGGGAAGAGAGAGAAATGGGTGAAAAGTGAACAGAAGAGGAAGGGGAACAGGAAGGAGTAAATAAAAGGAGGGGAAGAATCAGGAGAAGAGAGAAAGGGAAGGGAGGATGTCGGGAGAGGAAGCAAAGTGGGGCAGGAAGAGTGTCTGTAGCTGTACCTTGTTTTCAATGTGTAAGCTGAGCATGGAGAGCTTGTCATCCACAGAGTCAGACATTGACACAAAAGAAGATGGAAAAGGTAATTGAGCCTGTGTGTACGTGCATGTGTGAGGAGGGGGAGAGAGAGAGAGAGACATAGGAAAAAGAGAAAGAGAAGAGTAAGGAAATGGGCCATCCAGGAAGTAGAAGATAGAAGTGGAGGGCTAACAAGCTGGACAAAAATCGATGGCATCTGGAGAAAGGAATCCATGTTTGAAATTTGTAAGGGCCATCATTTCTGATTACTCTTCTGATGTCATTAACCAGGGTTTGTGGAAGACCCTCTGCCCCGACCACCTATCTCTGCACCTCTTGCTTGGTTCTCTGATTTGTTACAAAGCCCTATCCTCATCCTGACCCAAATTCCATTATAGATAGGATAGATCTCTCATGGGTTCAGCTTGAGGGTATGGAGGTATGTTATGACCTGCCACATGCAAGGGTAAAATGAGGATAATAAAACCTCTTGACGGGGATTTCATAAGAAATACGTGAGATAATGTATGCAAAACCCTTAGTAGAACACCTGGCACATAGGGAGCATTCCATAAATGACAGCTATCATCCTTCTTCCTTTCTTTTTCCTCAGTCTCTGTACCCAACTGTCACCTCTTCTGCCTGTCATTCCTGTGAAATGCCACTCACTTTCATCCCTTTCTCTTCCTCCAAGCCCTTTAGCACATCACATGTGCATTTCTCCTATTGCAGACATGTAGAGCCCCTGACTTCATATTCACCCCACTCCAATCTATGATAATCCTTTAATTGTGTAGCACTTTATAGAATTAAAAAAAATCCTCATTAACGTCTATGAGATAGACACATAAATGAAGGCTCAGAGAGGTATAGTGGCTTGCCCAGTGCAGCACAGCGAATAAAAGGCAGAGCTGGGGCCAGGCACGGTGGCTCACGCCTGTAATTCCAGCACTTTTGGAGGCCAAGGCCGGTGGATTACCTGAGGTCAGGAGTTTGAGACCAGCCTGGCCAACATGGCAAAACCCTGTCTCTACTAAAACTACAAAAATTAGTTGAGCATGGTGGCAGGCGCCTGTAATCCCAGCTACTTGGGAGGCTGAGGCAGGAGAATCGCTTGAACCCAGGAGGTGGAGGTTGCAGTGAGCTGAGATCGCACCATTGCACTCCAGCTGGGGCGACAGAGAGAGACTCCATCTAAACAAACAAACAAACAAACAAGAAAAGAGCTGCGATGCAAATGCAAGTCTCTTGGGCCAAAATCAGTGCATTCTCCACTATCCACAGAGTTGAGTCAGTAAGTGATTCTTTTATGATGCTATTATTGAGGGTAGAGACCTGGTTTTACATTTCCCATAAACCTCTTCAAGGTCTGACCCACAAGAGGCCCTTAGTCAGTGTCAGTTATTTACTTCCAGGCACCCAAAAGAGCTCAGGGCTACCCTTGGCTTAGCCCTACCTCCATGGGAAAGAGTACTCTCTGCTTCAGTGTTGCTCCGTTCACACCCCAGAGGCAGGATCCCAGCCTGGACCAAGGCTCGCACACACGGTAGATGAGGGCTGAGCAGACCCGAAGCCAATATTCCATCCTTTGGTGAGGCAGGGAGAATATCGTGAGGAATTAGGCTTGTTTAAGTATAGCTCAAACCAGCAGAGAATAAAAGCAACTCCATGCTCATTGCAACAGAAAGGAATTGAGATTTCATGAAAAGAAGGGCTTTTTCTGCGTGAGAGTTGTGAGATGTTAGAACGAGATTCCTGCAGAGGTTGTAGAAACTGCTCCCCTGGAGGTCTTTAAGAGCTGGAGCGCTATTCGCTTTCCAGCGGGATGCGGGGCTGAAGGCTGTGTGTGCAGGCGAGGGCACAGGCAGCTGGAGGAGGGCTCAGGATGCAGCAGGCCTGACCTGACACCTCCGCCGCGGGAGGCAGGTAGGAACTCAAAGGCAAGGCGGAGCAGGGCTGGGAGGAGAGAGCAGGCCCCAGGGAGGCAGGAGGTCAGAGGGGCAGACAGCACGAAGAGTCAAGAGTCGCAACAGGCTGTCGAGTTCGGTTCCTGGTGGAGAGCCCCGCAGGCTGTTTGTTCTCCGGCATGTGCAACTGCTGCCTGCTAGCGGGGCTGTGGGTGAGGCAGCGTGGAAGTAAGGGGTGGGAAAAGGTGCATTGATTGGACCCAAATGGACAAAAGCCAATTATTTTCCTCTGAGTAAAGCAAGGTACCGAGGCTGGCCATCAAAATATTAAACACACTTCGCTTCTTGGTCTTTTGGCTAAGATCAAGTGTAAAATATTAAACACAAATAACTAAATCTGAAGGGAAGTCTTACACAATGCTTGTTAAACAAGTATGCTGGAAGTATTCTGGGAACACAAAATACCCCAGATAAAAGTGCCACATCTTCCTCCTTCCTGGAAGATCCACTTTCACTAGAAGACCCACTCTGGAAGATCCACTCACTGAAGACCCACTCTGGAAGATCCACTTTCACTAGAAGACCCACTCTGGAAGATCCACTTTCACTAGAAGACCCACTCTGGAAGATCCACTTTCACTAGAAGACCCACTCTGGAAGATCCACTTTCACTAGAAGACCCACTCTGGAAGATCCACTTTTACTAGAAGACCCACTCTGGAAGATCCACTTTCACTAGAAGACCCACTCTGGAAGATCCACTTTTACTAGAAGACCCACTTTGCCAGGGGTGGGGAGAAAGAGGAGGAGTGGTGGAGTGATAATTCCTTTAGTAGAAATAAAAATATCTGGCTGGGCGTGGTGGATCACACCTGTAATCTCAGCACTTTGGGAGGTCAAGGTGGGCGGATCACCTCAGGTCGATTCAAGGTCCAGCCTGGCCAACATGGTGAAACCCGTCTCTACTGAAAATACAAAAAAGTAGCCAGGCATGGTGGCGCATGCCTGTAATAGTCCCAGCTATTTGGGAGGCTGAGGCAGGAGAATTGCTTGAACCCAGGAAGTGGAGGTGGCCGAGATCCTGCCACCACACTCCAGCCTGGGTGACAGAGTGGGATTCTGACTCAAAAAAAAAAAAAAAAAAAAGGAAAAGAAATAAAAATACCTAATTATGATTTGAATAAATCTGCATATATCATGGAGCTGAATGCAAAACTGTGCGAGCATAATTTAAACAAAGCATGAGCCTTGAAAAGACCTTCCAGGCTTCCTGTTGGGTAAGATTCTCAGACTCCCCCAACCGTGTGGGGATACGTGTAACCTTTTCTTTTGTGTTTAGAGTAGTAAAAAGTTTTAACAGTGCTGCTTTAGTATTTACAAAGCATTGTTTCACACCACATCTTATTGGGATATTCAACAAGCATTTAAGCACTTTATGTGTGCCAGGCGCTGTGCCCTTAATGACAAAGAAGTGGGTATTTGTATTTCCCCTGCTGTGGAGAAGAGGAACTAGAAAGACGGGGTGACTCCCATCACCTCCCGAAGTTCTCATGGGGCAAAGCAGAGCTAGGAATGTGGGTGTCTTTCTAGGCATGCTGTGCCTTTCTGTCATGCCTGCTGCCCTTTCCATATCTCTGCAATTCCTCCTACACCCATTCCTGCCATTAAGCAATTACACAGCACTCACCGCCACGTGCCATCCTCCTGAGAGATTTCCAGGCAGGAGGGGCAGGTCACAGGCAAATGGGAAACCCAGGAAAACCAGCTGGTGCCTGTGCCTTTTCTCCTTCTGCCTGTGATTATGACATGGTCTGCACGCATTTACAGGTAAGGGCGTTAGCACAGAGTAACTAACATCCTCAGGTCACAGGCAGAGCATCCAATTCTGTGGCTGGGCTGGTGGAGTCACAGCTCAGCGCAGAGCCCTAGGTTATCTGGGATGTGATCAGTGCACTGGATAGCCCAGGATGGATTGCTCAACAACAGGCATTTGTCCTGGGCTTGTTAGGTGTGGGCTCTGTGTTAGGCTGGTGGGAGAACAAAGATAAACACAACCTCTGCCTTCAAGGAGCTTACCATACAGCAGGAAATTGGTGCCCAAGTTGTGCTGAAAGAGATAAGGAATAGGGCCAGGCACAGTGGCTCATGACTGCAATCCCAGCATGGTATTGCTGTGAGTCCCATATGAGGTACTGCATGTGGAATGGCTGGAGAGTACCTGTCTAGAGTATGCTTGAGTGACAGTCCCAGCTTTGCCACTTACTTACTTTGAGAGGAAGAGGTGGGAGGATCGCTTGAGCCCAGGAGTTTGAGACTAGCCTGGGCAACATAGGAAGACCCCCATCTCTACACACACACACACACACACACACAAAATTATCCAGGGTTAGTGGTGCATGCCTGTGGTCCCAGCTACTTGGGAGGTTGAGGTGGGAGGATTGCTTGAGCCCAGGCGGTCCAGGCTGTAGTGAGCCATGATCATGCCGCTGCACTCTAGCCTGGGCAACAGAGTGAGATCCTGTTTCAAAAAGAGAGGGGGTGGGAAGGGAGGGAGGGGAGAGAGAGAGACACACACACAGAGAGGGAAGGAATAGAAATGGGCTGGAGAGATGTAGCTACCAGGTGATGTCCCTTCTTCCCACATTCTGTGAGCTCCCTTTCCAAGGCACTGTGGGGGCAGGAGACATTTCCTTGGTTAGTGTGCACCTTCACTCCCCATCTGCAAGTGGAACTCCTCCTTCTCTGCTTATTCATAGTTGTCTCATCTTCATCCTTAGTCAAACATTCACCTTCTTTCTCTGCAGCTTCCCAGCAGCCACCTCAACCAAAGCCAGGGCAGCCTGTGGTCATAGCCCATCCACCTAATGGCACTTTACAGATGATGGCAGCACACACTGAGACTGTACGTCCAGGTGCTCAGAACTGTTCAACTGCTTAACTGTTTTCATCATCCTAAAAAGCCTGTGATTCTGTTCTTATGCCCATTTTATAGGTGAAAAAGCTGGGGGTAAGTAAACAGCAAGTAAGTGGCAAAGCTGGGACTGTCACTCAAGCACACTCTAGACAGGTGTTCTCCAGCCATTCTGCAAGCAGTGCCTCCTCTGGGCCTCACAGCAATACTGTGTGTAAGCGGATGGGGAAATCTAGACCAGAAGGCTCAAACGTATTACTACCAAGCTCAATTGATCTACAGACAAAGTGGACACGGGAACCTAGGTCTGCCTCTTAGCTGGTGTTCTTTCCATTACATTTTTGTTGTTGAAACCAGAAAATATTCCCTGTATGTTTCCAGTGGCCCTAAACCCACCTAGTCTTTGGAGGATTTGTTTTTGCATTTTCCTATTGGGTGAAAACAAGCTCAAAACAGTCTTGACCACGCTTAAGCCAGAAAAGCTTGAAAGACCGCCACCTGGTGGCTTTCTCGGTGGTGGCGACTGAAATTGACCCTGACCTGCGATCACTGGTCTTGGGGGTCAGTGGTGAGTCTGAAGAGTAGACGTTGGAGCTTATGGCCACTGACTATGTGCCAGGTGCTCTGCTAAGTACTTTAAAGGGCTCCCTCTCATTTATTCTTTGCATTAACCAAGGGAGGTTGGTCCTCTTCTGATTAGCCCCATTTCAAAGATGAGGAAACTGAGGCTCAGAGGCAAAGTAACCAGTTCAAGGTCACGCTGTTAATAAATCTTTATTTTTAAATATTTATTTCTATTTTTTTTTGAGATGGAATCTCTCTTTGTCGCCCAGGCTGGAATGCAGTGGCAAGATCTTGGCTCACTGCTACCTCTGCCTCCCAGGTTCAAGTGATTTTTGTCCCTCAGCTTCCTGAGTAGCTGGGATTACATGCATGTGCCACCACACCTGGCTAATTTTTGTGTTTTTAGTAGAGAGAGGGTTTCACCATGTTGGCCAGGCTGGTCTCGAACTCTTGACCTCAAGTGATCTGCCTGTCTTGGCCTCCCAAAGTGCTGGGATTACAGGTGTGAGCCACTGCACCCGGCCTATAACTCTTGAAACTGGGCTTCACATCCAGATTTCTCTGACTCTGGGTCTTGCTTCTACTTAACTACTCCTTATCCTACCCCCCCCCCCCCACCGCAGCCTTACTCCATCAGGCCATGGCCCATCCCCCAGCCCTGTTGTTCACTGAGCCACAGCCACTCCAACCATCCCTCTCTTCTTTAGGCTCTGTCTCACACAAGGAGAATGTTCCAGGTGGAGGGCACAACAAGTGCTCTTCTTTGCACTTCTTTGCACGTCTGGAACATTCTCCCGGGTTTGCCTGTGGCTGGTTACTCGTCCTACAGATCTCAGCTTATATGGGTCACTTCCTCAAAGATGCCATTCCACCCATCTATCCAAGTTGTCCCTGCCCAAGCCCAGTTCCTCACTACCCTATTACCTAACTGCATGTCCTTCTGAGGGCTTAGCATTCTCTGACGGTATCTTATTTGTTTGCTTGTCTGCGTTCCCCACTGGGAATGTCAGCTCCATGTTGCGTCTCAGTGCCTACCCTAGTGCTTGCCATAAATGTGTACTGGATGAATGATCAGAAGGAAGGTGACAGGAGAGAAAAGGTCCTAGGACTGGTATTTTATCCATCTACTAACAACTCAGGGGCCTTCTCATTTCTCCCATGGTTGGTATCATCCTAGACTCCTTCTTTTTTGGACCCCACCTCTTTGTATCCAGGACCAGAGGTGAACTGAGGCCAGAGCTAGGAATATAGATGTTACAAATATAAGATGGCTTGCATTTCTGGTCCTTGGTATTTGATATAGTTGAAGAGTCTGGGTGTTTTTTTGGTAGTGGTTGTTGTTAATTCTTGTAATTAGCTTGTATCTTATAGATATTGCTCTTGGCCATTTAAAAAGAGGTTTAATTGGTCATTCAGGCCTGGAACCTATTCTGTTTTCCAACTTTATTACTTCCTCCACCACACTCAGAACCTGGCAAGGTAGATTAGCATCTCAGGATTATAAACTGCCTGTTCTCACTCACCCACACTTGGATGTGCTCCAGAAAACAGACACTGGCTTGTGAATTTGAATTTAGAATCCTGCACTTGTAAGGGGAAGCTCAGACCCAGGCACAATATTTAAGATCTGCCGAAAACAAGAGCAAAGTACAAATGCTTACAGAGATGAGTTCCTAGCCAAAGATATGAGGGGCCTCAGAAAGGAAAAACCACGGTAGCTAATGGTCATTAAAGCTTAGTTGATGTAATTTCAGAGAATGAGGACAGCCACAATCCCAGTTAAATAATACCAGGAGATTTTAGCTCTGAGCTGACAGTGCCACGACTGTGATGTGGTGGCAGAGTGGTACCAGGGTGACCAGCGGGTGAGGAACTGGAAAACCTGGCCTCTCATCTGGACTGCCACTGTTCCACTGTATGTCCCTACTTAATCTGGAAAGATAAAACTGAGCTGGATGATCTTTCATATTCCCTGCAGTTCTGATGGTCTAGCCCTTTATTTGGGGGTAGAAGCAGGAGGAAGGTCTGGGGGAAAGGAGGTTAATGTTTATCGAGTTCCTTCTCTCAGTCAGGCACTGAACTGAGCACAGTGGCATCACATCTTCACAGCAGCCCTACTAGCATAGTCTCTATTTTGCCTATGAGGAAAAAAAAAAAGGAGGCTAAGTGACAGGTCTAAAGTCACATAGCTAGACCATGACACTCAAGCCAGCATACTTTCTACTTTGCCACAAGGCATCTGGCCACTTAACCATCTCTACCTGCTGCTCTGGAATATCTGATTCCTAGAAGTAGCACTCACCTTCTATGGAGCATGACTCTGATCCACACAGTGACTGGGAAAGAGAGATGTCAGCTGGGTTGTCAGATTTCCTGGTTTATTTCAACATCATCTTCTGGCTCCCAATTAGGCAGCTCAGGGGTGAAAGCTGCCCTTGATGTAAGTAATGAGCAGTAGAACTCGCGTTATAGGCTGACCCCACAGGACACTGAATGATTCTGTAATTACACCATCCGGTATTCACTGAGGGTCATGCATGTGCTGTACACTAACAACAGCAATAGCAACAGCAGCAGCGGCAGCAAAAACAGTAGCAACAACAGTAGTGACAACAGCAACAGTAGTGGCAACAACAGCAGCAAAACAACAGCAACAGCAGCAACAACACCGGCAACAGCAGCAGCAATAGCAGCAACAGCAGCAACAGCAGCAACAACAGCAACAGCAGCAGCAGCAGCAACAGCAGCAGCAACAGCAGCAACAGCAACAATCAATGACCTTTCTGAGGGCTCATTCTGCACTGGGCACAGTAAGATACTTACAAGCGTATCACCTATGACGGGTGTAAGATGACTCTCCCTATTTTCTGCTTGAGGATATGGGTCTCAATCTCGGACAGATGAAACAAGTACACCAATGGCTGAACTGCCAGGATCAACATGCTTCTGCTACTATATGGCAGAGAAGGTGTTAACTCGCTAGGTAAATCGAGGGGCTATATTTTCTGAATTAGAAATCGGGGCACATGGTCTGATACACTGGCTGGTGATCAGCAGGATCTCTAAAAACCCCAGGGGCGGTTGCAATCAGTATGGGTCTCAGCATAGCTATCTGCCTCTTTGTGCCTCCTCTTCTGCTCCACATCCACCACATCACTTTCTGGCTGCCCAAAGCCCTCCCACAAAGGCTCATCACTCTGGCCTCCCTCCCAGAGTATCTCATGTTCAAAAACTGTGACCTCTAATCTACAACCAAATTTACCATTCTCAGATTAAACAATTCCCAACCTATTCTGGTGGAGGAAACCCTAACAGCTGATTGGTGTAATTCATACTAAGGTGTGAGTGACTGACAAGCTGTCTATCACGAGCAAGTGTCTGTCGTTTTAAAGAGAAGCTAGTTTCTCTACCAGACAGCTCTCTCTAATAGGATCCTAGCTGCCTGGCAGACCAGGCTTCATGGGGGCAGTCTCATGGGGAAAGGTGGAGAGAGAAAGAGAGACCAACCTCTCCAATGGGCTGATTTTCAAAGGGAAGTGTCTTATCCCCTCTTTCTAATCTCTGATCAGAATGCAGTGGCACAGGGAGAGTGCTTGTAAACCCTACAGCCCCTCTCCTATTGGCATTGTCTCACCTTTCGAGACCCTCTCTTCAGTGAGAAACCATTTTAATAAGGCTGTAATTTCGTTACAGAATTTTGTAATTAAATATCTTTAAAAGAAACGAGGCTGCAGGTCCCTATCTCCCAATTTATCATAGACTTAATTCCCCAAGTTACAGGGTTTAATCAAGAATGTATCCCTATTATAACTTCATGCAGTTTCCTGGCCTTAGAGATAGGAAGTGCTCTGAATTTATCATGAGGGTGCTCTCTGTTCCTGGGATGTTATTGTTTACCAAATAAGTGGTGGCTTCTTAGTCAGAAATAGCAGATCCGTCCTCACCCCTGCCCTCACGCTAGTCCTCTGGGCCTGTCTCACCCTCCGAGGTAAATCCATCCATCAGCTCTTCAGAGGGTGTCACGGTTCAGAGCTGGCAGCTTCATTTAAGGAGCAAACGTGCTCCCCCTGCTGGATGAGGGCAGCCAATACACGGGTGTGCTGCAAAATCACAAACCTGGTTTTTGGGCTCCCTCCAAACCACAGGTGTGAGCTCCTACAATGTGCTGGGTGCAGTACTAACGGATATCAAGATGCGAAGGGCCAGGCAGCTGTCCTCAAAGAGCACAGAGTCTGCTAGGAGAGACAAAACTGTGCATATATATTATACATAATCCACAAAATCATGTGTTAACCTCTATTTACTTAATTGTGGGATTGCAGAGAGAAGAGAAACTACTTCGGTCCACAGAGATAAGGGAGGCTCCATAGTGAATATAGCACTTTACCTGCATCCTGAAAAAGCAGTCAGATTTCAGAAAGTGATGATGGTGGGATCAGACAACTTAGAGCGTTAGGAGTAAAGAGAACTGAAGAATCACGTACTTTAAATGCCTCCTTTTACGAGTGAGGAAAGGGAGCTTAGAGAGGCCAAACATCCTACATGCAAGTGATGGAATAGAGAGCGGAATGTATCTCTTCTCATTCCAACTCTGGGCTCACCAAGAATTCCAGGCTGAGGGCAGATGAAAGGCAGTGGGTGGAAAAGTGCCGGATATGTCGGGGAAATGGTGAAAGGGGTCAGAGTCGCCACAAGAAATTCAATCGCTTTTACTGAGGAAGTGAAATGGTCTGGTTAATTTAATTTCCTAATTAGATGGAAGTTCTGCAGAAAGGCTGCTTTGTTAGAAATGTTTTTAAATTTTAAAAAACTTCCTAAAATGTTTTATTCTGCTTTCCTGCCTTAGCAAGCAAAATGAAGGCCACGGTTAGGCCATTGATAAGTCTGGATCTTGCAGTATCTTGCAATTATTTTAGCTGCAGAGAACATGCAAATTTACAGATAGAGACCCTTGAAGGGGTTTTAAAAATCTTTAATGGCAACATATTTGCCTGCTATTTGTCTATCGTCAACCACAGTATACAGATTTATTTATCAGTGTGGGATAGTTAAATCAAGAAATCTGATTAAATGAGGGCCCTGGTTCACGTTGCTCTGGGTAATTGAGGTTTTGCCGGGTTATTAGAGTGGTCCCTGCTGAGCCCCCACATATCTTTGCCCTCGCTCTTTGCAGGGCTGCACAGGCATTGGGGCTTCAGCAAGGAGCCTTGTTGAATTCCTGGGCTTGCTTTGAAAAGGAGCAGGCAGAACATTTCACTGATGATACTGGCTGGCTCATGGACAAGTTCTTCCCACTGGGACCCCTGCCCACAGAAAAGTGTGAATAGTGGCCTTATCTAAATGAGAGCCTCAAGAGATTTGACTTCAGCATGGATGTGGTAGCCTGCTGCCCCAGATTGCCACTTTCTGATATTCACACCCTGTACAGGCCCCTCCTACATGACACCAGGGTCGGTTTGTATAGCTAATAAAATAGGTGATAGCATGTCACTTCCTGGGTCAAGTTAAAAAAAGTCATTGCAGCTTTCATCCTGGCAGTTTTCTCTCTCAGATCACTTGCTCTCTGGGGAGGTAGCTGCCATGTCATGAGCATCACTATGGAGAGGCCCAAGTGGCAAGGAGCTGAGGCCAACAGCCTACAGTCATGTGAGTGAGCCTGGAGGCCTGGGCTCCAGCCCCAGTTTAGCCTTTAAATGACTGCAGTCCTGGCTGACATCTTGACTGCAACTTCATGAGAGAGACTGAGCCAGAACTACCCAGCTAAGCCACTCTCAGATTCACAACCCTCAGAAATTGTATGAGATGATAAATATGTGTTGTTTTAAGCAGCCGAATTTAGGCTAATTTGTTATGCAACAATAGGAAACTAATGCACTAGCTAGAGACCTCCCTGGCATGGGGAGCCTTGGGCACTGCTCTTTCTCATCACTCTATCTAAGCGGCCAGAGGTCGTCTTGACATCCCAGAATATTAAATCTAGAAGAGGCCCTGGAGTTTAGCTAGTCCAGTTCCCTCAGTTTACGGTGGAAAAAGAGAGATCAGAGGAGAAGAGGCTTTGTGTGTAGCCAAGATGAAAATAAAAGTAAGATCTCCTGATTTGGGGTTCTGCCGTTCCTCCTCTATTTCCATTCCCCACACTTAGTTGGCTTCCCAATTCATCATTTTTATTATCTGAGACAGGGTCTTGCTCTGTCACCTAGGCTGGAGTGCAGTGGCATGATCACAGCTCACTGCAGCCTCGGCCTCCCTGGGCTCAGGTGATCTTCCCATTTCAGCCTCCTGAGTAGCTGGGACTACAGGCATGCACCACGATGCCCTGTTATTTATTTATTTTTTTGTACTTTTTGTGGAGAGGGAGCTTCACCATGTTGCCCAGTCTGGTCTCAAACTCCCAGGCTCAAGTGATCTGCCCACCTTGGCCTCCCAAAATAGTAGGATTACAGGCGTGAGGCCCCTGCCCTAATTATTATTTTATTCATCAAATATTTATAGAGTTCCTACTATGCGCTATGTCCTGTGTGAGGCCCTGGGTCATTGCAGAGGCTCTTGGCACATGTGGGACTATGGTCAAAAGTGATCATTAGAATGAAATATATTTATTATAATGTATATACGCTGAATAAATGAATGAGTCAGGAGACACCACGTGCTAGCTCTGACTCTAACACTGATGCCTTGGGTCTCCTTTGCCATTCTCTGTAAACGAAGCTTCCAGGCTGATATGTAATGCAAAGACTTAGATTAAGACATAGAATCTTCAAATTTTAGAACTAGAAAAGACTTTGGCAGGCAAGTGATGTGAAATTTTAGAGGGAAAGTGATCCCTTTGAAAATCAAATGAGATATAGACTCCTTTATCTAAATACACAAAACACTATGCATACAAATGCTGGGGATTCCTAGAATATTTGAAGCCTATTTGTGGACTTCCTAGCAATCCATATGCCAAGAACCTCACATCTGGGCTAACCTCCCATTATTTTGGGTGAGAAATCTGAGACTCAAAGGAGGGAAGAGAAGTCTTACATCTCACAGCAAGTCAGTAGCGAAGTCCATGCCTGAGATCTGGTCCCGTGCTCTCCCGCCACAGACCCCTGACTTACAGGAAGCACATGGAATATGAGGAAACCAGTGTTGGCTCCCGGGAACACAGAACTTCAGGATGTCACCTGCTGATATTTATTTTGTGTGAATATCTCTCAGGGACAGACAGAGTGGTTCAGACAGCCAACTCTGTCTCCAGTGCGAGGCTATATGGCACCTCTGGATGCTTCCTAAAATTGGGCAGTTGGAACTCTCCAGAGATGGACTGGCAGAGCTGGTGAGTCAAGGGTGGAGGGAAGCGGGAAGCAGAGGAGAGTCTGGTGGTCTGGGTACTCAACAGCGAGGCCTCAAGGACAGTCGGCTTCCCTCTGTCCACTGGCTGGTCCCTGGAGTTCAGGGGGCTTTTCTGCCATGGGGTAGTGGTGCACGGTAAGGCAGAGCCTGGTCTCTGGCTATCATGGAAAGAACTAACTTAGCATAGTGCCTGAGAGCAGGGGCACTGGTGCCTCACTGCCAGGGTTTAGAGTCATGTTGTTCTACTTCCTGACTGTGCCACCTTGGGCCTCTAGCTAACCTCTCTTCCTGATCTGTAAAGTGGGGTCCGTGACGCCATTGCACTATAAGCTTGTGAGAATTACATGAGTTCGTTTTTGCAAAATGCATAGAACAGAGCCTGATGTATAATAAATGCCATACAAATGTATGACAATTCAGGGAATAAAATCCATGCTGCTTCAGGCGTTAGTTTTCCTCTGCTGGATTCTTCAGAACAGGCCACTACATTTGAAAACAATGTTACATAAAAAAAATCAATTTTATCAAATTATAAAGTATAAGCAATCATATGTAATAATATGTACCTGTTGTAATTGTACATTCAGACAAATTAGTTTTGGTAAATGTATGTATTTGTGTAACCACCACCGCAATCAGGATACAGAATGTTTTCATCACCCCCAAAGCTTATTTCCTGTCCCTTATCCCGGTCAATCCACCTTTATCCCTAGCTCCAGGTGATCATGACATTTGCCACCAAAGGTTACGGTGGCACATCTCTATTGATGTGCATTTGCTGGGCTACCAAAATATATGGATGCCTCCCAATATATGTATTCATTTGTTATATAATATATATTATATATGCCCTGCTATCAGTCTGTATCATACTCACTAGGAAAGCTTACTTCATGTTTTTTTTTTTTTTTTCCAGATAAAAATAAATACAAGAAAATTATTAAGCAAATGGTCAAGATAAGAACCATTGGTGGGCTGGTGTAAAGGGAATACGAGAATTCTTTTGTACAGTTCTTGAAAGTTTTCTGTAAGATTAACATTGTACCAAAATGCAAACTTACAGCAAATTGACCTAAGCAGCAGCCAGTAGAGCTATTGTTGGGCACTTTGCACACTGTCCTTTCTCAGAAGCCACGGAAAGTTTCTGAACCCTGCCAAAGCCCAGGCCTCGCCCCAGCTCACAAGAATCAGAAGCTCCAGTGGTGGAGCTTTGGGCATCCACTTGGCTCACAGCGAGGGAGCCAGGGTTCCTCAGGGCCATGGGCCTTGGCGAGAGAGGACTCCCTTCATCTGGCTGAGTCCACACTGGCCTTCAGAGGAAAATCGGCCAGGCTTGAGTTTGGCTAGAGAAGAACTGGCTCAAGTCGTGGGGCAGATGTATTTGTGAACATGCTTTGTATCTGTAAAGCACTGTATATGTCTAAGGGCAAAAGCGTCCCACTCTGGAAATGAGGTAGCTTAAAAGTGAATAAACGCATACACAGAATAGATGTAGAATATAAAGCGTCGGCTAATTATTAGATCACCTCCACTGCTGCAATTACTACTACTACTAACTGGCCATCCTGGTTTGCCTGGAACTGTCCTGATTTTAACACTGAAAGCCTTGCATTCCAGGAAAACCCTCCATTCCAGATAAACTGGGATGGCTGGTCACCCCAGAGCCTGTTAATACCCTTTCAATTACCATGATCACTTTGACTACCACTGTATTAGTCAGCTCAGGCTGCCATTAAAAATACCATCGACGGGAGGGCCTAAACATCAGAAATTCATTTTCCCACAGTTCTGGAGACTGGGAAACTCAAGATCAAGGTTCTGGCTGATTCAGTTCCTAGTGGGAGCTCTCTTCCTTGTTGTAGATGGTGGCCTTCTTGCTGTGCCCTCACATGGCCTTTCCTCTTGCTCACAAAGGATAAAAGGACCCCTGGTGTCCCCTCCTCTAATAAGGTGGATCAGGGCCTCAGCCTTATGACCTCATTTAACTATAGCTCCTTCTGTAAAGGGCTTCTCTCCAGTCACATTGGGGGTTAGGGCTTCAACATGTGAATTTTGGGGGAGACACATTCAGTCCACAACAACCACCACCCACTCTGCCCACCACCATTACAACCATAACTGTGTAGCCAGTCTCTGGGGCTCTCTGCTTGGCTGCACCTGCCCCTCTTGGGATAGCCCCCACCTTCACGAGCATTCCCTGCCTTTGCTGTCTTATCCTCTTCCTTGAGCTCTTAGCATGTTGCTGCTGCCTGGGAATGTTGTATGTCTTTGAACATGCCTTCTCCAGGATGCTTGCCTGGCCAAAGGAAAGCCAGGTACCTGGCATGACCAAGGAAAAGCCAGGCTTTCAAAGGAGCTGGATCTGCCTGTCCAGAAAAGGAATCCCCTAGAACCCTCTCTTACAGCTTCTCCCCCTGAAATTACTCCCCCATCTACCCCTTCTCCTGGATTTGCCACAACAATGTCCATCTCAGCAGTGGGCAGCCCACTGGCTGCATGGGTGTGGGGGGCTCCTGAAGGTTAATGAGGTTCAGGCTGCTGGTCCTCATGGAGGTCACTGTCACCCCCAGTTATGTCCCGGAGCCCTGTGCTGGCCTCTTCCTGTCGCCACGACATCATTAGAAATGTTAATTATTAATTATCACTAAAAGCCCTTTTTGCTGCATTGCTGTTCTCAGTTGCTCTCACTATCTCTCTTTCTCCCTTTTTCTTTCTGTAACTGGATCCTGGTTCCTGGGTCTTCTGTTTTTCTTTGGGTCCTTTTCTCTGCTTGCCTCTCACCTGCAGGCTGGGGAGCTGGGGTGTCCTGGGGCAAGGAACAGCCAGGGATATGCACCTGGACACATCCTTTTGCAGAGTCATTCTGACCAGAGCACCCATTTCCTTCTTTCAAAGCACTGAGGACTCAAGGGCATAGAAACTGTGCAGAATCTGGGTGAGAACTGGGTTCTAAAGTTCTGAAGTATTTTTGGTGAAATCCAAATAACCCCCATTCTTTCCACTCTCTCTCTATTTTCAGCTCAGGTGCTAAGACCCATTTTTATTGGCAGACAAGGAGAGCCACCCAAAGAGATGTCATCTGAAGGCATCCTGGAAGGGTCCGCCTACCAAAAATGTTCTCTTCGTCCTGTTATGGTGTCATACTTCCACCTTAGGGAGGAGGCTTGCGGAGGGGAAGAGCGCTGGAAGAGTCAGGTGGTGACTCAAGACCCAGAGTTGTCGCTATTTTCTGTGAGATCTTAGGTCACTTCTTTTCATCTCAGACTACATAGTTCAGCGAAATAACATGGTCTGGGGGTCGTGAGACCTGGGTTTGAATCCCTGCTCTGCCACATCTACTGTGCAGACTTGGACAAGTTAGACAACCTCTCTGAGCCTCATCACTTAAAACATGGCAATAATCTTTCCCTCTTTGGGATATTGGAGAATTTAATGAGATCATATCTCTGGCTCCAAGCATGATACACTGTAGGTGCTTAATAAATGTTCATATCTTATCCATAAAAAAGAGATGAAAACTCCTGCCCTTTGTATGTAACAGAGCTGAGGGGGTGGAATTTCTGAACAATTGCTATGTGCCAGCCACTATTTTAAATACTTTATACATATTAACTCATTTAACTCCCATAACAACTTTACGATGGAGACATTATCATTATCATTACTATTTATGAAGGAGGAGAATCAGATAAAGAAAAGTTAACTAACATGACTGAGGCCATGGGATAGTAAGTAGGAAAGGTAGGACATTTTTAGGGTCTTTTAGGGTCCAGAACTGTCTTGTCCAATAATGTGGCTCCTTCCCAGATATGGTTATTGAGCCCTTGAAATGTGGCTGAATTGGGATATGCTTTAAGTGCAAATTATACATCCAGTTTCAAAGACTTATCTCAAAAAGAAAGAGAGAATGTAAAATAGCTCAGTAATAACTTTTATATTGACTGCATGTTAAATAGGTAATATTTTGGATATGTAGTGAGTTAGATAAAATGTATTATTAAAATTAACTTCACCTGTTTCTTTGTCTGATTTTTTAGCATGGCTACTAGAAAATTTAAAATGACAGGTGGCTTGCATTATCTTTTCTTTGGGCCACAAGGCCCAGAGCCCCCACTCATAGCTACCTACTATACTGTGGCCAGCAGTGAGGATGTGTAGATACTGAAGTGCTAGGTTGTATGAGAGTAAAGTCACCACCAGCTCCTAAATGGGGGTTCTTGGGGTTTTGTCAATATCAGGGGTTCTCTTCCTAAAGTGTAGACACCGCTGAGAGAATGATATTCCAGGCTGTCTCTAGACCAGTCTAGGAAGAGCTTCACAAAGACTAAGTCTTTGACCTTGAGTCTTTACTCTCCTTCCTGCTGCCCAAACTTGGAAGAGGCAGTGAAAGGAAAGAGAGCTTGTCCAAGACACATTTTTACTTCTCAGTTCTGACCCTGGGTAGGATGAGGGCTCACATTTAGTAGAACCGACATCCCGACCAGCTGCTCAGAGATCCCCACGGTGGGAGAGGGAGGCAAGCTCTCAGCCTGGGACTGGCTTTCCTCGGGATAGCGCGATCTGCTCTGCCCGAGGGTTCTCTGGTAGATTCCTGTGTGAGTGCCTCCAATAACAGGGAGCTCAATGCCCCTGTCTGCCCCACCGCTGGACAGTTCTACTTTTTAGAAAACTCTTCTTTTTATTGAGCCACCCTTTATAGAATGCTTAGATTCTAAAAATAACTCTGAGTTCTATTTTCTGGAACCGTGCTTTTTCAAAATTCTAGAAAAAAATGGCAAGGAGCTTAGTACTCCCTAAGACCTGATGAATTAAAATTTCCTGGAGTGAAAGTCTAGGAATTTGCATCTTTCCCTCTCTCAGCCTGTTTCTCTCTCTCTCTCTCTCTCTCTCTCTCTCTCTCTCTCTCTCTCACACACACACACACACACACACACACACACACACACAGAGACAAAAGCAAGGGCTCTCAGTCTTGGTGTCACAGTGCCTAATACTGTGATCAGTTGTGACATGTGCTGCCAGTAATTTTTCCTAAAAATAAAGTGACTAAATTTTAAAATTATTTATCTCTTAAATTAACTTGCACAGACTCAGGATTATTCCTCTAGTAGTATTGCTTTTACTCACTTGCCTTCTGGGACACCTTCTTGATTAGAAGAGAAGGGTGTGGTGTTACTGCCATAATGAGCACTGTGCTTACCCATACCTTATCTCTGCCTAGGGATGTCAGCAATCAAGGAGGGATGGATGGGTCAGCAATTTACTAATATTGAGGCTGACTTTGTAACCAGCAATGTGCTAAGAACTTTATGTATACTATTTCATGTAACTCTCCCACTAATCCTTAGAGGGGGAACCAATATTGGCTTCATTTTCCAAGGAAGGAAACTGAGAAGAGAGGTTAGGTAACTTGCTTAACCCAGCTGGGAAACAAACAAACGAAACAGAATAAGACCCTGATAGGTAAGTAGATCTGTCTATCTTGTTAGACCTTAGTTGTTCCATGACAATTAGAGATGGCTGTGAGATTGATATAATCCTTTTCCAGGGACCTTGATAAGGGAATGCTGCCATCTCTCCCTAAGAGGACCCCAGGGACATAAAACAGGACCAAGGTGAGGCAAAGGAACACATTATAATTCTGGGGACCCAGTGCAGGGTGCTGGGGAGCTGTCCTGGACCCCTTGGGGAACTCTTACTTCAAAGAGGACAGCCTAGAATCAAGGCCAGCTGAAAGGGCTGCTCTGCTGACGTCCATGCCAAAGTGTCTAGCCAATTATTGGCTTTTAACATTTCAATGTGAGGAAAGGCCACACTTACCAGCAAGAAGTAGATGAAAGCACCAAAGACCAAGAGAATGCTATATGTGTGCTGTGTGGATTTACTTATCCCCACCCCAGTCAGGCTCTGCCCTTCCTAGGATGCCAGATGGGGCGGCAGGCAGAGAAGCTGTGACATTTTCTCAGTCACCAGGCCCCTGCGGGAGACCACCAAGTCTCCACAACTAATGTGACTTTGTTGTGACAATGACACATTACTGTAAGTTATTTACTTTCCTGCAAGTATGCTGTGGCAGGGGGTGTCTAAAATCAGGGGTCTGTCATGGCAATGTGTTGAGTATATGAACATTATCTGTCACTTGGATTCCAGTGAATAAATGTGGTTGGGAATGGCTGGTCTAGAGGAATCCTCTGAGGAAGTCCACTCTAGTTCCCACACAACAGCCCTTCACATGTTTGCAGAAGCACTCATATTCCCCTGAATTGCATCCTTCTGGACCCAAGTTTCCCAGCCCCCTCACACTTTCTATGGGCATGGCTTTCAGCGCCTGCATCATCTGGCTGCCATTCTCAGAACATGCTCCAATTTCTCAATATCCTTCTTATCCTATAATGCCCAGGGTTGACCATGGTGTTCCAGACAGGACTAACCAGTTCTGAGCACACTGAGGCCATGCTCTAGTCTAGACTAGAGACATTCGCTTCCCTTAATTGTGGGCCAAGATTGTGTTCGCTTTATGTATCATGTATCAACCACATAACACAGTTGGACCAAGCTGAGCTAGTGGCCAACTTACAGAATAACAAACAAATAGGTCATTTTCACATGGACTGCTGCCAAACCAGGCCTACCCCATCCGGTACTTGTGCAATTAATTTTTAACCTAAATGTAAGACTTTGCATTTCTCTTTGTTTCATTCCATCATGTTGGTTTCAGCCCTGTGTTCCTTCCTGTTGAGGTCATTTCTTATTTCCATTCTGTCATCTGTAGTGGTAACTATACTTCCCAGCTTTGTGTCGGCTGCAGACTTGATTAGAACACCTTGTACGTCGTCTTCTGAGTCACAGGTAACAATGCCAATGAGGTCAGCACCAAGGACAGAGCTCGATGGCATGCCCCTACAAACCTCTTTTGGGTTGACACAGAAAAACTAATCAACATGCTTTGACTGTGGTGCTCATCCAGCTATGACTCCACTTCCTGTCCTCTGACCCAATTCTCATTTCCCCATCATGTTCTCAAGGGCACCGGGTAAAGCATTTGTCAAATGCCATGCTGGAATCAAGATACATTGGGTCCATGTCACTGGTTTGATCTTCTGCGTGAATGAATTGCTGCTGACATGCAATGGGCAAAATATTTACCTGGCTGGGGTTGGGGGGGGGGAACGGAGAAAAAAAATAAATGTGTAAATGACTGAGAAGATAGGGATTCACTATGAAAATAGACATTTAAAGTTGAAGGATTGGTACATAAACCTGTCCTAGAAAGTATCATTTTACTTTCCCAAATATGCATATTGTTTCCTTATAATAGCCTATCATTTGTTGTGATTATTGCATACATTTTTATCTCCCCCATGAACCTTTAAATCTTTTCTCTTTTTTCTTAAACCAGCTCTATATCTCTTGTTACCAAACGTTTTTAAAAATACCATCCTTAAGTCAAAGACTGCATCTTAATAACTGAATAAAAATATATGAAAAGTACCCAGTCTGGAGCTTGGACCAATGTAGAAGTCTAAAAAGTATTAGTTTCCTTTGTGTGCTTACAGCATTGCTCAGGGCCTTATACTCAGCATGTGCTCAGTAAATGGGTAAATGGATGCACACGTGCTTGAAGGACCGCAGTGGGTGTGGACATCTCATATCTCCTTGGCATTCAGACTGAAATAGTAAAGGCATGGGAATGATTACATGAGGAGACCTGGTACATGGATTTATAGTTGAACTGAGTTCAATCAGTTTATGTCTGGTTCATGTCAACCAAACCAACTTCACAAGAGGTCAATTGTCAAACCAGAATATGACGTATTAATTTGCTCTGAGAACTATTGTCTGACCGTAACTCAAGGGGAGATAGTACACATCTGGATGGAGGATGTAGATCAATTGAATAGGTGTTGGGAGAGGGACAGGGGATCCCAGAGAGGGCAAGAGCAGGATCAGAGATGAGCCCAAAGAACATTTGATAGAGAGGCCAGGGCTCCAAATAAAATAAAGTTCTGTTGGTCTTAGGTCCAAGAAGTGGGCATGGGATCTAAGTGGGAGACAATCCAAGAAAGCAGGTGCCAAGTAAGTGCTAGAAAAAGCAAGGAGCGGAAGTGCACATGCTCTGAGATGGGCCAGGACTTTTATTGCAAATGTGGCTGATATGCCCAGATCTTGCTCTTATTGGGGCCAGCTGCATGCGGCCTGGGGTGGTTTGGCTAGGTTGGAAGACCTGGATCTGGGTAGGCTGTTATGACAGTTAGATGCATCTAAATACACATTTCCCCTGCTCATGTGTTGGAGAAATGCCGATACATTTGCATTATCCAAATTCTCCTTTTAAACAGAATCCTTTCCTTTGTTAACTGATCAGCCTGTTATTACAAAAATACTTTTTTTTATATTCCAAGCCAGGATGGGCTTTGCACCAAGGCAGTCCTGGGTTCAAATCTCAGGTCTGACACTTGTGACTGTTTGATCTTGGGAAAGTTACTTAGCTTTTCCAAGCCTTAGTTTCCCCACCAGCAGACTGGAAGTAATAATTTCTACCTCATGGTACTGCCGGAAAATTAGATTTAACATATCTAAAATGCCTGGCAGGTAGTTGTCATAAACTGTAGCCATCATTATTAACTGTGTGACTTTGGACAAAAGTCACTTAACTCCTCTGAGCCTCATTTCATCATGAACAGAATGGCTATAAGAATTGTGAGGATATGGGATGGAAAACATTTTGCAAAATATGAAGTACTCAATAAACATAAAACATTATTATTACTTACAGGTTGCTTAGATAGCGTAGGAAAGTCTCGCTATTTTATATACCCACCAAGCCCAAAGATGTGCCCTGAGTCAGAGATCCAGGGACAGCCTTCACGGAGCTCTGTCATGCTTTCAAAACTGTTTGCAAGGTATTGTGAATATTCACACACAACATGTTCTCCTGGTGAGATAATTTATAACTTTAATTCTATTTTCAAAGCGGTCCATCTTCCCTAAAAGGTCGGGAAACATGGCCCTGGGATAATGAAAATATAGGAAAGCTATAGTTTTCCAATATTATTGTTAAATCTGGGTATGGGAAGTCCCTCAGAATGAATAGTCAGTACTGTGACCATCTGGGACAATTCCACATCTGGGTTCATTTCCCTTGGGTCTTTCTCTAGCACGCAGGAATTCAAGGTCCTACCCTGTTGGTCTGCTTGTTTCTGAAGCACTGTACATGAGCCTGAACTAGCTATTCATTCACTGTTAATAGTTCTGCCCATTTGCAAAGGCCTTTCATGCCATTCCTGAGTAATTGCAAACGAGCCTGTGAGTTTATTTAGAATTATGACCCTTACTTTGTCAACAGTGAAAAGGGTTCAGCAATGCTTGGGACAGTGGCCAGCAGAGTTTATGTGCAGAGCAGAATTAGCACGTGGGCAGTCAGGACAAGAGCTGGAGGATCTGAATTAGAGACCAAGTTCTTTTCCCCCTACCCAACCCCCAGCCATGTGATTAATAGAACAGGCTAATTCGAGGACTCTTGTTTGCCACTGCGGGGTATTGGTGAGGAGGCTGGGGACAGTTAGGGGTCCCTTGTCAGATGATAGTATCTGATCCTGGTCACCTCACTTCTTCACTCACCCCTGAGGATAATGAAGTGAATAATGGTCCAGCAGCAGACGATGCCATTATCTCTTCCCCATCTTCACTTCTCCACGAAGCAGTCACACGTGGATTACTGCCCATGCTTAAGGAGCCTTGGGGAGGAGGCTTAGACCAGCTTCACTCTAGGCATTGGAACAAGCTCCCTCTCTTGCTGTCTCATCCTTCATTTGATGTGGGGTGGCCTTGTATCCCATAGGAGCATCATGTTCTTACACCTGAGTTTGGATGTTAAGAAGAATAGATGGTTTCCTTTTGTACAAAGAAGGAGTATTCCTGCACAGTCCAGCATACTGGGATATAAGTTCAAACCCCAGCTAGTCATGGCAGTTATAGCTAACATTTATATGGTAATGTAGCATGGTGCCAAGTGTTTTGCCAGCATTAAATGCATTTAATTCTCCCAAACAACCTATCAAATAAATACTATTAAAACTCCTTCCTAAGAGAGAAGAGAATTGAGGCATGAGAAGAGGAAGCAAACGACTTGCCCAAGGTCACACAGTGAGTACTGGTAGTGTCAGGATTCAAACCCAGTTGGTTCAGTAAATCCACAGGCTTAATCACTACACACATTGCCTCTCTAAGAGGAAATCACCATTTCCTTTGCCCTGCCACATTTCTGCATATATCTATGCCAGGGTCTTGCTAGGAAGGGAGGTTCCTGGGCCAAGGCAGAATTTATGTATTGCTAGTTTGAATGGTAAATGTGGCCCGTTTCCTCATTTGTAAAGCAGGGACTATTCATACGCTACTTTCTTACAGAATTATTGTGTAGATCAAATGAGCCCTTGGGTGTGAAGGCCTTGTAAACACTGAGTATTGCCCAATACGAGGCATCATCATTATTATTACTGGTTGAGCAGCTCTAAGAGTCTCAGCTGCTTGGGGTGATATACAGCCTGTGACTCTGCTAGAGCTGTGATTAGAGACCTCTTCACCTGCTTTTCCAAGGCCCAGAGCCCCTTCATTCCTAGTTTTCCCTGAGAATAGTCAAGAGAAGGGGCCGGGCATGGTGACTCACACCTGTAATCCCAGCAGATTGGGAGGCCGAGGTGGGTGGATCATGAGGGCAGGAGTTCGAGACCAGCCTGGCCAACGTGGTGAAACCCCCATCTCTACTAAAAATACAAAAATTAGCCAGCACGGTGGTGTGTGCCTGTAAAACCAGCTAATCAGGAGGCTGAGGCAGGGGAATCACTTGAACCTGGGAGGTGGAGGTTGCAGTGAGCCAAGATCACACTACTGCACTCCAGCCTGGGTGACAGAGCAAAACTCGGTCTCGAAAGAATAAAAAAGAAGAGTCAAGAGAAGGCATTTTGTCTTCCAGCCCAGAACGTGACCCAAATCCCAGGAGGAAAAGATGTGCCAAGACACTGAGCTGTTTTGCCAACATATTTGCCCAGGTGCCCTGGACAGCTCCTAACACTGGCAATCAATCCTCGCCGCCTCTACTAGCCACTTGCTGCCATTTCCCCATCTCTATTTTCACTTGCCCTCTACCCCATCCTGCCACACAGTCGAAGTGTCTGTCATAAATGGATGCTGCACTGCACTTATGAGAAGTCCAAACTCCAGGTCCTGGGACACAGGGTACAAGAAAAAGGAGTGAAGAAGAAAGAAAATGGTTAGCCCTCCGATGTCGTGTTTCTAAGATTGTCCCTTTCTGCCTGCCTCCCACTCTTTGGAGTGGCAGGTTCAACTGAGCATCTGCTTATTTGGCCAACAGCTCTAATGGAAGCACAAAAGAAAGCTCCGGCACTTGAGGAGGCCCAGCTTCCGCCAGGCATTTCACTCACTGAGGTGTGAGGCTTCTAGAGGGAGAAGGGGCTCCTAGTTGGTTGGGTTTTAAAAGATGGAGAGGGGAAGTAGTTTCAGTGAAGAAGGGGTGTGGAGAAGAGGAAACTCATGGTGGGGCAGTAGTTCTAGGAGTTGGGTGAGCCATGTTGAGATCACTGGACTCACTGTTTGCTAGCTGGGGTTCCAAGCTGCAGAGAGATGTGGGGTATCCAGGCAGCAGAAAGAGGACTGATGGGAGCCTGCCTGGATTGAAAGATAGATCTGGAAGTGGGGCTATACTGGGTGGGTAGTCTGTGAGTTTCCCATTTTACAGATGGGAAAACTGAGACCCAAGTAAGTAAAATGGCTTGGCCAGGGTCACATGGGTAGCGGCAGAACTAAAACTAGAACTTGATTTCAAGTCAGGCTTGGAATAACTAGGAATTTGGATGCTTATTGATTGTGTGGCCTTGGACAGCTTCCTTAACGCTCAGAGCCTCAATTTTCCCCATAAGTATATTGGAGATGATAATATTTACCCTGTAGGGCTGTTTTGAGGACTGAATGAGCACTGGGTGATGCTCCATCTGTGTCCTTTCCACTGCGTTCATCAGTCTTCCAGGCTGGGCAGCCTTACCGTGCAAGGGATCCAGAAACTCAAAATATTCATAATCTGGGTTGTTTTGAGGGCGGATTTTGTCAAGCATTTGGGTAGCAGAGCCTATGCAGTGAACAGAGAACACAGATGGGTCAGAGAAGCAGGAAAGGAATGTGGACCTTTCCCCATTGCTGGTGCACTTTGCTCTCTCATTTTAGTGTCTCCTTCTCACTGTCTTGATGACTTTCCTTCCCGCATCTCCTCCCATGACCACTCTTACTTAGCCATAAATAAAAGTACATTCACCATGACTTTCTGTTTTTAATGAATAATATCCTATAGCCTCTGATCTGAATTTTAAAATTACCCACCCCCTTCATCAATTTATTCAATACTCATTCATTCAACAAGTATTTTTTGAGCATCTGCTATGTGCCAGTCATTGTGCCAGGAGTTGGGGATATAGCAGTGAACAGAGCAGTCTAAATTCCCTGCCCATGTGGAACTTATCCTCTAGAGGGATAATTACCCGCCTTCACCCACATCCCTCACTGAATATATTTAGTTTCTATTTTTATTGCTTTCTTCCTTGGCTGGTGTGTGTATGTGTGTGTGCATGCGCGCATGTGTGTATCAGTGGTCCTCCACATAGAATCATCCCTACCATGGCTCAACTCTATTATCTGGTGTAGTAAGACTTGGTTGACACTCAAAAGAAAGCAGAATAAGTGGCAAAGCCAATGACTCTCCTCCCCAGGTCCCAGACCGACCATGCTGTTTTCCAGGACTTGATCATTTCAGTTTGGATAAAGAGCGGTGGCAGTCAGCTGTCTACATGGCCCTCTCCTCTGTTGTTCTTTGGAGTCACTGGGGGCAGGGCCGTGTGTGCTCTCTGGGGAATAGGGTTGGGTATACAGTAGAGGCTCAAAAAAATTTGTTGAATAAATATGTGTAAATGGATAAACTGACAATCAGAGCCTCTTGGTACTGTTTGGGTGAGGGCAGGACCAGGCAGTCTAGTGGTGTGCTTTGATCTGGGAGGTCTGGCCATGGCAGGGCTTATGCTAGAGCAGATCTAATCCTGAGCCCTCACATGAGGGGACAAAGCATGGCCCTTTTCTTCTTACTGGGTCTCTTCCTCCCAGAAGCCTATTTGTTAGCCTCCTCTGCAGCTGCTGGGAGTGTCTGTGAGTGAGGGAAGGTCCTGCTAAACCCAGAAATGCTTTCTCAAGAGCAAGGACAGACCAGAGAAAGGAAGACTGGCTGTTGCTTGCACAGTAAGTGCCTATAATCTGCTCAGGGAGGTGAACCTGGGGCCTTATCCCTCTGAGCAAGAGATTAAAGGTCTGAACTTGTGATTGCTGCTCGGCTGGAGATCTCTGCCATACACTGACAGGGAGCCCTGAGAGCACAGCTGCCGCTGGAGGAAGTCAGCGTGGGGACCGCCAGTGGCAGGCTGTTGAAAACAAATGGGGCAAAGAAATGATTCCGATGCTATCGATTGGAGCTGATGTTTGCAGAACAGCCGGAAATGACTTACTTGACTTCAAAACCAATAGGGAAACTGAAGTCAATGAGCCTAGGACAGACCTTGCTAAGCCCTGCAAAGGGTTTCCATGTCCCCTGCCCTTCTCCCCTCCCTCCCAGAAATACCAATTACACATTAGCCCAGCCATCTCAACACCATTGAAACCCCGGTCTGGAAGATGGGATGGGTACTCCCAGCGGCCCCTGCTCCTCCCTCCCCACTCCTTACCTTGGATGGCCTCCAGCGTTAATGGCTTCCTCAGCCTCCCACCGGGCTGGCTGCTGCTGCCACCACCATCTGATCTCAATTCCCCCTTGCAGCTGTCATCAAGGCCTCCACTGTGTGTCAGGATGTGGATGAACGCCTTCACCCCCTTGGGTTAGTGGAGACACACTGGAGCTTTTGTTGTTGTTGTCACTTACTTAAAAGGAACTCCACTAGTAAATTACAAAAACAAATCAGGAAAACAAAGTATAAAACCCTAGAAATTGATGCATAGAGCAGAGATTCTTCTATCCCAGATAACTCAAGATTAGCTCAGTGAGCAGGGCCTACTAGAAACCCAGGCTCTTATACATAAGCCTTGTGAAATGATTATTCAGCAATAAAAAGGAAGACAAATTTTTTAAAAAGTAGCCCAGGCTCTTAATTTTCTCTCTCTCTCTCTCTCTCTCTCTCTCTCCCTTTCTCTCTTTCTTTCTTTCTTTTTCTTTCTTTCTTTCTTTTTCTTTCTCTCATTCCTTCCTTCCTCTCTTTCTTTCTTTCTTTTCTTTCTTTTTTTCTTTCTCTCCTTCCTTCCTTCTTTCCTCCCTCTTTCTTCCTTTCCTTCCTTCCTTCCTTCTTTCCTCCCTCTCTTTCCTTCCTTCCTTCCTTTCTTCCTCCCTCCCTCCCTCCTTCCCTCCCTCTTTCTCTCTTCTTCTCTTTCTTTCTTTCTTTTCTTTCTTTCTTTCTTTCTTTCTTTCTTTCTCTTCTTCTTTCTTTCTCTCTCCTCTCTCTCTCTCTCTCTCTTTCTCTCTTTCTTTCGCCTCCACTCTGTGTTAGCCTGGGTCTACCAAGAAGCAGATGCCAAGATGGGATTAAAGGAGCATGGATTTTACTAGGGGAAATACCTATGAGAGAGAAAATGGGGAGGGAACTATGAAAGGCTGGAAGAAGCAATGCAAGTCCAATCTCGAGTGAAGAAGAGGAAGAAAACAGGTCCAGTAGGGGCATGCTTGGCTGCCTTGCAGTCTGAGGAAGGCTCAGCAAGGCGATTGTAGAGTCCTCAAGCCAAAGTTGGCTATCAGAGGAGTCCGATGTCTCCAAGGAAGGGGCCTGCTTTCGTATCCCTGTTGTGCTTAGTCTTCTGCGAGGAACAGAACCTAGAAAGTATGGCTTCGGCGAAAACTAGGTGATGGATTTCAGAGTCCAGCACTGAGAGTCTTGGTCACTTCTGCTCCCTGCAGTTGGAGGTCTGCCAGGCACATTCTTATGGCCACCATAACCCTGTCTGCATTGGGAAGACTGAAACCAATCCACAGACGGATTCTACCCTTTGTCAATGGACTCTGACTCTTTATCTGGTCTTCTCTAGATAGCCACATTACTTACTTCCACCATCCCCTTTTCCACAAAGTCTCTCCTGGCTACTCCTATAATCCCAGCACTTTGGGAGGCCAGGGTGGGCAGATCACACGGGGTCAGGAGTTCGAGACCAGCCTGGCCAACATAGTGAAATTCTATCTCTACTAAAAATACAAAAAAATTAGCCAGGTGTGGTCATGCATGCCTGTAATCCCAGCTACTCGGGAGGCTGAGGCATGAGAATCACTTGAACCTGGGAGGCAGAGGTTGCAGTGAGTGGAGATCGCGCGACTGCATTCCAGTATGGGCGATAGAACAAGACTCCATCTCAAAAAAAAGAAAAAGAAAAAGAAAAAGAAAAAAAAACAACTATGGCTTTCTGTCCAATGAAATATCCATGCCTCCTTCCCTGTGTATATATGCCCCAGCTCTTATCACTATCTAACCTACCATATGTTTTTATTTATTGTGTTTATTGTCTCTCTTTCCTACTAAGGTAGCATTCCATGAGGGCGGGGATTTTTGTCTATCCTGGTCAATGTTGTATTCCCAAAGCCAAACAGTGCCTGGCACCTGATAGCTATTTGTTGAATGAATAAAGAATGACTCTTGTTCAGGGTCATCTTTGGGCTCAGTGTCTCCAGCAGCTGTGTGGACCTCAGGAAAAGGGCTCCCTTCTTTAGAGCTTGAGAAATTCACACCTCCTTCCAGGAGCTATAAAGTAGGTGCTATGGTGCAAGGATTAATAGCATAGGATTTGGCATTAGAAGACTCAAGTACTGGTTCCAGCTCCATCACTTACAAGTTGTGTGACCTTAAGCGAAGCACTTAACCTCTCTGTGCCAGGGCTCTCTCATCGGTGAAATGAGGACAAAAGATCTTCCACTCAGAATGGTTTTAAGGTTGAGAGGCTTCTGATTACCCCAAGTAAGCCTTATTGAAGACTTTTCCTTACTTAAGAGTCAGCACTCACTAATTGTTTATCGACAAACAATTTTTTCAATTGAGAGAGAACTTCAGCTCTGCCTACTTCCCCGGGTCCTCTGGGGCTTCTCCTATGCTTCCTCAGTACCAGTCATTCCCCCTGCCCAAATAGCAGTAAGGTTTTGGAATTCCTTAACTCTAGGTCTCCATCATAATGATAACTATCATTTTTCTGTGGGATAATTGCCTTGCATACACTGTTATACAACTTAAATAATTAGAGCTGTATGATAATGGGGACAGTGTATCTGGTCCCCTGCTATGCCCCCAGGATCTGATGCTAAGTAGGTACTCGGTCAACATTGTGAAGTTATCACAGCCAACTGGAAGGTTGGTATCATTCCTATTTTACAGATGTGGAGACTGAGACTTGCCCACAGTCACAGATTAAATAAGTGGTAGAGCCAAGACTGAAACCCAGACCTGTCTGATCCCCAAACCTGAGAGTTTTCTATTCTAGGAAGCTTCCTGAGGAAGGTGGCTCTTTCACATTATCCTCACACAAAAGGAGAGCTCAGGTGCAGGCACAAACTCATGGTGGTCTCAGGACTCATCTGGTACCCTGGTTATAGAAAGTATCAGGGTATTCAGATTCAGTGGTGGGGGAGGGAGTATGGCTTCACAAACATTGTGCCTTTAGCCCATTGACTTTTATTGTCAGTACGTTCTTTTCCAGATTGGGTGAATCATCCTTGGCTGGCAGGTAGACCTCTCTTAATTTTTTTTAGCTGCTCTTGAATTCTCGACAATGTTGAGTCATTGCTTGGCAGGGCATTGCCAATGTTGTGGCAATTGGGACAATTGGTGTAAGCCAAATGGCTTAGTTTTCTAACCTGTAGGTTTTCTTTAAACACAGCACAGAGTTTAACTCTGTTCTAGGGAGTGTTTGAAAGAGCAGTGGCAGTTCTTTAATCCTTGCAGAATGCTTTCAAAATCTCAAGGGTGGGTGGAGGTAGGTGGAAGACAGAGGGGGTATATTTGTAAACTGCAAAGAATGTCTTTTAACAATCCAAGCTGGGCTGTTTGTGCTTGAAATAAGACTCAGGCATGCACACAAATACACAAACACCCTGTGATGAAAAACCTCAGTCTTTATTGTACAAACAGCTGTGTTTGCCTTTAAATGAAGCAATTAAAATAATGTTAAGGATAAGTAGAGTGTGGCCTTAGCTAGGGTCCTATTTGAGAATCATAAGAAGAGCTGCTGATGGGGCATGGTTTTTGAGAGGCACCTAAAAGGCTGTTCTTTCTCAAAAACCTCCCACCCTAATTCTGCTCTGGGGGCTGTGACTTTTCACCATTGGTCACTAGTAGAAGATATAACATTGGGCCTTTTATCAGGGGTACACATAGGTGATGAGTAAGTGGTAGCATATTAATGCACTCGTGCACAATGACACTCAGTCATTTTAGGTGTCAAGTTAGCCAGCTGATGCCCTGGGAAAGCTTGGGGAATACAGGTGATAAGCTACGGTTTGGTTGTGGAGCGATGTCGTGTTGTTTTTGTCCACCCAGCATATTTTTTCTTTTTTTGAGTTTCACTCTTGTTGCCCAGGCTGGAGTGCAATGGCACAATCTCACCTCACTGCAACTTCTGCCTCCTGGGTTCAAGCAATTCTTTTGCCTCAGCCTCCTGAGTAGCTGGGATTATAGGCACCCACCACCACACCAGGCTAATTTTTAATATTTTTAGTAGAGAAGGGGTTTCACCATATTGGCCAGAGTGGTCTCGAACTCATGACCTTAGGTGATCCGCCCGCCTCGCTTCCCAAAGTGCTGGGATTACAAGCTTGAACCACTGTGCTGGGCAGCATATTTTTTCTAGACATAGAATCTTGATTTTAATTTGGGGAACCGTCCCTCCTCTAAGCTTAATCCATGGAGTTTCAGTGGGCATGTGACCCAGGCTTAGCCAGTCAGAGCTCTGCGTTCTCTTGGGCACTGTAATTGGATCAAGAATAGGCATGTTACCTGATTCAAGCCAATAGGAGGCCTTATCTAGAATTGTGCTGATGCTATTGGGACAGAGCTGTATTCCTGCAGGTTGCCAAGCTGGTGGAATGTAAGGCTGGAACACCTGGGTGGGAGTGAAAGACATAATGGAGCAAGAGTCTGCCTGAGAGTAAAGCCAAGGCAGAGAAAAGGGGACTGGAAAGAGGAGAGGGACACGGTCCTCAGGACATTAGAAGCCCTGGATCTTGTCATGCCTAAAAACATTTACTTTTCAACTTTTAAGTTATATGATATAATGAACTAATAACTTCATCTCTCTTAACACCCTCTCTTTTCTTTTTTACCTAAGCTTGTCCTGAAACTGAATCTTGATTGATATATTTTACTTATTTGCTGCTTTCTCTCTCCCACCAGATTGTAAGCTTCCTAAAAGCAGGTATTTTTGTCTTATTCATCTGTATATACTTAGTATCTAGCATAGTAGAACTTCAGTATTGAACTGTAGCAGCCAAAGAGAAAAGATGCCAAGAGTGTTCACTTTAAGCAAGCTGGCCTTGAACAACAAGATGGCCTATTCTGCTTCCTAGTGCAGAAGCAAACTGAAGAGATATGCATCTTTTCAGAGCCATTGTGCAAAGGGCTTGAGGGGAAAAGATCAGGATGGACTATATGGAAGAGAGTGGTGCTTGATCCAGGGAAAGAGATCCACAGTGATTATCAACAAAGAGTGGGTGAGTGCTGATATTAGTACCCAGAGATCAGATGCAGAACTAAATGAGGGTTGGAAAACCAGAAAAAGCAAGAATGCGTGCCCAGAGGTCAAAACTAGCAAATGGGAGGTAACTGGATGGATTTTGGAGACAGAAGTCATTATCTTCAGCTTGGCATTTGATAGAGAGGTCAAGCCCATTCAAAGGGAGATGTCTTAGTTCATTTTATGTTACTATGACAGAATATCACAGACTAGGCAGTTTAAAAAGAACAGAAATTTATTTGGCTCATAGGTTTGGATGCTAGGAAGTCCAAGAGCATGTCATTGGCATCTGGTGAGAGCCTTCTTGCTGTGTCATCCCATGGCAGAAGACAAGAGGGCACGAGAGAGTAGAGAGAAGTGCTTTTGTGATGAACCCACTCTCACAATAACTCATCCACTCCTGAAATGACAAGAGGCAGAGTCCTTATGACCTAACCACTTTTTATTAGGTTCCGTCTCCCAATAGAGGGGATTTCCTGACACATGAACTTTAGGGTACGCATGAAACCATAACAGGGGGAAAGACAAGATGAGGAGGGATGAAAATTTGGGGTGCCTTCCCAGGAGGCTGGACTCAGAATGTGTAACAGAGACAACATTCCCCATTTTCATCATTTTTCTAAAATCTTTAAATTTAGTGAGAAAAGTTGTTGGTACCCTTCTTCCAACTCTGCCTTTTACAGAGGTGAATTAACTTGGTGCGAGAGATGAGTAGTGGGCTTTATAAGCATATCAGTATATCCTGGATTATCCCATAATTATACATGACCTCGTGGAGCAGCCCTGCCAAGGTACCCTGTCTTCCAAAGTAAATCCAACTGTTTGAGTCATTGAGTCATTCCCATATACTGACCAGAAGAGACCACATTCCATTTCAAACAAGCTCAGGACACCTAGTATTTAAAAACTTATGAGCCAGGAGCCACTTCTTCTTCTATCGTTAAATTTATTGAATCTGTTCTCTAGTGTCTATATCTGGATATCTGGATGCCATGCTCCTGTATAAAGGAAGGAGAAGGATGTCTCCATGGCTGAAATAAGTTGAACATTTAATAAGCCTGAGCCTTAAGTATTGCTGGGGGTAATGGAACAGGAATCAGCAATCAATAGTTGCTCTTTTTAGGGTTCCTAACTGCATCCCATAGGAAACTTGTTTAGTCTCCTTCCTTTTCCATCTTATGACTTCCCCTAGTCCTCACTCTGGCACCAATCAGGAGATTCATGGGAAAAGGTGAGTCAGCATAGCTTTTGCTCCCTACATGACTGAGTGAGAGAGTTTAATTGATAAACCAGGAGATTTGGATCTAATCCTAGCTCTTTAAGACTTTCATTCCTTGCCCTTGGGAGTCAGTCCTCTCTAAACTTCAGTGGTTTGTTGATTCTATAACTCTGGGAATTGATGATAAAGCAATCCCCTCCCGTGTGTGTGTGTGTGTGTGTGTGTGTGTATGGAATGAAGTACTGTCCAGGGCTTGGAAGGCTGAGCACTTGGCCTCAGTGTCTGGGTCTTGCCTTGTGAGATGTCTACAATCTCTTTGGGCTGACCCCTGCTTTCTATACATGTCCTCTCAGCCATACCTCCCAATAGATGCCTGAATTTTTTAGTTGGGAAATCTAAAGTTGGCAAACTTTAGAGGAGACCAAAATGTTGTACCACCAGAGACCAACAGGGATTTCAATAAATGAAACTTAGCATTTAAAAGGTTCAAGTCAAATTCCCTCAGAAAAGTTACTGAAAATAAAGATTATTCACTTAAACATCCAAAGATAGCATTTACGAAAAAGGCACTTTGCAGAGAAATCAATCTTAATGCTGCCTTTCATGATTCCAAATCCCTATGTGCTGTTAAGAAGTGGCCCTTAACATTTCCTTGGGTCTCTGTTCACCAGGACCCTCCCCAGATAGACCTGTTTTTGCCTTGGGGCTTTCTCTTCTTTTTTCTAATAAAGTTATGAGAAAACTGGAGGATTGGCAGTGGGACAGCCACCCTGTGATGAGCACTGATATCAAGAAGGGTTCTTGTCATTTGGTTCCCATCTGGAAGTCATTACAACTAAAGGAAAGGTAGTGATAGAAAGTCACAAGCTTCAGCTCAAATCCTTAACTTTGGGATTTTCTGAAAAAACTCTTATGCTGAGAATGGTCTTTTAGAGTCCTTTGCTCGTCAATCATGCACAAGTGTCTGAGTCTCCAAGGAAAAAATAAGCAAAACCTTCATGCTACCTTTGGATTAATTTTTTGTAGCTTAGAAGTTGGTACAATATCAAGTGATTAAGTGAAGCATGACATTCTTTTCTCACCTTAGATCAGTTTTGTTTTTCTCATGACAACCTGAAAATAGATATCTGTATTATCTCTGTTTTATAGATGAGGAAACATAGGCTTAGAGAAGTAAAAGAATTCATTCAAGTTCACATAGAGAGTCAGTGGTAGAGTTAGGATTTAGACCCACATATTTCTGTTTTCAAAACTCATGTTCTTTATCCCAGAACTGGCATTTGGCATGTATTGTTATACATCCTGTGTAACTTGCTACTTTGAATTTAGCTCTTTGTATTTTCTGCAGATCTTGGCATGTAGAAAAAGCTCAATAAATGCCTCTTAATTAGTTCATTAGTGGTAAGGGTTTTTTCTTAATTTGATTCCTATGATTTTATTATTTATTTCCAACTAGTAGCATTTTAGCCTTCCTGAGTATAAATCATTAAAGATCTAGGATGGCCTTTGTTGACAAGTATCATTTTAAGTTCTGGGTTCCAAATGAGGAATTAATAGATAGATGTCAGAGAAGGAGCTGAACTAGAGCTCCTGCCTCTTGATCTAATTATGGAGTTGATGATGATTTTGTTTATAGACTATGGATCATTCATTTCATTTCCCAGGGCATTCAGCTAAGCTTCTTCATTACTACTACCACCACAACCATCATCATCATCACCACCAGTATATAGGTACAGAGATCTTTATGCTTGCAAGATACATTTCTGGATTCTGGAATAGATATAAAGCAGTACAATATAGTTCCTATCTTTGAAGAGTTTTCAATCCAATTGGGAAAGCAGGGAAGGCTTCAATGTGGAAGTTCAGCTTGTGCTTTCAAAGTACAGTTGTTTGGAAGAGAAGAGGAGTTTTGTTAGAACTTATAATATTCCAGATGGAGGGAACAATGTAAGCAAAGGCAGAGAGATGTGGAAGTACATGTTTTAAGAAAATCCATATTTAAAGATGTGTAAGCACTAGAATGGAGGGTATTTAAAAGTTGCAATCCATGTGTAATACATTTTATGTGGTGTGAGGTAGGGATATGACTTTATACTTTCTCCCCTCAGCACCATTTAATGAATTGTCAATCGTTTCCCAACTAATTAAAAATAAGACCTTTTTCATACATCAAACTCCTTAAAGACTTGGGTCTGTTTCTGAATTCTGTTTCTGTTTCATTGACCTCTTTGTATCTGAGCCAGTACCACATTATTTAAATTCATAGAGTTTTGTAATATGTCTTGACACCTGGTAGGACAAGACCCTCTCTTTGTTCTTTTTCAAAATAGTTATGGCTATTCTTGTACATTGATTTCTCCATATGAATTTTAGAGGTTGCTAATCAAATTCCCTGAAAAATCACAGGGGGCATGAAAGGAATGCCATGAGGCATAGAGGAGTGTAATGGACCATGAGGCTGGTAAAGCAGTTTGAAGGTCAAATGATGGAGACTTCGATTGTCCAGCCAAGACATGCAGAGCCCACAGCACTTCTGGGTATTTCTAAAGGAGCTGAGATAAGTGTTGGCATCCAGGCCCCTCCCTTAAGAAACTTGTCTGTAATGCCTTGCACGTAGACTGCTACAGACTTGCCAGAACACCCATGTCTCCAGAGCTCTGCATGGCGGGCTGAAGAGAGATCTCAACCTGTCAGAGAAGCAAAGAAAAACTTGTCCACCTTGCCTATTCAGAATGCAGAAATGACCTGATTCTAGTCGGGTGCAGTGGCTAACGCCTGCAATCCTAGCACTTTGGGAGGCTGAGGCGGGTAGATCACCTGAGGTCAGGAGTTTGAGACCAGCCTGGCCAACATGGTGAAACCCCATCTCTACCAAAAATACAAAAATTGACCAGGTGTGATGGCATGCACCTGTAGTCCCAGCTACTCAGGAGGTTGAGACAGGAGAATTGCTTGGACACCTGGGGGCAGAGGTTGCAGTGAGCTGAGATAGTGTCACTGCACTCTAGCCTGGGCAACACAGTGAGACTCCATTTCAAAAAATAAATAAATAAATAAATAAAATTTTAAAAAGTAACCTGATTCTGAAGTCCCAAGGCAGTTCCTTTCTCTGCCTTGGTCTTTTGACTGCCTATGCTTTCCCTGGCCACCATCTGTCACAGTTACAGATGATTGGACAAAGCTAAGGAGAAAGAGTCAGCTGCCCATTGTGTCTTCCTTGAGGACTAATGTCAGCCTTGGATCAGAAATCATAGGGAGCAACTCTGGCCTTTGGGTTTTGTGGGGAGCATGTGAGCCCCTTGAGCAAGTCTCCAGGGAGAGGCTGCCTTCTCATGCACCCCATTGCATTAGCTACATGACAGAGGCATGAGAGCTGGAAAATGCCTCTCCTCTGCTTGCCTCTCTGGTTTCTCTCTTCTTTTTTTGTGTGTGTGTGTTTGTCTTCATTCAACATGTATTAAATGAACACTTGCTATGTGTCAGGTGCCGAGTAAACAATGTGAGCAAAACAGGCTTAGCTTCTGTCCTCATGGAGTTTACTGTCTGGAGGAGGAGACAGCCAACCATAAGTTAACTAACAAACATACACATACTTCCCGTCTTCTCCAAGCACAGCTCTCCTTCGGGAAGCCTTTGCCAAAAATGGACGAAGGAATGTGGGCTGATATATTTATTAAAAAGAGAGGGCTCTAGGCATACCTGGGGGTGCTTGAGTGAAGAATTATGGGTGGTTTCTATGTGTAGGAGGCAGTCTTGAAAATATGACTTGGATTCCCATTTGTTTAATCCCGCCAGGTAATTCCTGTCTCCCTTTCTAAGGGTCAGATAAAAGTCCCATGTCTGAATAACACCCCTCACTGGATGACATGAACTATAGGAGGATGGACGTGTTATTCTGTTCTAAGCAAGGAGGAGGAGAATGGTGAATATATTCTATATCCAAAGATGATGGGAAGAAGGACAGAATATTCTGGCAGGAGAATCCTGACTTATCAGAGGCAATCTGTAAAATGTCCTCCCCAGAGGGGTACCTGGAGCTGGTGACTAAGATGTGATGTGTATGATTGAAATTCTGAGCCAGTTCTGCAGCCAGATGAATCTGAGAGACCAGGAGAGCAAGGAATATATGAAAAGGAGAAATGGGTGGTGGTACGACCTTGAACCCAGCCACAGGCCATCTCAGGAGAAGATGGAGGAGCAGGAGCATGTAGATCTGTGGAAGAGGTGCAGGGGGCTCTTGATGAGAGGGAAAATCAGGAAGGACTTTTATCCACTCTCAGAACTCCAAGGACAGAAATTTAATACTGAATATAGGCATATGGAATTTGTTAAAAAACAAATAGGAGTGTGGGGGATAGGGAGAAATTTGTTAAAGGATACACAATTACAGCTAGATAGGAGAAATATGTTCTAGTGTTCCATACTACTATAGAATGACTATAGTTAGCAATAATATATTATACAGTTTTGAATAGTTAGAAGGAGGATTTTGAAGGTTCCCAATACAAAGAAATCATAAGTGTTTGAGATGACAGATATGCTAATTTCCCTGATCTGATCATGACATATATATAATGAAATCTCACTACATACCCTATGAATAAAATGCAATTATTATTTGTTGATTAAAAATAAAAAATGAAAATAAGATAAAGTGAAAAATAACAAACTAGAGCTATGGCTTTGAGAAAGGCACAAGGCATCAGTTTCTGCATCTATATACAAATATATTGTGGGGAAGGTGGAATGAGGTGCTGAGTGTGGTATTTAATTATTTATAATGGTTTTCCCACCTTTAATATCATGCGTTTCTGTTTCCATGGGGTGGTCACTATGTACCTAGAAATGTGCTAGGATCTTTAATTTTAGTTTTACTTTTGGAAATCTATAGACTCTGAGGACAATAGATATATTCTTAGCATAAAGTTGCATAAAGTTTTGTTGATGAAAAAATAAATGAGTGAGGAATAAATAAAACATATGAAAAGAGCCTACTTCTAGGTTAGAGCAATCAGAAAATACTTTTGAAGTAGTTTTTTTTTTAAGTCTGCTAGACAATCCATATTTAAGTTGAAATTCTGACCGTACTCTCCAGTTCCAGAGAGTGCTGTGGACAGCTCAGTGGTGCTGAAGGTAGAGCTGTAATGAGGTGAATGCAATGTAGTTTCCAATTCAGTGTCCGTCAATTCACTCATCCCACAAACATTCTCCGAGGGCCCATTACATGCAGGCAGCATCTAGATATAATAGGGAAGAAGCAGTCTTTGAGTATTTTAAAGTTGAAGATAACCTTAGAGGAAATGACCAGAAACTACTACAACACAGGTTTCCAAGAAAAACAGGAAAGGAAACGCAAAAGAAAGACTATTTATGTTTAAAAAGTTGTATTTAGAAAGATTAGGAAAATCATAATAGATACAATTTATTGAGTTCCTACTATAAACCAGGCTCTGTACATACATTATTTCTAAATAGCTCCATAAGATAGGGACACAGAGAGTATGAGTTCAGAATCACATGGCTTGTAAGTAGCAGAACAGGATTAAGACCATGCCTGTGTTCCTTCAAAGTCCGGATTCTTCCTATATCATTATGATTCCCCCCTTAGGGGACTATGGGAGAAAGAAACATACTAGTCTGTACAGTTTGCTTGTGGAGCTTATAGAGAGAACAGTCAGCTCCTTTACTCCTTTTCCTCCTGAGTGTCTTCTTACCATCTTGGCCTTGGGATGGCACTAGCTTGGGGTGAGAGGGAGTGAAGAGACTCCAGAGCTATTTGAAACGTGTGAGGTGCATTAGTCAGAGATCTTTCAGTAAGATAATAAGTTTCCTCAACTCGAATAAGCCTAATAAATGAAAGTCTATTGGTTCATAAGACTAAGAAATTTGGGTGTAGATCTAGCTTCAGAGATGCTGAATTTGTGTATGTGTGTGTGGGGAGGGGTGTTATTATATACTGTCATCATAACTCTGTCCCTTTCTCCAGTCCTTGTTCTCCACTTTGCTTTTCTGAAGATCAGCTTCCATCATGGGAGACAAGGTGGCTGCCATGAGACCCAGAATCCCACCATCCCTGATTTGCAGCACAAGCAGAAAGGTACCATCTCCCTTCCAATTTCCATTCATCAGTCACAGCAGAGATTCTGAGTGACTCTGCCTAGGTCCTGTGCATGTAATCTGATTGATCAGCCTCAGTGGCATGGCTTCACCTGAGGAGAGAAAAGAGCATACAGGGAACAAGAATGAGAGCTCTGACCACATCCCCAAAGTGAGGGAGGAGCTCCCTAAAGAACCAGAAGAAAGACAATGGGGAATCCAGCTGGACAAACAAAAGTAAATACCCTGGCCCTCTGTGTAGAAATGCAGAGCCCCAGCCAGTTAGGTCAGATAGGTCCTTCTCCCTATCTGCGGAGAGGGAAGTGCGGAGGCTTTGAGAAGCAGTTTGTGGGAAAGGTGAGTGGCCCTGTTCAGTGAACTTTTGGGGACAGAAGCAGTTCTGGTCCCTGGTTTTACCTGCAGAGTTCACCTTTATAAGCATATCCACAAAAGCAATAACCTCTCTATTCTCTGCAGTTTAGTACAGACTGTCTGGCCATCTTCTCAGAGCTTCATAACAACTGGCAGGTAGCAGGCAAGTGTTACTTCCCTATTTTACAGGTAAAGACACTGAGGCTCTGAGATGCTAAGTGACCTGCACAAGGTCACGGAGTTGGGTAAGTTGCAGAGCTGTGACTATCAATCCACTCTCCAGCACACTGAATTAATTAAAGTCCTATTAAAAAAACTCCAACATGAACAAGATTGGAAAAGTGAGAAAGGGAGAAGTCTCATTGGCCAGACAAAAAGCTGCAGAGGGAACAGATCTGCCAGTTGGAAAGGCAAAAACAGGAAGCTTGGCTGGGTTGCCCAAGAAGAGAACAAAGAAATAGCCAGAATTTATAGGCATGAGAAGAGAAAAATCAAAGAAAGAAATGAGATGCAACCTGCAAAACACATAAAAGGAAATGGAAAAACATTCTTTAAAATACACTGGGAACAAGAGAAAGATAAGGGGGAATGTTTCTTCCTAATAGATGATGAGGGAAAGCTGATAATGGATGGCAACAGAAATGCATAGGTTTTTAATGCTCTATTCCCCTGGTAGCTGGAACAAACTGCATACAGACTAGAAGGCAAGGAAAACAACTAGAGTGCAGAGGGTGAAGGCACGGCACCTACAAGGAACAAAAGGTCTGGGGTCACATTTAGGGTCTGGAGGGACCCTAGATGTCATCTGGCCCCATGCTCACTTTACAGATAATGAGAGTGAATATCAGTGATGGGGGGTGGGGGCGGGATGAGCCGACCAAGGTCACTCTTAGTATTGGCAGAGCTGGGACTAGACCCTAGGCTTCTGGCTCTCAGTGCAGTGTGTCTTTCTGGCACACATGGAAGATGGGGAGAAGGGGAGAAACAGTGATGGATAAACTGAGGTGTAAAATCCAGTGTAAGTACACAAATAACCTTGGCAGAAGCCAGGGTAAAAGGCAGGACTTAGGGAGGGTTGGAGATTCAAGGTTAAGAGAAATCTGCCTTGACATCAGGGTTTGAGTCTTGCTGTGGCTTTGGCCTCCATTACTCTATCAGTCTGATTTTCCAGGGTCTTAGGGTCTCAGACTCCCTCAGATCCCAGAGTCTTTGGATCATATAGAGTATGGTCTAGCACTTGAATTCTTCATGTCTTGCATTGTATCTTACATTAGTTTTCTATTGCCACAATAATGCTGTCTAATAAACTGCCCCAATGCTCAGAGGCTTAAAACAATACTCATTTATTTAGCTTGCTGTGGGTCAGTTATTGAGACTGAACTCAGCTAGGAGGGTTTCCTATAATGGCTGGAGTATTTCATATTCATGGGGAGGTTGGCTTGCTATTGGCTGATCTAGGAAGCCTTTACTGGATGGTTTGGATGACTGGAATAAATGAGATGACTCAGTCCCTTACCAAGGGTCCAGCAGGCTAGACCAGGCATATTCTCATGGTATGGCAGCGGGGCATGACAAACAAACTCAACTGTGCAAGGAATGGAAACATACCAGCACTTTTCAAGTTTCTGCTTGCAAACATGTTTGCTAACATGTCATAGCCAAAACAAATAACATTGCCAAGTCTAGAATCAGAGTGGGCAGAACAACCAAATTATAGGATAAAGGACACAATTCAGTGAAACCATTAACTGGAGCCGTGAGCTCAATCAATCTACCACTGCACCTCTCTTCCCAGGGTCTTCAGTTCTGGTGTCTTGCTCTACTTCCCACCATCTTGGTCCTCCTGAGTGAACTGCTTCTCCGGCCCTCAACCATCATGCTTTGAGTGCTCTCTGCTGCTTAGGGTCCATCCAGGCTGGGTTTGCCTTTCCAAGGACACTCCCAGAAGCAGTACCCTCTAAAACCCTTGAGCTGTGAACTCCTAAACCCATAAGCATTGATCAATTGCCATTCACTTCCAAGTCCTCTCTGTCCATGGGTGTATGTCAAGGAGAAACCAGGTAGGATGTCCTCTGCAGCCTCTATCCTGTGTCCATACCACCTGACTCTGTCCTCTGAAAGGGTGTTATGGGCTGAATTGTGTCCGCCTGCCCCACCCTACCAATTCATATGTTGAAATCCTAAGCACCAGTACCTCATAATATGACTGTCTTTGGGGCAGTGTTTTTAAAGAGATAATAAAGTTAAAATGAGGTAAGTAGGGTGAATCCTAATCCAGTTAAACTGGTGTCCTTATGAGAAGAAGAAGTTTGGAAACAGACAAGTACAAAGCGAAGACCATGTGAAGACACTGGGAGGAGATGGCCATCTGCAAGCTGAAGAAAGAGGCCTCGGGAGAGACCAGCTCTTCCAACACCTTGGCCACAGGCTTCTGACCTCCAGGACTGTGAGAAAACAGATTTCTGTTGATACTTTGTTATGACAGCCCTAGAAAACAAATACTGAGGGATAGGCCTAGTGTTGGATATTCCACTAAAGACACCAGGATGCTTGGAGATAGTCTTCCCTTCAGCCCAGAGCTCCAGACCCTGAGGTAGGAAAGAATGCAGGGAGACACCAATCTGTGTGAATCCACCTCCTGGTTTCCATTCTGAAGGCTGAGTATACCCTGACCTTCCTTCTTGATGCATCCCTGGACAGAGCTTATTAAGTGTGGGGTAGATCCTGACCCTTGACCCCTGCTTCCCCAGACAAGGCTAAGGTTCTGTCAGTTCTGAGTCCTCTACCCTCTACTGCCTGGCCCTGCACCCCCTTCTATACCTCCCTTTTCATCCCCATCAGGCCAGTTCAAGTAGTTCCACATTTCCCAGCGGGGAATTCTCTTGCCAGGAGATGAGATCTGGGTTTTCATGAATTCAGGATGTCAAAGCCCATTCTTTTCTTCCCATCACCCTCAATAATGTATACTATTCAGTCATTTTTCAGAAAAAAATTAACGTCCATGTAATTTGAGAAAGAAGGGAAAGTATGTTTCATTACCAGGAAATGAATAAGAACCCATTTTAAGTTCTGAGGCAGGAGATTAGCCTGTCAAAGGAAGCATCTGTTGGATGTTGAAGCATAGTTTAGATTGCAAAAGGATGGGCTGGTGGCTGGGAGATGAGCCAGGCAGGCACTGTGCTGGCAGGTGGAAAGAGCCCTGGACCAGGAGTCAGAAGCCCCAGCCATGAACCTGCTCTGTCAATTGAGCCCTGTGCATATTGAGTATGACGCTGTGTGCCACTTTGCCAAATGCTGGGGATAGAATTGCATATGGCTGACAAGGACACTGCCCACGTGGGGTGTCCACTGTCTCTGGGTGACACAGTTCACTCAAGCCTCAGTTTCCCCATCTTTAAAGCGCAAAGTTTGGGCTATGATTTCTTCTAATGTCATTTCTTCCTCTAGCATTCCATAGGGGCTGTCTCTTGGGTATGGAGTAAGAAGAACCTAGATCATAACAGTGCAACATTAAACATGGAAAGGAAGGGATGAATCCAGAAACATCCTCAAGAAGGAACTGATTGACCAGCTATGGGGAAGGAATGAATTAGAAGCAGCAAAAATGCCTGAGGTTTTTAACCTGAAGGTGTCATTGACAAGGAAAAGGAAATCAGGAAAGGAAAAAAGATGAATGCTAGAACAAATTCTTTCTTAGTAATTATACAAGAAGGTGGGTCAAAGCTATGTTTTTCTCCAAAGAAGGAAAAATAAACTATATGAATTAAAAGGTGTGTGTTCGTGTGTCTGTGTAGAGTTTGGGGCGGGAGATGCTCACTGACTATATATGCATATGGATGAAAAAGATCCAGAGGTCCTAGTAGAAGATAAATTGACTCCACACCAGAAATGAGTACTGCTGGGAGAAGACACTGGTAATATGGAGGTACAATGAGCAGTGGGAATTGCACATACAGGGCCGTTCTCCACGTGCCCCGGAGGGTTCAGGACTGGAGAGGAAAATTGCCAGGTCATTTTTCCATCCCTGAGGGATTGTGAACCTGAAATGCTGTCCTTCTCCACAAACACAGTTTTTCATCTTCTAAAGGAGCTGAGTGCAGGGTAACCTAGCCAAACCATAAGTGCCCACCATTTAGTCAACTTGATAAACACTATTTTAGTTCCCTCCGTGTTCCAGTCAATAGGCTAGGTGCCAAAGATGCAGAGATGAATAGGAGAGGGTCTCTGTTCATAAAATTAGAGTAGGCGTGGGGAGGCAGACATACAACTGACTCATGCAGGAAGCCTGTGACATAAAACACTGTTAACACATCATGCTGGTGAGTAATTCTGATGGCCAGGCTCTCTGAGGGCCTCAGGGAGGAGGTGATGTTTAAGCTGGGCCCTATGGGCAATCTGTATTGAAAGAGGTAAGCAAAATGCAGGGGCTTACAGAAGTATCATCTACAGGCTTTGGCAGGAGGAGAATGACATAAGGCTTGGAGAATGTTACAGGCCAAGGACATAATTAAATTTGGTGGTGGCTTGGGTGGGGAGGCTTGTTGGGAGGGATCTTCTAGCACAACTCTGGGTGTCCAAGTGCTCACATAGGACAGAAACTCTGATTTAATTCAAAACTAAGCGGTGCCACATCCAGAGGACAGGAGAAGCTACTCTTGGTGATGGTGGGGAGTGGGTGTCAGCCGTAGGAAGAGGCAAGGGAAGAGGCAGTTACAAGCAGCAGGCGGGCATGGGAGGCTTTGGACAGCGCAGCTGTTTGAGAAGGTGAAGCAGGCCAACACCACAAAGGCGTGGAAGGCTCCAGAGCCTGAGGGACAGCGCGCTGATGAGCTGCTTGGGCAGTGAAGCAAGGAAAGGAGCTGGGATGGCAGCTGAAAAGACACATGGGGTCAGAGGAGGGAGGCAGTAAGCGGCCCGGGAGTTCTTAGCTCCTACCTATGCTGCCCTGCCTGGGGCCTGGGGCTGGCGGTGAGGGGGCCGTAGGGCTTGCCAGAATCTGCACAGCTGGGTTGTGGGACAGCTGTAGGCCCCTGAGCAACACGGGGGCTGAGCAGACTATGACATATACAGCCAAGCTGCAGCAGTGAGGCTGGCCAGATGCAGCTTGCCTACCTGGCAAGTACTGACCAGGTGCAGAGGCCAGACTTCGCGCTGCTCCCACTGGCTGCCTCCCTGAGTGATTGACTTCCTTTTCCTGCCCTACTCCCTTCCTCTTCCCTCTCATTCTCCCTATTACCTTTCCTTCCATTCAACAAAATTTTCTTAGGCACTGATTACATTGGTACTAGGCTTTCTTTTACACAGAGGCTTAGAGATCTATTAAAGAGGAAAATCTCAGACCCAGTTCCAGTCACACTTAGCCTGTCAGAGTCTTTGCAAGCCCCTGCTTGCCCCACAGAGGCTGAGCAGGATGAATCTTGCTGCTGCTCTCGTCCTATGCCCAGTCCTCTCATGGATGGCCTCCCAAAGGGGATTTGAGAGGGGGAGGGCGCTCAAGTTCTTGGGTAAAGTCTGCTCCTCACACAAGCCTATTTTCCTCTTAGTCATAATTATCTTGCTAATGCCAATCTTACCTTCTTTGTCCCAGTTTGCTTAACTTTGGTTAGTGGCCTTCTCTCATGGGTCTGAGAGAAAGCAAGAGGGTTCAACAGGGAGGACAATAACAATAGGAGTAAGAATAGTCATGGCTACTACTTACTGCACTTACTGAGCAGTTACTAAAATGCCAGCACCGTGTTAGACAAGCCACTTAACTTAATGCTTTCAGTAACTCTGTAAGGCGGATATTGTTTCCCCAAGTTTCAGAATGGTACACTGAGGCTCAGAGAGATTAGGTTAACCTGCCCAAGGTCACACAGCCACTCGGTAGCAGAACTCATATCTGACTCCAGGCTGGCCTGGTTCTGAACCTGGGCTAATGAACACATTAGACTGACTCCCTTTAGTCTTTAAACAAAGAGTCATAGGTTGTCTCTCCCCAGGGATGACTCTTGACCAGATGCGCCCCTTCCCCTCAGACCCATTTCTCCTCCCCTGTGCATCCAGCCACCTTCAGTTCCAGCCCCATCCACATCCTTAATACATTGAGGCATAACTGTGTTACCAACATGGGGGGATCATTCACCACCAGCTTTTCAGAGAGAGGGGAGGCAAAGGTAATTTGACAGCAAAAAGGACAGAGCTCAGACACATAGAACACCTGAGGACAAGGGCAAGGGAGGGAGTCGCTTCCATTTTTCAATCCTGGTGACTTTATTGGCAGGACAAGGTAACCAAGCGTTGCCAAGCTAGTTCATCAACCTCCTGCACTCTCCTCTCTAGCAGGAGTCGAAGCTCCCATCCTGATCCAAGCAGGTTGACGTCCCAGGGGCAGCTGCTGGCTCCTGTTATGAGCCTGTGTCTGCCACCTTCTCTCTCTCCAAAGCCCCTAATTTCCTTCCTTGATAACCCAGAGATGAGGATGGCCGTGATATGTACAGCAGTCTAACAGTTATGATGTATTTTCACAGGCATCCTCTCATCTGGTATGTTTAGTCCATGTCACGTTAGTAATGAGACCCTGTTCTGGTGCGAGTTTCATGTTCCTTGCAGGGCCTGGACCACATTCTGAAGTGCTGATCCCCGCCTCCTTGCCTGGATTCACGTTATCCATCACCTTAGCTGGTTTCAACCTCAAGTCCCAGCTCGTTGCCAAAATAGGTAGACTCCACAGCTACCAGGAGAAAAATGTTGCGACCCTCATCTAAGATATGGAGAGACTGGGGCTCTGAGAGGTTGTCCTGAGTGAGGTTACCCAGCTACTAAGTAGAGAAGCAGAGATTCGAGCCCAGGGCTGTCTCTGCTACACTGTGTTTTCCCTTTCTCTGCAGAGCAGTCATGGGGGTAATGTTTGAACTGAGCCATGATGCACAAGCAGCGTTCTGATGGTGAGGGAGGGGTGTGAGAAAGGCTTGAAAGTGGAACAGTGTGTGGCAGCAGGTCCTGCTGGAGGACAAGCAAGGCAGGGGACATGGAAGGAGGCTGGAGTCCCATTTCCAGGGCTTTCTCTGCCAGGTTAATGACTTTGAACCTCGTCACAGTCATGGCCAAAGAGAAGTTTTAAGAGGAAAATGGGTTCATCTCATCTAAGATTTAAGGTAGGTGGAATTTCTGAGGGAAATATCGGACACTTCAGTCTCTGAAGAATCAGAAAGAATTAAAGTTGAATCTAGTGGTTTTGTCCAGTGAGAATGCTCTTGGTGCTGGGGCAAGTCTGAGGCTTCTTGGTCAACACTAGGGGAGATATCATAAAATCTGTGTGTTCCAAGAGGCACTGGAAGTGGACTCTGGGTGATGTGGCTCTTGCCTGGAGGAGACAGGGGGCTTAGGGACTGTCTCATGGGGACAGGGACAGGAGGAGTTCACAGGGTTCCTCACAGCTGAAACAGCAAGTGTCAGGACTTCAGGAATGAGCCATGTGGTACAGGAAGGGCTGGGAAAAGTTACTTATAGGCCTTGGGCTCCAAGGAGGCAGACTCCCATGGAAATAGAGAAAGGGTTCCGGAGGCAGGGCTGAGTGGGCTTAATGGAACTCAGGGAACCTGGAACTCAGGGAACCTGGGATCTGGTCTTGGTCTCCCATGATCTTCCAGGGAGAAGGGGAGGGAGCTCTGTCTTTCAACATTAGATCTTTTCAAGGAGGAGACCCAACAGATACCGGGGTTCCAGCTCCTTGGAAGATGTGGCTGTCTCCCAGGCCAGGGCTATGCCCCTAGGGTCAGGCTCCTGGGCTTCAGCAAGACAATTGTCAAAAAGCAGGTGGATTCTCAGGCATGGAGCTGAAGGTGGTTTTGGATTCTCTCCAAAAGCTGACCCATGCATACCCCCCACCTCGCCTCAAATCACAGCCCCCTGGCTTTCTGCACCCAGCCACACCGGCCTGCTATGGTCCCTGAATGCCTCTGCTCTTCCCTGCAGGGAATTCACACAGCCTGCCCTGTCTGTCCCTTTCCCTACAGCCCTGCTTTAGTCACTGAGGCTGCTGTAACACAACACCACAGAGTGAGGGGCTTGTAAACAACAGAAATTTATTTCACACAGTTCTGAAGGTGGGAAGTTCAAGATCAAGGGGCTGGTAGATTTGGTGTCTAAGGGTTGCTTCCTGGTTCACACATGGCCCCTTCTTGCTGTCTATTCAGGAGGGGGAAGGGGCAAAAAAGCTCTCTGGGGACCCTTTGATAACAGCACTAATCCCATTGATGAGGGCCCTGCCCTCATGACCTAACCACCTCCCAAAGGCCCCACCTCCAGATACCCTCAATTAGGCATTAGGTTTCAATATACGACTTCTGGGGGAGACACAAACATTCAAACCATAGCAAACCTTACTTGTTCTTTGGTCTTTTATGTCTTGGCCTTGACTCACTTCCTCATGGGAGACTGACCTGACTCCCCAGCCTTCAGCCAATCCCCTGCCTGGATCTCACAGCTTCCTGTACTTCTTCACCATAGGTTCTTCTCAGTTTGCAATTTATGTGTATGTTTCCTATCTGTCTCAACGACTAGACTGTAGGCTCCCCAAGCATCAGCCTCTGAGCTTGGTTTGCTCACTAGCATCCCCTGTGCCTGGCATGTAGCAGACACTTTGTTAAGGACCCACCTCTCCAGGGTCCGCGTTTCCCACCACAGCTCCAAGTCAGACACAAGAATGCCCTGTGCTATCACATTGGCCTCAGAGCTGTGAGTCTGTGGGTCCAGGACACAGGCATCACTGGGCCGGCAGGGCCATCACAGCCCTTGGTGAAGTGTGAAGAAGTCACAGAAGGCTTTGGGACCATTTCAGGGCATTCTAGGGGCATTTACTCAATCATTAAAGAGACTGATTCTTCTTAAGTGGACTTCTGTTGCGGTTGCCCTCCAAGTGACCAAAAAATTTTTTTTGTGTGCCAATTTTCTCCTATAACAATATCCAGTAAGAGGTGCTATAGGATGTGGTGATTGTTATTAAGATTGTCCTCCTTTCATTGGATACAAGAACCTATGAGATAGGCAGGGCAAGTGTTATCATCCCCATTCGACAGGAGGGGAAAGTGAGACTCAGAGAGGAAAGTGACTTGCCCTGGTCACAGATTTTTTTTTCCATAAGTTATTGGGATAAGGGTGGTATTTGGTTACATTTGGTCATTGGGGTACAGGTGGTATTTGTGAGGGTATTTGGAGGTGGGGCCTTTGGGAGGTGGTTAGGTCATGAGTAAGTTCTTACTTGAGTAAGTTCTTTAGTGGTAATTTGTGAGATTTTGGTGCGTCCATCACCCAAGCAGTGCCCACTACACCATATTTGTAGTCCTTTACTCCTTGCCCCCCCTCCCAGTCTTCCCCACAAGTCCCCAAAGTCCACCATATCATTCTTATGCCTTTGGGTCCTCATAACTTAGCTCCCACATATCAGTGAGAACGTATGATGTTTGGTTTTCCATTGCTGAGCTACTTCACTTAGAATAATAGTTTCCAGTCTCATCCAGGTAGCTGCAAATGCTGTTAATTCACTTATTTTTATGGCTGAGTAGTATTCCATCATATAAATATACCATGGTTTCTTTATCCACTCATTGATTGGTAGGCATTTGGGTTGGTTCCATGATTTTGCAATTGTGAATTGTGCTCCTATAAATATGCGTGTGCAAGTATCTTTTTCGAATAATGACTTATTTTTCTCTGGGTAGATGCCCGGTAGTGGGATTTCTGGATGAAATGGTAGTTCTACTTTCAGTTCTTTAAGGAATCTCCACATTGTTTTCTATAGTGGCTGTACTAGTTTACATTCCCACCAGCAGTATAGAAGTGTTCCCTGATCACCACATTCTTGCCAACATCTACTGTTTTTGATGTTTTGATTATGGCCATTGATATGGTTTGGCTGTGTCTTGCTCTGGACTTGCCCTGGTCACAGGTTCTTAGGGGAGGTAGGTCTGTAACCCTTGTTTTCTGAATCCTTGAGTGGTTTCCTTTCCCCTTTGCCCATGGTGCCTTCACTGGAAGTGGCCATCATTGGGACATACTTCTCCCTTATTCTCAAAACCCAGTTTGCGTCCTCCTAATGTCCAGGGCAGCTGTGTTGCCTGCAGAGAGGAGTGAGAGACAGGAAGAGGAACATTCCACTTGCAATCTTATGCCCACCCAAATGAAACTAACATGTCAGGGGCACTGCCTGTGTGCCAGGCACAGCACTGGGGCTCTCATCCTTGTTATTCCTTTAGACCTTCCACAATCCCATGAGCTAGAGCTGATGCTGAAAACCCATTTTGCAGATGTAGAACCTGAGGCCCAGAGAGCACCAGTGACTTGCCCAAGGTCACACCATTGGCAGCACAGCTAGGATTCAGCTTCCTGTCTCTTTGACTCCAAAACCTGAGGGCTTTCCACATCATCACATTGCTTCTTATGACCATGTTCTCTGGGAAGAGCCCAAAAGACAGAATGCAGGTGCTGGACAATGACTGTCTTGCTGGAGGCTGGGGTCAGCTGCTCTGAGAAATGTGACTCAGTCCGTCATCCTCTCAACAGGTTTGCAGAGGAACTGAACCAAGAGGAATTCTTCCCCAATCTGTTACCTAACTCTTCCCTGTACAGGACAGGCTATGCCCAGAGACCAGAAAGTTTATTTAGAAGTTCCAAGAGTATCTTCCCCCTAAAAAAGAGATACGAGCAAGCAATGGGGGCATTTGTCAAAGGTAAAAAACAGAAAAAAAAAGAACAAAGAGAAGTCAGTGGGAATTGGGGAGAGGAAACAGGAGTCAAGGGGATGGTGGACAACAGAAAAAGACAGAATGACTCAGGAAGAGGGATGGGTGCCCTGGGGGGAGGGGTTGGGAACAGGGCTGGAATGGCGAGCAGCAATTTGTGAAGTTTACAGATAAATCTTGGTGCTTTCAGCAAAGCTTATCTGTAATGGGCTCGGCTCGCTGAGGCCCCGTCTCCTGTAGACATAAATCATTTTCTAATTTATAACATGAATAATTGATTTTGCCTCTGTAGCCTCAACAATAAATCTCCCGATCACAGATGCATAAGAAAATAATAATAATGAAAGCGATCAGGATATGCTGCCATCGATTAACTGTGAGAGGGGCCACTTGACTCGCAATTCATGTTTTAAGTATTCCAGGTGGCACTGTGCCCACAAGCCACTTCTGCCCCCTGCCCCTGAGCTCAGCCTGTCACAGTAGTGGGGCAGGGCAGAGGGAGGAGAGGGTTGTGAGAGGACGGAAAGCCAGGTCTGGCTATGACTGGCTGCCATTGGGATCAATGCAAATGCGGCCTCAATAGCTGTCATTCATTCGTTTACTGAGCATCTCTTAGCTGGAAGGTCTTGGGACTGGCGCTGTCCAAGGTATTTTGCTTCAAGATGTTTATGATGCAGTTATAGAGCAAAACTCGGAACACATGTTTGGGTGTTCAGATGGGACTAAAGGCAAAAGAGGCTTTCACTCTTCTATTGTAGTCACCTCCAAGCCAGGGACCCTGGAGGCCTCCCTGACTCTCTCCTCTCCCTCTCCACAGGGTCCTGCAGATTCTGTCTTCCCCAGGGCCCTAGAATCCAGCCGCTCTTGCCCATAGCTGCAGCCTAGTTCAGGCCTTCAGCACTTTTCTCTCAGTATTGCAATGTCCCCCTAAAGGGCTACCCTGCACCCCACAACCTTCCATTCTCCTGTAGCCAGAGTGACTTTTAAAACCATAGGTGGGCTTTCCCACACGTCCTTGGATTCAAGCCTCCCGCGAACTCCAAGTCTGGATAAAATTTCCCTGATGAGTACCTCTATTACATATGACACTGCCCCTTCATATCACTCATCTCATTGGTAATTTCCTGTTCAATAGTTTTTCTTTCTGTTGAGAATGAAGTTCAGAAAGCCTAAATCCAAACCATCTTTGCTGCTGCTTCCTTGGAGCCCAGCACAGTGCCTGACACACAGCAGGTGCTCCATAAGTGTTTGTCGAATGAATAAGTCTTGCTGCCACTAGCTTCTTATCTCTCTGGATCATCCTACACGGGGCAGTTTTTGTGTTTTTTTTTTTTTTAACTCCTCAGCCAGGTTATCTTTTGTTCAGGAATCATCACTAGTTGCCAGTGCTGTACACGAAGCCCAAACATTCTAGCCTGGTCCTGGTTCTGGGAATCTATGCTGCTCAGTCATTCCAACTTCCTGTCTCAGCGGGTTCTCTGCTCACTTCCTGAAATCTTACTCATCCTTTGAGACTTGCCTCAAATGCCAGCTCTATTATGGTACTCATTCCTTGCTTAAAATCCACTGATGCCTCCCCTTTGCTATAAGATATAAAGGGACATTGAAGAGTTTTAAGGGCAAGAGTGATTTGCCCTGATTTGGGTTTGGGCTGAGTGTTCCTAAAGCTTCATAGGGATGAATCAGGGGTAGCAGGTGCTGGAGGGAGGCAGACCTCTCGCTCTGAATATGACGCTCACCCAGTGCCTACACGTCTGTGGAACCGGGGGCTTGCTCAAGGCCTCACAGTGATTCATCATCAGACTTAGAGATTTACACCCAGTTGGTGCCAAGGCCGCTGCCATTTTATCCACTCAGTTCTGCTGCTGATCTGGCCCCTGGGAGTGTGGTTTCCCAACTGCCTGGATCCCTGGCCTGAATCCCAGGGTCTCCCTCACAATGGGACCTAAAAATAGAAGCCACTTTTATAGTGTAGGGGAAAAGGCAAAGGGCCCAGGCAAGGTTTAAATGGAAGTGTTCCCTGGAGGGCTCTCTGGGGAACACGGGGACTGTCCCAGGAGGCTCTGAACATAAGGGACAGGCCTTCTGGCAGGGGACAAAGTGGCCCTGTTTGCATTTCGGAAGGCCCAGCTCCACTTCCCTCACCTACTCACAATCTCTCTTCTTATGCCTTTCCTGGCTCTGAACCCATGCCTTACCCAGTGCTCTGTCCCTATCCCCTGGAAGGGCCTTTGTAGCCATCACAAAGCATTAGAATGAAGCATTAGAGAGAGCCAAGGAGCTATCAAACCAGAGTCAAAGAGGGGAGAAGAGGATGGGGCCACAGCGAGGGGAGGGCCGGGTGAAGACACCCAGAGTGTCTGAAGTGAACATCACCATCTCAAACAGCACAGGTCTCTCTGGCTGACAGTCCTGGACATTCCTGCTCCCACCCACACATCACTGAAAATGCCCCAGATGGGCCCACGTGCCAGGAGACCACATCACACACTCCCTAGCAGGTTCCAGTCCTGACAGTACAATCCTGGATTACCTTCCTGAACCATCATCTTCCCATATTAACAATGAAAAACTTTTAAAAAGTGTTTTTGAGATGGAGTCTTGCTTTGTCACCCAGGCTGGAGTGCAGTGGCACAATCTTGGCTCACTGCAACCTCCACCTCCCAAGTTCAAGGGATTCTCCTGCCTCAGCCTCTCGAGTAGCTGGGACTACAGGCGTGCGCCATTACACCCGGCTAATTTTTGTATTTTTAGTAAAGACGGGGTTTCACCATGTTGGGCAGGCTGGTCTCGAACTCCTGACCTCAGGCAATCTGCCTGCATCAGCCTCCCAAAGTGCTGGGATTATAGGCGTGAGCCACTACACACGACCTAAAAATATTAATAGTAGGATTTAAAAATAAAGATAAACAAACAGAGACATAACTTCACATAATAAATCACAGAAATCATAAGTGTACAGCTCACTGAATTTTTGCATATGTATGCACCTGCAAAACCATCACCCAGACCAAGACACAAATGTTGCCAGCATGCCACAGGGCTTCCTCTGGCTCCCTCCCGGCCAGTACCACCCCTACTCCAGCCCCACCCCACCAAGGGTAACCACCATTTCTTTATTTCTTTTTTTTTTTTTTTTTTTTGAGATTGAGTTTCACTCTTGTTGCCAGGCTAGAATGCAATGGCACGATCTCGACTCACTGCAACCTCTGCCTCCTGGGTTCTAGCGATTCTCTCGCCTCAGTCTCCTGAGTTGCTGGGATTACAGGTGGCCACCACAATGCCTGGCTAATTTTTGCATTTTTAGTAGAGACAGAATTTCACCACGTTGGCCAGGTTGGTCTCGAACTCCTGACCTCAGGTGATTCATCCATCTCGGCCTCCCAAAGTTCTGGGATTACAGGCATGAGCCACTGCACCCGGCTGGTAACCACTATTTCTGATTAGGTTGATGTATTTTTGAAATTATAATGTGTGCTGTTTGGTGTCTGGATTCGTTCCCTTGCAGGGGGTGTAAGGATCAAATGAAATAGTCCACACTAAAACACCTAGCACAGGACCTGGGATACAGTAGAAACTTGGTGAGTATTTAAGGAGGTATGGGGTGGTTTGAATGAGAAAGACCTGGCTTCCAAACCAGCTCTATGACTTGCCAGCTGTGTGACATTCTGAGCCTCCCTCTTCCTATCTGTAAAACGGGACAATTGCTACCTCATGGGGTTGTCATGGGGATTAAATGAGATAAAGAATATATTGCCCCTGGTAATAAGTGCTCAATAAATGTTCATTCTGTGCCCCTCCCAACTATGGGGCTGAGGCCAAGACCCCAGACTTTGTCCTAGAGAGACAGTTACTTTGCTATATTCCAGTGGTTTTCAAATTGCATTTCCTGGAGCCTCGGGATTCTGGTCTTGAATCAGAGGCTGAGAGGAAGGGGCAAGTAACAGAGGAAGGAGAAAGCTTTGCAGATGGGATCTGAGTTTCTTCCCAGGTCAACCAGAGCAGTTCTGCTTTCATCCCTTTGGTAAGTTTTTCGGCGGGGCGCAGGGCTGGGGGGCACTTGCAAAAAGAGTTCTGCTTCTAAAAATAATGTGAAAACCACCATTCCATTCCGTAACCACAGAGTGTTGCCCAACAGGCCAATCAGATATTTCATAAGGGGGAAAACAAGTGAAAATATACCCATGTTAATTGGTTAGAACTTCCTGAAAACCTCTCCAGACAAACGCCCTACACTTCAGGCCAAGGACGTCATAAGATGCATCAAATGAATGAAACAGTTTTTTTCTTTTCTTTTTAACTTTGCTCAAGTTATAAATTGCTTTTTAGAGACACCTACATTTCTATTTATTTAGTGAACTGTAATACAGGAATAAAGTAAAAATTTAAAAGAAAACCTTTCAAGATTCTATCACTTTAATGTGGCAACTATGAAACTCATTTTTTTAAAAAAAGCCATAGTGGATGTCTGTTGTACTTGTCTGCCAGCCATGCCTTTGTCTCTCCCCTGGCACTAGAACCTCATTTCTTCCTCTGTGGAGCCACCCCTTTCCTATTCTTGGTACATGTCGGGTCAGTCTGGTTCCGAGAATGCACAGGTGTGCACCTGCATGGTTTAACTGTGGATGTTAAATCAGACTTCAAACTTTGAAGTTCAGTTTCTACTAAACGCATGCCACTTTTGTACCACTATAAAGTCAATCTGGTTCCAAGAATGCATACGATGCCTGAAATAAGATTTAACTGTGGATGTTTCAGTCACTGAGCCAGTACTTTTTTTTTTTTTTAATCTTTAAGCCAGTTTGAGTCGGATTTCTCTCACCTTCCACCAAAAAAGTTCTGCTTAATTTACAAGTAGATCAAGCCTTTATCATGGAAGTGCATTTCCCTTCAAAGTTGTCACTTTAGGAAGCAACACTTATTTCAAATGACCCAGTCATGGCCACTCAGAGTATTCCATCTCCTTGGCCAAGGTGATTGCTCAGGGAAAGGCATCGCACCAGTCAGGCCAATGAGATTGTATCGCGGAACTTTTTTTTTTTTTTTTTTAATTTGAGATGGAGTCTCGCTCTGTTGCCCAGGCTGGAGTTCAGTGGTGCAATCTCAGCTCACTGCAATCTCTGCCTCCCGGGTTCATGCCATTCTCCTGCCTCAGCCTCCCAAGTAGCTGGGACTACAGGCGCCTGCCACCACGACGAGCTAATTTTTTTGTATTTTTAGCAGAGACGGGGTTTCACTGTGTTAGCCAGGATGGTCTCCATCACCTGACCTTGTGATCCGCCCGCCTCAGCCTCCCAAAGTGCTGGGATTACAGGCGTGAGCCACCGCGCCTGGCCCCTCTATCACAGAACTTCTGTTGAAATTGGTGGGAAAGTGGAACTTCTCTTTCCATTGCATTTGAAGATTGAGCGGCTGGGCCATCATGTTCAGAGGGCTTGCTTGAGAGTGAAAAGAAAGCACAGGGAAACAGCTAAGAGATTAAGAACCGCTAGGTCCTGATCACATTATTTTAGCTCCTGGGTCTAGCTATGCCTGAAACAAAATTTAACTGTGGATGTTTCAGTCACTGAGCCAATAAATTATTATTTTTTTTAATCTTTAAGCTAGTTTGAGTCAGATTTCTCTCACCTTCCACCAAAAAATTCTGCTTAATTTACAAGTAGATCAAAGCTACATCATGTAAGTACGTTTCCCTTCAAAGTTGTCACCTTGGGAAGCAACACTTATTTCAAAGTATTTTTTAGAATTCCTCATTGAGATAACCCTTGGTACCAATTTAACAATAAAGTCATCTGCTTACTTTGTATCACTGAGAGGGAGGAGAGGATTACAGATGCTCCTCAACTTACCATGGAGTTACATCTGGATAAACCTATTGTAAATTGAAAATACTGTAATTTGAAAATTCATTTAATACACATAACCTGTGGAACATCATAGCTTAGCCTAGCCTACAACATGCTCAAAACACTTACATTAGCCTAAAGTTGGGCAAAGTCATCTAACATAAATCCTGTCTTATGATAAAGTGTTGAATATCTCATGTAATTTATTGAACACAGTATACTGTAGAGTACTGGTTGTTTAACTTGTGACTGCATGCCTGGCTGGGGGCCCAGCATCACAATTGAGTATCACACCGCATATTGTTATCCTGGGAAAAAGTCAGACTTCAAAATTTGAAGTTCAGTTTCTACTAAACGCATACCACTTTTGTACCACTGTGAAGTCAAAAAACCATAAGTTAAACTGTGATAAACTGAGGACCATCTGTAGTCTATCTGAGTGCTTAGATTGTTCATCAAGCCCAACTCTGATTGACAATGTCCCGAAATCAAATCTACCCATGGAGGATGGAGACTTGCTGACCAGGACGCCAGCTGAGAATGGGTTGGATCTTTGAATTGCTGTTTTGCTTTTCAAGGTGAACAGGAGAAAATTAATTTGCATAGGTGAATTGCAGTATGAAAGATCAACCTCATTGTTTTTGGTCATACTTCAAAACAACAACAACAAAACAGCAGAGCTTCTTCCCCTGGCCTCCTTTGCTCAGAGAAACATATGGACTTCATTGCCCTCTTGTCTCAACGAGAGGACTCATATTCCCATTTCACAAATAAGAAAATCAAGGCAAACTTGAGTTCTTTTTAGTGAAGCCACATATGTACTGGGATCCAGAATATTAAATTGAATCACTGAATAAAGAGAGCAGCCGGGAGGTCAGGCTGGAAGAAAAATCTTGGGATCTGAGTAGAGACATACAAGGCCAACAGGAAGCAAGATGAAAAACAAGGGAGAGAGGACCAAGCAAAGGCAGTTACTAGCCAGGAGCAGGCTGAGACCAGCTAAGTTCAGAAGATGCGCCTAGCAGAGGGGTAAGGACCCGGCTCTGCTGGGATCTCCTTCTCCAGCTGGCAATGGGTTGTGAGTTGGCCCCAGGTGGACAGTCTATGCTCCCTGCAGCGTCCTTACCAGGGTATGCCTGAACCTGAGGAGCAAGCCAGGAGGGCCTCCAAGGCTCCTGGCTCCAAGATCTGCTCAAGAAGAGGTGTCTCACAAGGCAGAGAGGTTTACTGCAGCCAGGGAATTTAATCCTACCAAGCATTTGGGCAGGCCCTGGAGATAATAAAGAAAGAAGGTAACAGAGTGGATCTGCAAAGCCTTTAATACACAGCATTAAAGGGTAATGGGAAAATCGATGGGACTATACAACAGGGTCATCCCAACTGCCAGCAGTGCTGTCATTAATGGGACAGTTGGTGCTCCAGCTACTGCAAGACTGCTGGGCAGGACCCTAGCACTGGGGACCCAGCCTGGCCTCTTCAGAGCTCAAATGGCTTCATGGACTCTGGGGCTTCCTACTTGGACAGGAACACAAGGGGATGGCCTTCTTCTCTCCCTTGGGTACATCACACTCTCCTAACTGTGGCCAAGTGGCTTAATAACAGCTACCATTTATTGATCACTTTCTATGGGCCAGCTCTAGGCTGAGAGCTCTCTGAATTGTTGCATTTAATCCTTACAACAACTCTATAAATCAGTTACTATTACTGTAGTTTCCATTTTACATGTAAGTAAGGTGAGGTCCAGGGAGACATGTGTGCCCTTGATCATTGGCTAGGAGAGAGAGTGGATGGATTCGCTCAGATCATAGAATGTGGAGAAGTTGGGAAGGGTCTCATGGCACATCTGGCCTGACTCCTCAGGATAGAGAAGTGGAGTGACTTGCCCCAGATCATACAGCTGTATGTGTAGTAGAAAATGTGAGATTATAAAGCAGGTGTTCTACCTTTAAGTCCTGTGTTCTTTGTCCCCATTATATCATCCTATCATTTCCATCCACAAAGCACACACTCCACTGGCTTTGGACTTCAGAGTCATTCATTGTAATTAAAGGGATAGTCATTTAGGAATTGTTTCAATTCAATGCAAAGTTACTAAAGCCACTTACTGTGTTCTGGGAGAGAAGGTGTTGAAGTGCAGGAAGGTCTGGTATTGTTCTTAAATACCTACAGCATCTGGCTGGGGAGAGAAAAACCACACAGACCTGAAATAACCTTAGAATAATTCCAAGACAACAAATAAATAAGTGTAAGCGTGTGTGATGCCAACTGTGTACACCAGGTTTCCTGTTAATAAGGTCCCTTTCAGCCCCATGACCAACTCAGGGAATTAAAAGAAAAGGAAGGCAGCCTCAGTTCGAGAAGGCTTTGTGGAGGCAGAGTGTGGACCTGAGTTGGTAAAGGAATGAAGGACTGGGATTAGAGAAAATTAGAGAGAACGGCTTGTCTGATGGTAGAAACCACAAAGGCCAAGGCCTAGTGGCTAGAAAGAACATAGTATATCAAGTTGGACCTCCAGGGAAGGAGAATTTATTCTGCAGAAGGAGGGAGGCATGGGCTGGAGAGGCAAGAGTTTCAGACTCAGTGTGCAAGGCAAGGGTGAGCCAATATAGGTGGTCAAGGAGGGGCAGCAAAGTGACAGCAATGGGTTTACGAAGACGTCACTGACAGTAAATACCTCAGAATATTGGAGGTTGGGGGATTGGCTTCTAGGTAGGAAAGTAATGAGGGAAATCTAGGCATGAATAGTGGTGGCAGTGGGGGCTGGTGAGGAGGCCAGAAAGTAATCAAGAGATGATGCCCAGAGGCTGCAATGAAGAGGGCACCAGGGTTTGGCATAAGGGCTGAAGGAGAGAAGGCGTCCAGTTTTTTTTTTTTTTTGTCTTTTTTTTCAAGACAGAGTCTCACTCTGTCACCTAGGCTGGAGTGCAGTGGTGCAATCTTGGCTCACTGCAACCTCTGCCTCCTGGATTCAAGCGATTCTCATGCCTCAGCCTCCTGAGTAGCTGGAATTACAGGAGTGCCACCACACTGGCTAATTTTTGTATTTTTTTAGTAGAGAAAGGGTTTTGCCATGTTGGCCAGGCAGGTCTCAAACTCCTGACCTCAGGTGATGCACCTGCCTCAGCCTCCCGAAGTGCTGGGATTACAGGCGTGAGCTACTGGGCCCAGCGTGAGAAGGCATCAAATGGAATCAGGTACAAGGCCAGGGAGCATGGTGGCAAAGCGGGTAATTTTGTGAGTTGTGTTTGTGAGTGAGGTGGGGAAGGGAGAGAGAGTTTTTTCTGAGGAGGGATAGCAGGACTAGACACAAAAAGGCCTGGGGGAAAGTGAAACAATTGGGGCAATGGCCATTTTTCTCTTGGGGACCATTTTCCTTTGGACAGCTTACAGGAAAAAGAAGTTTCCATAACATGGAACAAATATCTCCTCTCCTTTCGCCTCCCTCCAGTGTGCTCGTCTTCTGAGCTGTGTGGAGTCGGGTCAGGGGCACGGGCTTGGGAGATTGTTAGCTCAGATCTCAGTCCCAGCTCTGCTGCTACCGACCTGGAGTCCCTGGGCACGTCACATAAAGGCAATGAAGGAGACAATAAGATTGACCTCACGGCCCTGGCAGGAGATGAAATGAGAGGCAGGTAAAGTGCCTACTCGGTTCCTTGTACTCATATGTTAGCTGCTGTTATTACAAAACCACTTTAACCCAGCATATGGTTCAAGTTTCCAAACCACCGCAATGGCTCAGGACTTACTCACACAGACTGTTGAAAAACAAAGGGGAGTTGGGGGAAAGGCTGTCGGATGGGGTTAGCCAGAGACTCTGGGGCAGTGATTTGTCCAGCCTCACCGTTGTCTTTCTTGGAGTGGCCGACAGCCTCCTGCCCGGGTCTCCTGGGGGACTTGTGGAAACTGCAGTGCTTTGGGCTCTTTGCTTAGGGTGGGGTTTGGGACTGTTTTTAGTCAGTTCCACAGGTGATTCTATTGCAAACTGAAGTTTGAGAACCACATTTTTTTTCTGCTAACACCAATCTCCTTGGCAAGATCTCTGGCCTATGTGGTCACCGTCAAAGTGACAAGGGGTTCCCGTCTGGGGCCAGCTCATCCATCTCTTTGGACCAGGTTTCCTGTTAATAAGGTCCCTTTCAGCCCCATGACCAACTCAGGGAAATGAGGAGTCAGAGAAGGAAGAAAATAACAGTGGGAGAGGAATCTGACAGCAGAGCAGATAAGGAAACTGAGGAAACAGGCAGACCTGGATCACTTTGGGGGTGGAGGGGCAGGCAGCGCACCGCTGGGGCGAGGAAGAGCTGGAGCTGCCTCCACCACAGTCCAGTCGTGCAGGGTTATTAAAAGAAAGAAGAATGAGCGTCTGTATCTCGGCAGAGCAGGGCAAGAGTCATCAGCAGATGTTATTAAAATCCTTTCCTCACCAGTGAAAGACACTTATCGCTCTTCATCAGCAAAGCTCTCTTTTTGGAAAGGAAAATCAACTTAACAGGTGGGGACTGTCCTTTTGCTCCTCCCATGAAACACACCAAGGCTGCCACCCGTCAGTCCCCAAACCAGTGTGGGGCTCACGGAGCTGCTCCAGAATGGTAGGTGGGAAACCATGGACTCTCGGCATCTTGGCACTGTGTGCGTGAGGGACCTCTCCCCTGCTGCAGGGGATGTCTGGATGCTGTGGGTACCAGTGATGACTGACTGCTGCAGAGGGGCTTTGGACCCCTCAACAAGAAACAGTGGGGGCACAGCCTCCTCGCCAGTGTCCTTGCACCAGCTCTGGCCTCCTCCCTTCTGTCCTGCGTCCCACCAGACTCATCTCGCCTGAGCGTGTCACCCCTGTGCTGACAAACGCTTGGAGATCACTCACTGCAGCAAGAACACATTCACACACATCAGCTCAGGGTTCAAGGCCCTTCCCAGACTGGCCGCAAACGCCCCTCCAGCCCGCTTCCCCATCCCTTGTCAGGCTGCAGGCTGGAGCATCACTGCTCTTCTCCAAACCCCAGTGCCCTTGCCTGCCTCCCTGCTTTGCCCAAGGCGGTTGCTCTGCCTGCAGCTCCTCGCCCCTCTTCTCTGCCAGGTGATCCAGTTAATGGCCCAGCTCAAATGTCTCCTCCTCGGGGAAGCCCTCTCTGACCTCTCCAGGCAGAACTAATTATTCCCTCCACTGGTTCCCATAGCAGGCGTGCTCCTGTTTTAACAACGACCACACTATATTCTGGTTGGGTGTAATCCATTGTTTCTGTTTCTGTCTATGTTTCCCCTCATCACAGGGAGTTCTGGCAGGAAGAGGGCTGTCTCCTGCTCCTCTGTATCCCCCACAGAACTAAGCACAGTTCTTAATAAAAATAATAGTTAGCATGTACTGAGGGCTTACTCAGCACTCTGGGAGGCCTTCATTCACATTATTTTATGTTATCCTCAGAACAATTCGTCCAGGTTATTAGGCCTATTTCACAGATGAAGAAACTGAGGTTTGTAGAAGCGAAGTGACCTGTACAGGGACACATGGCTAGTATGTGGCAGAGCAGGGACTAGAAACCAGAACAGTCTGAGCTCAGCAAAGGTTTGTTGACTGAATGAAAGAACCTCTTCTCCCACCCCACCTCTGGTGCCAGCCGCCCTCAGGAAGACCAGCGGAAGGGCCCATGGTGGTGTTTAGCTCCTGAGCCAGTGCTGTCAATCCACCCATCCCCATCTCTGTGACTCAGGCTTTCTCTGCTTCCAAGGTATCACACTTTTGTTTCTTTTCTCCTGGGCATGACCAGGAGGCCCTAGAGAAAGGTCTCAGCCACCTTCCCCAGCTAGCCCCCATGACCCCAGCACTCTTACTCTCCCTAGGACAGCAACCCCTTCTAGGCATTCCCTCCCCAAGGCCCCTCCCCAGCTCCTGCGGTGCGGTCAGCATTCCAGCTTCTCTGTCCCCAGCAACTTGGTCCCTGGCGTGCCTCCAGCCTCTGGTTAAGACCTGGAAAACATTCGCAGGACTGTGTTTCAGACAGAGCCCTGGGCAGTTGTCATTCCTTCTTCTTTCACTGGGGAATGCAGGAGTAGCTCCTCTCTTCCTAAGCCCCATTTTTCAAGACCAACTTCAATTTTACAGTCTTGTAAGCTTCCTGAGAATAGCAGCTGAGTTTTTTCAACTCTACAGGCCCTGCAATCCATCATCAAGAGCCATGCACCTAGGTAGATGCCCAGTAAATGGCAAATGAATGACTTCCTGGAAAACACCAAGAACATTCTGTGAATACTTCCTCAAACATAACACTTCCCATCTTAATATATTCCATCCCTGCATCAATCTTTCTTTTTTTTTTTCAGACGGAGTCTCACTGTGTTGCCTAGGTTGGAGTGCAGTGATGCAGTGGCACGATCTTGCCTCACTGCAACCTCTGCCTCCGGGGTTCAAGTGATTCTCCTGTCTTAGCCTCCTGAGTAGCTGGGATTACAGGTGCGTGCCACCATGCCTGCCTAATTTTTGTATTTTTAGTAGAGACAGGGTTTTGCCATGTTGGCCAGGCTGGTATCGAACTCCTGACCTTGTGATCTGCCTGCCTCAGCCTCCCAAAGTGCTGGGATTATAGGTGTGAACCACCATGACCGGCCTGCATCAATCTTCTTTTTCTTCCCTCTGGTTCTAGAAAGGATGGTGATATATCTCTTCTCTCTAAACCTGTAACCTGATCCCTCCCATCTCTGCTGAGCTCACCCCTTTGGGCAGCAACTCTCCCAGTGCTCTAACGCACCAAAGCTTGGAGCAGGTCACCAGGCCCCGATGACCTCCCATCCCTGTGTTCCCAGGGCCCTAGCATACTGGATGGACCCTGCTTTAAACGACCAAGAGAATTCATCTCATTTCTACACTCATTTAACAAAAGGTAGCAACACACACCAGGTGCTAGGACCTACAATAGAGAGAGAATGTGGTTCAGGGACTCAGTCTGTGGCAAGAAAAATCATACTGTCTGTTTTTTTCACCGTTGGCTCCCTAGTGTCTAGAACAGTGCCCAGTGCATAGTAGGAGTTCAATAAGTGTTTGTTGGGTGAAAAAATGAATGAATGGCCGTTGTATTTACTTTTCTGCTCATTCCAGACATAGTTATCTAATATTACTATTTTTCAACCTCTTTTACCCCAGGGACCTCTATGCACCCTCTCCCTCAACTCCCCCTCAATTTGTTCTCATAATCCCCATGACCCCCAGTCTTATAACACCACTCTCAGGAGCCCAAAGCTGCCATTTATTAACTTCCATTAGAATGACTCCTCACCTACCTTGGGGTCTTCAGTTTCTCCCCTCCTCCTAATTTCCAGGATTCCATTCTGCCTCTGCTGGCCTCCCTACAAAGCCTGCAACGCCATAAGCCATTTCAGCAAAGAGCTTGATCATCTTTTGGTGACCCCTGCATTCATGACTCGCTACCTTACCTGTCTTTGGCTCTGCATGTCCCCCAGTTTCCCTTCCTTTCTCTGGAAAGAGAGATTGCCCAAGAGTCCTGAAGATCAGCATCACTACAAATGCATGCAGACCAGCTTCAGCTGCTTGCCAACTCTTTAAAAAATGAGTAAACAATTTTCTAAACTTAAAAAATGAGTAAACAATTTTCTTCTCCTCCTCACACCAACTATTTGCATAATGCAGTGACCTTTTATAAACCATGCCATTGTATAAGCATCATTTCAAGGGTAGAAATCAACTATTCATCCCATTTCATACTCTAATTCATTCACCTAACATTTTTCTGTATAAACATTCTCATGTATTGACAGAGTACTCGTATTTATCATTTGTAATGGTTATATAATATTCTATCATATTAATGTTTCATAGTTTGCTTAACAATTCCCCATTTGTGGAGCATTTGGGTGTTTTCCAGGACTTTCTTATTATGAACAAGGTAGCAATAAACATCTTTTCGCAAATAGCTTGTATTTCCTTTTTAGTTATTTCCCTGGTATATATTCCCAGAAGAGGGATTATTAGGTCAAAGGCTAGAGATGCTTTTATGGCTTTTGTTGTGAGGTGCCAGACTGCTCTCCAAAAGACTGTACTAATTTGCAGTTCTCCTGTCTTTTTATTCATGCTTTGTAGCCTCCTAATGAATTCCCCCAGGGGTTGTTCCAAATCTTCTGGGCCTGCCTAGGGCATCCAGCCACTCTCACCCTTCAGAGGTGATTTTACTGGGAAAGTTACACGCATGTCCCAGAGTTTCCTCAATTTCCTTCCACATCAACATTTCTATTTTTATCTGGGCTCCCCTCCTAGGCTGATCTCTGAAGAAGAGGTGTCCGATTTCCTCTCCAAACACACCTCCCTGCCTGCATATTTGACCTCGTTCCCCCTTCCTGTCTCTTCAGCACCATGCTGCATCAGTTTTTCCCCCCTTTTTACATCATCTATCTCTCCCTCTTCTTTTGCTCTTTCCCCTCAGCCTGCAAATATTCTCATCTCCCTTTTCCTAAAAGCAATAGGCAATTTCTCCTTCTCCCCGTGAAATATCTCTTTCTGTCACCACCCATCTTTCTGAAGAGTCTACACTTCACTGTCTCATCTTCTAGTTGCTTCTCAACATTTGCCCTCTTTTACCGATGACCAACACTCAACTAAAGCTGCCATTTCAAGGCCACCAATAATTTTCTTAATAATTCAAACAAATGGCCCTTTATTGGTCATCATTCCTACCACCTTGTTGACTATCTTGTCCTCATGGAAACATTTTCCTATCTGAGGTTCCGTGGCAGTAAAATTTCTTTAGTGTCCCTTCTATCCTACCAAAATTGCACCTCTATAAGAATTTGTTCTCAAATCTTTTAGTGAACTTTAAATGATCTCTACCTCCCACTGTGTAGCAGCCAGGAGAATTGGGAGGGACTGATCCTACCCTCAGGTCTAGTGGAAGCTAGGACTCATGTAAGCCCATTAGTATAAACCCATTCCTCCTACCACAGTGATGTCTCAGGGAAAACCAGACCAGAGCAATTAACATGTGACATTTACATGTGACCTCTGGTGATCCAATTAGAGCAAAGCTCAGGATTTTTGTTTGATAGTTGAAGGAAAATAGTTATTTCTTTCCTCTTGGATATAAACGACAAAGCATGTAAACCTAATTGCTCTTGGCTACCATTGTACAACCTTGAGGAATCCAGTATGAAAATGAAGTCACACACAGAATAAAGCAGAGAGAACTGATGCATAATGGATCCAGATTCCTGATTGAACTATGCCTGAAGCCCACTATATTATAGGATTTTTCAGTTATGTGAGCCAATAAGTTCCTTGCATTATTTAAATCATGATGTATAGGGATTTCCATTATTTGCAATTCAAACATATAACCATTATAGCTTCCTTCATTGCTCTCCCTTTATGTGTTATATCTCATTGCTCTTACCTATTCCAGTAGCTTCTATGTTTATATCTATGTAGATGATTCCTCTACACCTCTACCACCTGTCTCCTTACCTTCAACTCCAGCACTACTAGCTTTTCACTGAGTAGCTATACTTGGTTTATGAAGCTTTAATCTTAGCATATTTAACACCAACAATTTTACCATCATCACCCAAGACAAATCAACCTCACTTCCCTACTTTCCTATGTCGGATTATTCAGTTGCCCAAGTTTGAAACTTCAGAGTTATCCATATCCTTTTCTCCTTTAGACCCCTCAACCAGTCAGCTACCATGACTTCACACTTCTGCCTCTAGCTGCATCCCGACCAACATAACCTCTGTCTCATATTGACAGTTTTCCCAGTTGGTCTCCCTGCCTCCTAGTTCTCCCAGTTTCTGATCACCCTGACAACACCCATCAGAAACATCTTCCTGAAACATCAAACCAATCAAACATTTTTAATGATTTCTCAATGTGTTTTAGATTTAGCCAACACTTTCCATTCTAAACCCAAGAATGGATTTAGACCACTACAAGGTCTTTTCACCATCTTTCTGGTTTTATAATCCCGTTACTCTCTCATTGGTGCCCAAGCTACAGGCAAATTGAACTATGTCCCAGTTCTTCCACACCTTGCTGTCAATGAGATGAATCTACCTGGACCAACTTTCCTTCACATTTCATCTGTTGAAATCCTACTCATCCTTTAAGAACCATCTCAAAACCACCTCCATAAAGGATACTTTGATTTACCCACATAGATATTTCTCTTCTTGATCCCTACAATGTCTCACTCTTGTGTTACTCATCAGAATAGGAAAGCTAACTTTTATTTTTTTTTATCCGCTAAGCACAGAACACAGGGCCTTGAAAATGGTAGGTGCTCAATTAATACTCATTCAATTAATCTGATTCAAGGGCAAACTTATGAAGCAGAGATGCCACAAGAAGGTAGCTGAGAAGGAGTCTCATTCTTTTATCTACAGATTCACTAGAACCTCTTTCTCTCTTTTTTCTTTCTTTCAATGACAGCGAGGAGCTCATCAAGTCAACAAATGTTTATTTAGTACTGTATACAAGTCAACACTGGAATCTGGGAGAAGCCAGTTTTGAAATCTTGTACTCTTGACTAACTCAGAGCTGTGGTTCTCACAGCATGGTTCACACGGATGTTCCTAGAAGCCAAGGGCAGATCTACCTTTCCACAATGTCAATATTTAGGTAAGCTCTGAATGGTATAGCTATTGAGTGGGGAATGAAAAGCAACAGACCAAGAATCCACAGACCTGAGTTCTGGGCCTAGATATTTCACTAACCAGCTATGTGACCTCGAACAAGTCTTTTAACCTCTCTGTGACTCTATTGCTTCTTTGCCTGTGAAACAATGAGGTTAGGCTGCAATGTCTCTCAAAATGTGATCCTCAGAACACAGCATATTCTCCTGTGGCTTTTAGAAAATACAAATAATTCTGGGCTTGGTGTGGTGGCTCACACCTGTAATCTCAGCCCTTTGGGAGGCCAAGGCAGGTGGATCACTTGAGGTCAGGAGTTTGAGACCAGACTGGCCTACATGGTGAAACCCTGTCTCTACTAAAAATACAAAAAAATTAGCCAGGCATGGTGGTGTGTACCTGTAATTCCAGCTACTCAGGAGGCTAAGGCACAAGAGTGGATTGAACCCAGGACATGGAGGTTGCAGTAAGCCAAGATTGCACTACTGCACTCCAGCCTGCGCAATGGAGTGAGTCTGTCTCAAAAACAAAAAAAAAAGATATATATATATACACACACACACACATATACACACATACATATATATACACACACATATATGTGTGTGTGTATATATATGTATGTATATAATGCAAATTCCCTGGACTCAAACCAGTGCTATCAAAATGAATCTTTGGGGCCTTGGGAGTCTGTAGTTGAGCAAACTCCCCAGGAAATTCTTATTTCCACTCAAGTTGAAAACCTTTAAAATTTTATAATAGCAAGTTTTTTTCTGTTCTAAGATGTGGGGGTTACCGGATTAAGTAATCATTTGAGTTATTTTGAAGTGCTGAATAGAATGGATAAGTGAGTAATCCAGAGGATATTTTGTCCTAACAAAGTGTCTCTGGACAGAAAGATGAGAGAGCTTCTATTCCATGGTCTACACCGAGGCCACTGCCCCAGGACCACGTGCAGCTGCATGCCGGTTGGCTTGCTGGCCTCTCTACCCCTCCCTTCCACTCTCCCTTTCTTCTCTCATTTCCCTTATTTTCGTTCTTCCCTATCCTCCCCCCTTCTCCCCTCCCTGTTCCCTCCCTCCTTCCTTCACTCCCTCCTTCTTTCCTTTTCTCTCTTTTTCTCTTTCTTGCCTTTTCTCTTTCTTTTTCTCTCTCTCCTTCCCTCCCTCCCTCCCTCCCTTCCTCCTTCCCTTCTTTCCTTTCTTCCTTCCTTCCTTTCCTCCTCTCTCCCTCTATCTCACTGTCTGTCTCTCTCTCTCTCTCTCTCTCTCTCTCTCTCTCTCTCCTTCTCTCCCTCCTTACTTTCCCTCCCTTCTTTTCTTTTTCATTTTTCCTTTTCACTCCTTCCAAACTCCTACAGGTACCTTAGTAAGCACACCATTATCGATACATTTATTTGCACTTACCTAATAGACTTTTTTCCACAAAGTCTTTCCGGCTCCCTCAATCAGATGTAAACATTTCCTGCTCAGAACTCTCACAGCACTTTGAACTTCTCCTATGCCATTAATCATACTTTGCCATGTAATATTTCCAGGTCTACTCTATTGTATGCCCCTGGGGAAAAAGGCTATTTTATTCATCTTTATGTCCCTCCTTCTGCAGTGCCTAGCGTGATGTCTTGCACACGTTGACCATGTTTTACATTTGTGTGATATATAACTAGTTTAAGAAGTATTTTCACAAACACTAATGAATAATGTTTGTGAAAATAAGTGAAATAATGGTCTGAATAAGTGAAATGTTATTCACTAACGTTTGTGAAAAACTTATTCAGACACTGAGTAAGTATTCTGAATAGATTTGTGTATGAATTCCTTTTTTTTTTTCCCCTTATCATATTGTTGAGCTTGTCTTATCTCCTGTCCAGGAGGCAGGATCGTGCAGTAGTAAGGACACTCACCTTGAAGTTAGACATCTGAATCTGAAGTCTTATTTTAGCTCTTAATAGCTGGGCGATCTTAGGCATGTTATTTAACCCCTCTGAACCATAGTTTTGTCTATAAAGAGGCCATAACAACATCCTCTTTACAAGATTGGTGATGATTAATTGCAATTACTTGTGAAAACATCTGGCGCATAGCAGATCATTTTAAAATACTCGTTAAATGGAATTCTTTCCTTCCCCCAACTCTTCACCTCCATTAGAATGTCCCTTAAGGACAAACACTGGCTTTTCTAATTCTTTCTCTCCAGATTTTTACGCTGTGTCTTGGTGCATTGCATACAAAGATGTGCAGAATACATTTTTTGTGTACTCTTAAGAATAGTCAATGTCACAAGGTGAAACACGTATGGAAAACATTCAAACTGAAATGAACAGGATTCCTTGTTGCAAGGGCCATACACCCAATTCAAACAAACTTGACAGGGAGAATAGAATTTATTGACTTTCAAAACTGGGAAGTTCTAGGGTAGATCTGCCTTTCAGCAAAGTGGTGTCCAGGGGTTAAAATACTGAAGACAGGATACTGTCTCATTTTCTCCAGCTCTGGGTGGGCCCTGCCTCTATGGCTTTATTCTCAGGCAAGATATCTCCAGCT